>NC_057862.1:234205431-234514295 GCF_019393635.1 Dromiciops gliroides
GCAAATGAAGCTTATACACATGTTATAGCAATATAAATGGACAGATGCAAGAAACTCACCCTACCAGAGGGTGGGGGAGATATGATGAGGAACATGCTCAAAGGTGGGGCTCAGATGACAACATTATATACACTAAAAGTGGAGTTGGTTGAGAAGAAGGAATCAGACCCAGATGTAGGAGGGGACATTCCTAATCAGACCCAGATGTGGTAGAAAAATTCTCAGGGGCCATTATTAATACCAGACATGGGTGAAACTCAGGGAGAGGGAGTTTATTTCTAAGGGTCTAAACTTGACTAAGGTAGCAGAAGGAGAATGACTCAGAATCCATGCAGTGGGTCAAGAGTTCATTCAATCAAAAAACTACAGGTCTTATTCAGCCGACACAATTAATGGTGGAAAAGTACAATTGTCTGTTTTGCCTCAATGCTTCTATTGACATAGGAGCCATTTAGCCTCAGTGATTCCACATTGTAATCCTATCATTGTAAGCATAATATCAAACAATGATCATAGAATCAAACATTAATCATAACATGAACAATATAAAGTTTACAATGATCACATTCTCCTATACTATTGTTAACCTGAACTTGCTGATGAGAACGCTCTTCAGGAGTGGCAGAACTGTGGAAATTACCAGAAGAGCTCACCCACAGGAGGAAGAGCTTCCATGAAGTTTGGAGTTGAATGTAGAATTAAATATGGCAGTTGTACTAAGTGGAGGAATGCATAAAATATTTGGAACTCTTAAAGTTACAAACACATGGTTTCCTGACACAGTGTTATTTCTACTTACCTATCTAGGCTCTCTGCTAAGTGGGCTTTGAATTTTCTTTTCTTCTTTTCCTCTTTGGGTTGCCTTCATTTACCACTAGGATTCTCTTGGTTTATTTGTCTACCCTCCTACCTCACAGAGTTCTTGTGAGAAAAATCTTTGCATACCTTACAGTGTTTGACAAATATGAATTATTTATTATTGTTGCTATTATTACTATGTACTTTATTCTTCAACCCCTCTTAATTTCAGTGTCTTCCCTCTGTTAATGATCTCCCATTCATGTTGTATATAGCTTGCTTTATATATAATTGTTTGCATGTTGTCTCCCCATTAGATTGTAAGCTCCTTGAGGGCAGGGACTATCTTTAGTCTTTTTTGTGTATATATCCCCAGTACTTAGAGCAATGCCTAATGCATAGTAAGTGCTTAATAAATGTTTATTAATTGATTCAAAGTATCACTGATTTCTAGTTTAAGAGGATCATATAAATCAACTTGGTCCATCCTTCTTATATTACAGATGAGAGAAATTATGACCAGAGTTGAAATGATTTGCCCATGGATCCCCCAGAAGTAAACAGGAGAGCTATGACTTGAATCCAGGACTCTCTAATTTGGCCTCTTTTAACTTAACTGTACTAGTTCTTGGACGATAGATACACAGCCGATCACCAGTCCAGTATTTATAACCTTTCTGGCTTAGTAGAACTGTCCACTGCTGGTCTAGTCTTCAGGATCACTTCCATTCAACAATGAGATATCAGAGTAGTATTTTCATAGAGTATAATGAATCATTCAATATAGATTTAGTGTAACCTTTCTTGAGATTATTTAAATTTTCAGTCTCTATAGCTTATTCAGTGCAGCCACTTCTATAAGTTTACTCATTGTTATATAAAATATGATATTAATTGCCATAAAATTATAAAATTGAGTTTTTTCAAAATTCAACTCTTACCCTAATTCTAGCATTCTGGAGCTTGGCAAATAAGTCTGTATCCATGCTTCCTGATATTCTTTATGATTTTATAGACTTTAATTTCAGTTGTTTTTATTTCAGACACAGGAGTGCTTTCCAGCATCTCCATATGTTTTATGTTTTGGTTGCCCTTCTCTATTTAACCACCAGGTGATGCTGCTAGCCACCAACATGATCCTATTCAACAAAAAGAATCCAGAAATAGGCAGTTCCATATTTACTCCAACATTCATTCCCTCCTATTAACTAGCAGTACCAAGGAAGCTTCCTATGGTTTTCAGAGAGTGGACAAACTATCCATTCCACTTCTCTTTGGGTAGTTATACCATTTTGTCACTCTAGCAGAGAGGTTCTTAATATTTTTTTGAAACATAGATCCTTTCCGCATTTTGATGAGGACTGTGGATCTTTCTCAGAATGTTTTTAATGTATAAAAGAAAATACATAGGATTACAAGGGAAATAAAATTATATTGAAATATAGTTATGAATATATATGTATATATGTATGTATGTGTGTGTATGTGTGTGTGTGTTTCCTGCCCCCAGGTGAAGAACTCCTGCTCTAAGAAGTATAGGTAGTATAGATTTACTCATTCAGAATATACCCTGTACCCCCATTCTATTGTCAAACCCCCATCTCTTCCCTGAACTTGCTAGAATTAAGTCCTATACACATGAACTGGATTGGCATAATGGAATTATTTCCTCCATAAGAAGAGACTGAATATACTCAACTACATATTTAATGGTTTATTCTTCTACTAGAATCAATAAAGACAACACAGCAATTCACAGTAATACATGGCCCTAGACAACACACAGGCTGCTCTGAACCCAGGAGTTCTATTAAAAATACAGTTTATTGCTCTCCCCCCAATCCTTACCATTCTTCCTATGAGTGGGTAAACACCAAATAGATGTATCCAATAGATTTAGTTATTAGATGAAGACTCAAAAACTCTAGACCTGGAGCTCAATTCCTTCTTGCAGCACAGGGAATGGACTTGGGATCTAAAGCTTATCCATTCAGTGTCTTGTCACTTGCAGGGACATCTGGCCATGTCTCATTGGCTCCTCAGTCTTGGAACAAGGGGACACACCATCCTGTTATATCTGTAGTCTCTCACCATAAACCTTTTAGCTCAAGTTGCTGGTGGCAGAGAGGTATGTCTGATCCCTTTGCAATTTCCAAGTCCTCAACTTTGTCTGAGGCAACTTATCTTGGTAACTATGTCTTATCACATTGGTTTGTATTCTCTGTCTCCCTCTCCTCCAGCAGCCAAAGCCTCACTGCTTCATGCTACAAGGAAGAAGGAGAGAGTGAGGTGCATGACATATCTGGGTCCTTCTCAGCTCTGTTATGTCTCTGAGGTCATATGACTCTGTTTGCTTGTTTTAATATTTATAAAATATTAATCATTATGAAGATTGTCCTAGTCATCTAAACTCAGGGATCTTTAGACAATTGATAATAGGATGCTTTGCTAGATTGCACTCTGATAAATCACACATGCACAGATTTCTCCTTGAACTTATGGGGCATATTTATTGAACTCACAGGACTAAAATGCATATTGACTATTTCGGGGAAATATTCACTCAAGAACAAATATGCCGATCAAACTTCTTTGCAAGAAATATCCTAGTAGTAATATAGAAATCCTGAAAATCTATTCATGTATAACATATAGAAAGGAGGTGGAATTGGATTATCCTTTTCTGAAAGAGAGAAACTAGCCCTGCCAAGCCAAACCATCTTCAGCTAGCTTGAAGGTCACAAACATTCTTGGGGTCTTCACATTTTTAGCTATGACATACCTTATATATAATATATATGTGTGTTTATATATATATTATATATGTGTGTATATATACATACATATTTTAAATTCTTATCGCCTTCTTTCCCAAATGTATCCCTTTTCCCTTTCCTATCCAGAAAGCCTATTGTAACAGTTAAAAAGGGGGGGGAGAAGCTCAACAAAACTAACCAACATGTCAAAAGTATGAAAGCATATACAACTTTCTACGTTCACAGTCCTCTGCCTCTGCAAAGAATAGAGGAAAGTGGATTTTCTCATTTCTTCTCTGGGATTAAGCTTGGTTATTATACTTATACAGAATTCAGTTTCAGGGTTGTTCTCTTTTTTTAATTGCTGTTTTTCATTAACATTGTTGTACTCATTGTGTATATTGTTTTCCATATTCTGTTTGTGATCAATACTCAACTTTCACAGAGGTAATATTTCTAGAAAATGCTGTGAAAGTTTAAAAAAAAACCCACAAATACTGATACATTCAATCTATGGGAAATAAGAGGTTAGGTTCATGTGACCACCAAAAACTATAATCTTTCACTAGTGACTGCTGAAAATATACTTTACTGTACATAATTCTTTGTAATAAAACATTAATTCTGATAATATGCACTTTTCCTGATACAGTTACCGAGAAACACCCTATAAAATGCAGTATACAAAATAAAATTGGTATCATGCAAAACATTTTTCTCAAGTTTTAAACATTTTTATTTAAGGTTTTGAGTTCTAAATTCTATCCCTCCCTCCATCCCTCCCTTCCCCTTTCCCTGAGATGGTAAGCAATCAGATATAAGTTATACATATGCAATTATGTAAAAAATTTCCATAATAGTAATTTTGTATAAGAAGACTCAAAGGGAAAAAAAAAGAAAGTGAAAAATAGGATGCTTCAGTCTGAATTCAATCAATATCAGTTCTTTCTCTAGAGGCAGATAGTATGCTTCATCATGAGTTCTTTGCAATTGTCTTGTATCATTGTATTGCTGAGAAGAGCTAAGTCATTCATAGTTGATCATCGTACAATGTTGCTCTTACTATGTACAACGTTCTCCTGATTCTGTTCACTTCACTATGCAGTGGTTCATATAAGTCTTTCCAGGTTTTTCTGAAATTATCCTGCTTGTCATTTCTTATAGACAATAATATTCCATTACAATTATATACCACAGCTTGTTCAGCCGTTCCCCCATTGATGATCATTCCTTTGATTTCCAATTCTTAGCCACCACAAAAGAGCTATTTGTACAAATAGGTCCTTTCTCTGTTTTTGGATGTCTTTGGGATATAGGTCTATCAGTAGCATTGCTGGATCAAAAGATATGCACAGTTGTATGGCCCTTTGGGCATAGTTTCAAATTGTTCTCCAGAATGGTTGGATCAGTTCACAACTCCATCAATAGTATCTCAGCAAAACATTTTTCTTGCTAGTAATTCCCTAGAATTCTGTGACCTTTTGTGCTAACATCGCAGTAAAAAAATTTCAGATAATATTCATGTTTCATAACACATGGAATCTGTAGTACCATAAATACTGTACAGAAAATAAAATTCTTAAAACTAAAATATTTTTTACCCTGAATCATACCTGTCATTGTGTCGGATGATGATGTGAGGGCATTGTACTACATACTATACTGCTGTAAACCTTTCTCCCTTGGCTGCCTTCTGAAAACCAAGGGAGAAGTTTCTGGGATTTTAGTTGCTGCTGCCAGAAGATGTTGAGACTACTGAGATCTTGACATCACCTTAGAGCCCAAAGGACTTGCACTATGCTTTGGGGGCATAATTGCAATTTAAAACTTGGCTTTTAAAGGTAAACAATGAAAAATGCTACATATGCATGGAGAGCTTTTGACTCTACATGAAAAGGGTGAACAAGACCAGTGAAGTGCCTGGTAAGATACCAGTGACTCCACAAACTTGCATTCACTTTTTTGTCCATTGCACATAGCCTGGAATGTTCATGGTTGCCAGTGTGAAAGTGAAAATGAGGTTACTAATAAAATAACATGAATGCTTACAGTCACAAAAGCTAAATGCATAAATGTTGGGGATTGATTCTACTTCATCTATCGATGCAAAGTATGTTTTATTTCTTTTTTTTTAGTGAGGCAATTGGGGTTAAGTGACTTGCCCAAGGTCACACAGCTAGTAAGTGTTTAGTGTCTGAGGCCGGATTTGAACTCAGGTACTCCTGACTCCAGGGCCAGTGCTCTATCCACTGAGCCACCTAGCTGCCCCACTATGTTTTATTTCTAATCAGAGGGAGACAAGTAATTATCTGCTTAATTTTTTCATATGTGATAAAGATTACTGATTTATATTTGATCTCCAGGTTCTTCTGAACATTTGGGAATGTGATTTTGCTTCTTATATTCCACACTAGGCTCATGGACCATTAGTGTTTTCTTTTGGCAACATATGATACTGCCTCAGAGTTCAAGGTTGGTGGAGGCTGAAGAAATCATTCCTGTTTACTCATGGAAAGCTGTCTTCTCCAATTCCCAAAGTATAATTCTTGGTACTCGTTGAAAGAGTCTCCCTTGAAATATAGGTCAGTTTTTGCTCACTTTATCAGATTAAAGCCTAGGATGAATTTGAATTAGGATTGTCATCACAAACTTGCCCTTCTGATAAATTGATTCTTCAATGCAGGAAGAGTACCAAGCACATTCATAGGATAGGAGATGCCTGGGAAGGGGGATACAGAAACACACCACAATGTCTACCTCTCCACTCTATGGGTCATTGTATGCTTGTAGCATAGAAAACTCTCATGGAAGGGAACCAACTGGTGTGCTTATGTCATCTTTAATAATCAGCCAAAGAGGGGGGGCGCAGCTAGGTGGTGCAGTGGATAAAGCACCAGTCCTAGATTCAGGAGGACCTGAGTTCAAATCCGACCTCAGACACTTGACACTTACTAGCTGTGTGATCCTGGGTAAGTCACTTAACCCTCATTGCCTAACTCCCCCCCCAAAAAAAGTTTTAAAAAATCAGCCAAAGGACACAATAATTTCAAAGCAAAGATATTTACTGAGATGGCATTGTGGGAAAGTAACTAGAAAACATTTCCCCTGGAAACTTTGGCTAAATCTCCCCATACATACAAACAGCATCATTGGGAGGGGATTAATAGAGTGACAGACAATCAGAGGAGACATTTGGCTAAAGTGACTTATACAACTGATGCTACAGGGCCCTGAGACCCTCTTTCTCCTCCATTGTGTCCTCCTGCTACCCTTCTTACTTGCAGCATCACTGCTAGGCTTCCTTGACTTACTCCCTATTTAGTAGGGTATCACCTACTCCTCTATAAGTCAAGAGGAGTCATTTTCCATGAGGAAATCTCTTCTCAACTGCTAGAGTTCATACTCCCCAGAGCTGTTTTCTGTCTCAGCTGACTCTCTGCAACAAGGGTTTCTTTATCCCATTTAAGTGTCCAGACCCTTCTGGCAGTCTGATGAAGCCTTTCTTCTCAGGATAATGTTTTTATTTATTTTTTTTTTCAGTGAGGCAATTGGGGTTAAGTGACTTGCCCAGGGTTACACAGCTAGTAAGTGTTAAGTGCCTGAGGCTGGATTTGAACTCAGGTACTCCTGACTTCAGGGCCGGTGCTCTATCCACTGTACCACCTAGCTGCCCCCAGAATAATGTTTTAAAATGTGAACCATAAAATACACAGGATTATGAAAAAAGCCGATGTTTTTGTGAGGCAATGTGGGTTAAGTGACTTGCCCAGGGTCACACATCTAGTAAGTGTCAAGTGTCTGAGGCCAGATTTGAACTCAGGTCTTCCTGAATCCAGGGCCAGGGTTTTATCCACTACACCACCTAGCTGATTTTGTTGAAATACATTTATCAAATAATTGTTTTTAAACATTCATACACTGCAGGCTAAGAACACCTCTAGAAATTGTGTACTGCTTTTAAAAGGAGCATTAGGGTTGTGGCCAATTCTTCATCAGCCAATAGATAGCTACCCTCTAATAACATCAAATTTGAATGGAGAACGACTTCACACCTTGAAAAAGAGTAACAAAGTGTAGAATTTTTTCACTTCTTAAATGACCCTAATACCTCATTGTCTGCAAACTGTTCCTTATATTCATTGATTTCATCATCTGGCACACACATGGAAGGGATTAGTAGGCACTGGGGCAAGTGTCTCCACTTGAGGAAGGGATCAATTAATCAGCAGTATCCTATCAACTTGCCCTCCACTGCACGCACATAGCTCTGCTAAGTTTGGCTGGGGACATCCCCAAGCAGTCTCTCACACATTATACCAGGTGCCTAATGTAACCTCTTCCACCTCTGATTCCTTAGGTGCATTGTTCTCATAACTTTGCTGACACAACTTTTCTGGGACCTGTATTAAGCTCAGACTTAAGACCTCCCTCCAAGCAGCTAAACTCCAGTTCTGGCTTTGCTCCCAACTACTTTAATCTCTCTGGACTTCAGTTTACCACCTGTCTTTCTTCAACCCCACCTCTACACTTTCTAGTACTGTAAACATAATCAAATCAATTCATCATTCACCTGAAACAACTCTCTCTAAGTTGATCTCTTAATCACCAGATCTAATGGCCTTTTCTCAGTCCTCACCCTTCTTGATTTCTCTGTAGCCTTCAATACTGTCAGTCACTACCTTCTTGATACTTTCTTCTCCCTAGGTTTCTCAGACATTTTTTTTCTTGGTTATCCGCCTACCTATCGAATCACTCCTCAGTCCCTTTTGCTGGCTCTTCCTCCAGGCCATGCCCACTACCTGGGCCTTCTTTTCTTCTCCCTCTATACTATTTTGCTTGGTGATTCTTTCTTTTTTAATTCTTTAAAAATTATTTTCAGTTCAAAATTCTCTCCTTTCCTCTTCCCCCTGCCATTGAGAAGGCAATAAATATTATGCCCATGATACATATGAATTTATGCAAAATTAATTTCCACATTAGCCATGTTGCAGGAAAAATGGTGTTTGGTGGTCTTTTCAGCTCTCATGGATTCAATCACTATATCTATGAATGATTCGTAGGTCTTTTTATCCAGCCTTGACCTCTCCTGATCTCCGGTCTCACATTTCCAACTGCTTATTGGACATAAACTCAACATATCCAAAATGGAACTCATTATTTTTACCCCCAGACCCTCACTTCTTTCTATCTTACCTATTACTGTCAAGGGCACCACTATCCTCTCATCACATAGGCTCACAACCTAGCCATCAAACTCAATTCTCTCTGTCTCTGTCTCTCTTTCTCACTATCTCTCTCCTTCTCTCATCCCCCCCCCCAATATACAATCTGTCTCCAGGTTCTGCCCATTCTACCTTCAAAACATTTCTCATATACAACTACTTCTGTTTTCTGATGCTACCACCATCCAGGTACAGATTCTCATCACCTCGCATCTGGACCAATGCAATTGGTTGATCTCTCTACCTTAAGTCTCTTCCCCCTCCCACCCATATTCTGCTCATTCTGCTCATCTGTCAAAGTGATCTTCCTTTTTTTTTTAGTGAGGCAATTGGGGTTAAGTGACTTGCCCAGGGTCATACAGCTAGTAAGTGTTAAGTGTCTGAGGCTGGATTTGAACTCAGGTACTCCTGACTCCAGGGTCAGTGCTCTATCCACTGCACCACCTAGCTGCCCCCAAAGTGATCTTCCTTATGATAGTGATGGAATATTATCGTGCTATAAGAAATGACAAGTAGGATGATTTCAGAAAGGCCTGGAAAGACATGTATGAAATGATGTATAGTGAAGTGAGCAGAACCAATAGAACATTGTACACAGAGACAGCAGTGTTGTTTAATGAAGAATTGTGAATGACTTGACCATTCTCAACAATACAATGATCCAAGACAATCTCAAAGGACTATTGATGAAACATACTATCCACCTCCAAAGAAAGAACTAATATTGATGAAACAGACTGAAGGATGCTATTTTTCACTTTCTTTCATTTTTAAATTTTAAGCAAGTTTTCTTTTACAAAATGACAAATATGGTAATGATTTACATAACCATGCATGTATAACCCATATCTGATTGTTTGCCACCTCAGGGAGGGGGGAGGGAAGGGAGGGAAAAGGATAAAAATTGGAACCCAAAACTATAAATTTTTTTTGAGGAGCAATGAGAGTTAAGTGACTTGCCCAGGGTCACACAGCTAGTTAAGTGTCAAGTGTCTGAGGCCAGATTTGAACTCAGGTCCTTCTGAATCCAAGGCCGGTGCTTGATCCACTGCATGACCTAGCTGCCCCCAATAAAAATGTTTATTACAAAAAATAAGTAATTTTCCTAAATGTAGTTCTGACCTTGTTATCCTCCTAGTCTATAAACTCTAGTGACTCCCTATTACCTCCAGTTGTCCTGATATAAATCTTGCCACTGAACCCAGATGGCTATGAAGGAGAGAATGAGTTTGGTGACTTCACACAGCCCTTCCTCACTCAAATCCAATTCACCAAAAGTCATGATATCACCTCCCAATGCCATGGTCCTTTTCCAAACAAAGGATAAACAATGACCTCTGGGATTAAATATAAAATCTGTTGTTTGAACCTGAAAGTCCTTTATAGTCCAGCCCTTTCCTAGCTCTCCACATATGGCATGATCCAGTGGTGCTGGCCTTCTTATGGCTTCTCACACAAGACTCCATCTCCTGACTTGTGTCCTTTCATTGGCTGTCCCCCCTGGCCTCCACCTTGCCTGGGCTCCTTCTTCATCTCCACCACTTGAGTTCTCTGGCTTCTTCAAGCCTCAGCTCTAATCCTACCTTCTTCAAGAAGTCTTTCCCAATTTCCCTTAATGACCGTACCTGCTAAGATTACTTAGGATTAATCCCAATTTTCTATACACTTATCTTAAATATACAAAGTTGTTTTCATGTTGTCTCTCCAATTAGAATATGAGTTCCTTGAGAACAGTAACTGTTTTTTTTTTTTTGCCTTTCTCTGTATGCCTTAGCACAGTGCCTAGAATACAGAAGGTGTTTAATAAGTGCTTGTTATTTCACTCTTCTCCTGTAAAGAGTGTGTCAATCTTCTACCCTCTGACTATCCTCACTATTCTTATAAATTTCCAAAACAAATGTTGTTTCTTGGCCAAAGGATAAGTGATTTAGAGTTTGAAGGGACTCAAAGGTCATTAACTCTAGTCCCTCTTTTCACAGATGAAGAAACTGAATTTTTAAAAATTTATTCTACTCATTGACTTATTGACTCATTCATACATTCATCTGTAAAATAAGGGGGTTGGAGGGGCTACTAGGTGGCACAGTGGATAAAGCACTGGCCCTGAAGTGAGGAGGACCTGAGTTCAAATCTCACCTCAAACATTTACTAGCTGTGTGACCCTGGGCAAGTCACTTGACCCCAATTGTCTTAAACATCTGGGGCCATCTCCACTCATCTTCATATGTATCTTGCCACTGGACCCAGATGGCTCTGGAGGAAAGAATGAGGTTGGTGACCTTGCATAGCACTCCCTCACTTAAATACAATTCAGTGTAAGTCATGACATCACCCCAATGTCATGGTCCTTTTTGAGAATGAAGGACAAGGGGCAGCTAGGTGGCACAGTGGATAAAGCACTGGCCCTGGAGTCAAGAGGACCTGAGTTCAAATCCGACCTCAGACACTTGACACTTACTAGCTGTGTGACCCTGGGCAAGTCATCTGCCCTGCCAAAAAAAGAAGAAGAAGAAGAAGGGGAGAATGAAGGACAAAAAAGAGGGTTGGAAATGGTGACCTATGTAGTTTAATATTGTTATTATCTCACAGTCCCTAGATATGGAGATCTGGCATTGTAGTGGTTCTCTCTACTGTATGCACATGTCACAACCCTTGGCACTCAGTTTGCTCAGCCTGAGATAGGGGTTGAGGGAGGTGGAATGGTGCAATCTGGGCATGTTGATATTTTCAAGCTCATTTCCTTCAGAAGATAAATTAAGTAGTTTGGGTAAATAGCCATATACTCCTCAGAGAGAGAGAGAGAGAGAGAGAGAGAGAGAGAGAGAGAGAGAGAGAGAGAGAGAGAGAGAGAGAGAGAGGCCTACACAATGTTTGGGCTGTATATGAACAAACACGTGCATTTGGGGAGCCCAGGTAGCTCCAGGTAAAGCTGAGAAGAAACAAGAACAGCTGAGATCTATACAGGAGAAGAATCTATCTCACTACAGACATTACATTGAGGCAAAACCAAAGTACCTCTGAGCCTGAGTTCTCTTGGGTACTTTTTCTGGCATTCTTCTGTCCTAACTCAGGAGTGGGAACATTTGAAAATTATCTCAGTCAAGCAACTGAAGCCTCAGAAAAAGCCTTAGTTGTTTTATAGTCTCTCATTCTCAAGATTAGCTCCAGAGATGTAACTAGGAGCTTTTGCATTTGGAGCATAAGAGATAAATGGGAGGGGAAGGGAGAGAGAATTCATCAGGAGGGCAGCAGCTGGGTTCTAGGAACTGTCCATGTCACTTTGGTGCCGAAGGACTGGATAAAGAGATCTAAGAATCACTCATAGATATAATGATTGAATCCATGAGTCCTGATAAGACCACCAACCCTCACCACTTTTTCTGCAACATAGCTAATGTAGAAATATATTTTGCAGGGGCAGCTAGGTGGTGCAGTGGATAGAGCACCAACCCTGGAGTCAGGAGGACCTGAGTTCAAATCTGCCCTCAGACACTTAACACTTACTAGCTGTGTGACCCTGGGCAAGTCACTTTACCCCTATTTTCCTCAGTTTCTCATTGGTAAAATGGGGACACATGGGAGAAGGAAATGGGGAACCACGTCAGTATCTTTGCCAAGAAAACCCCATGGATCTTGGGTCAGATATGACTGAATGACTGAACAAGCACAACAACAAACCTGTGGAATGGAAGAAGCCCCTGGCCCTGGAGTTGGGAGACTCCAGTCTGAATCCTGGCTCTCTGACTTAACACTTGTATGACCTTGAGCAATTTGCTTAATCTCTCTAGGCCACACTTCCCTCATCTATAAAATGAGGTGTTTGGATGAAATGACCTTCCTTTCTACTATTCTCTGATTTCATCCTGTCCTCACTTCCCACATTCAATTCCTAATTTCCTTGGTTTCTTTATTTGGGAAAATGATTTCTATGCTGAGTAAGCTTTGGTCCATAGTTTATTCCTTTTCACTTTACTTCATACCCCCGTTCCCACCTCTTCTCTTCCTCAGTCAGTCACTTCCTCATTTTCCATGGAGGAAACAGTACCTTCCTGAAACCACCTCCATCTTCACCCTGCCCCCACACCTGAAAAAAAGACCCTCCCCCAGCCCCACTCTGCTGGCACCAGGCCATTCTGAGAAGCGCTCACCAAGCACGTGGGAGCCAGCCAAGAGGACAGCTATAAAAATAATAGAACTGGCACATGCTTCCCTCCCCTGCTTCCCTAGGGCTCCCAACGCTGCAGTCACTCATTGTCGCTAACAGGGCCCCACATCCCCAGTTCCCTTCACGGTGCTTGAGAAGACAGAGTCCTAAGTGACAGGAGACTTTTATTTTCCTCAGGGGTTCTTGGCTTTCCATCTCCCTGCTGCTAGTACTCCCCTACCCCAGCTCCCTGCCTTGGGCTAGCAGCTTAGAAGAGATTTGGCCAGAATCAATCAGTCTCAGTCTCTGTCTCTCCCTCTGGCTCTCTCTTTTGCAATCTGTCTCTGTCTCTCTGTCTCCCTCTCTCTTTGTCTCTCTCTCTCTGTCTGCCTCTCTCTTGTAAGACAAATCAATATTTTTTAGTGTTATTAAAAGTAACAATATAGAACCCAAGTCTTGGTTTCATTCAAACCTAAGGAAGGTAACTCTGCCCAGATTTAGGTGCTCCTTACTTCTCCCCACACCTTTCTCCTATTGCCATCTGGACATGAAGGCAACCCCTTTGCTGTATTTCTTGGTCTGTATAAATCAGAGATGGAACAGAACTGTAGATTTCTTGAGCTAGAAGAGATGATAGGATTATTGATTGAGATCTGGGAGGGACCTCAGAGATCATTTAGTCTGATGCTCATTTGACAGATTAGGGAACTGAGACCTACAGAGGTTAAGTGATTTGCCTAAATCTACACAGACTGGTAAAAGGGTGATCTGAGCCTAAACTGATCTGCCTCCAAATTAAGGGATCTTTCTATTTGTTCTCATAGAAAATTCAAGTTGGAACTAACTTTTCCAGGTTATCTAATTCAACCCTATCCTTTTACTGATAAGGCTATGACTTGCTGTAACTATTATTCTCCCTACTACTTTGATGCATTGGGCATTGGGGGTTAAGTGACTTGCCCAGGGTCACACAGCTAGTAGGTGTCAAATGTCTGAAGCCAGATTTGAAGTCAGGTACTCCTGATTCCAGGGCCGGTGCTTTATCCACTGAGCCACCTAGGCACCCCAAAGCTCCACACTCTTAAAGAGAATGTAGGTGAAGGCAGAAAAGGGATTTCTATCGGGAACTTTACAGAGTTTCCCTAGGCAAGAACAAAAAAAAAATTCTCTATTTCCTTGTAGCACTTATTTATAAAACCACACTGAACACTGTACTATTAGTAATCTTTTTTTTTTTTTAGTGAGGCAATTGGGGTTAAGTGACTTGCCCAGGGTCACACAACTAGTAAGTATTAAGTGTCTGAGGCCGAATTTGAACTCAGGTACTCCTGACTCCAGGGCCGGTGCTCTATCCACTGCACCACCTAGCTGCCCCTATATGTACTTTTGTCAGCTACATTTGTAACCTCCATGAGGGCTCTGACTTTTATATTTCTTTGGTATCTGTTTTTCTTGGTATCTAGCACAATGTCTTTATTTGAGTGTAAATAGTATTTTATTTTTATCCAATTACTTGTAAAGATAATTTTCAACATTGATTTTTTTGTTCAGTATTTTATTATTTTCCAGCTACATATAAGGATAGTTTTCAACATTTGTTTTCATAGAATTTTCAATTTTTCTCCCACCTTCCACTCCCTCCCTCCTCCCCAAGACAGAAAGCAATCCAATATAGGCCACATATATGCAATCACACCAAACATATCTCTGCACCAGCCATACTGCGACAGAAGAGTCAGAACACAAAGGGAAAACCTCAAAAAAGAAGAAAAAACAGCCCCAAAGCAGGAATAGTATGATTCAATCTGCATTCATAAACCACAGTTCCTTTCTCTGGATGTTGAGAATATTCTCCATCATGAAGCTCTTTGAAATTGTCTTGGACCATTGCATTGCTAAAAAGAGCCAAGTTTATCACCATTGTTCATCACACAATGTTGCTGCCACTGTATACAATGTTCTCCTGGCTCTGCTCCTCTCAGTCAGCATCAGTTCATCTAACTCCTTCCAGGCTTCTCTGAATTCCTCCTGCTCATTATTACTTTTCACATTGATTTTTAAAAACTTTGTGTTCTAAATTTTCTTTTTCCCTTCCTCCTCATCCCTCCTATGAAATCCAGCAATTCAATATAAGTCATACATGTGCAGTTATGCAAAACATCTTCTCATTAGTCAGGTTGTAAAAGAAAATAGACAAAATACCTTTAGAAAGAGGAGCTAAAAAGTAAAATTTTACTTCAATCTGTATTCAGATACCATCAGATCTATCTCTGTTGATGGTTTTCATTTTTCATACGTCCTTCTGATAGCATCCAGCTCATCATTTCTTTCACAGTTACTATTGTTAACTGTATTAACCTCCATCTTAATCCCTCCCCTTGATATTTACTCTATTATCTATCTTCCTTCACCCTATCCCTCCTCAAAAGTGTCCTGAATTTAACTACCCCCTGCCCCAATCTGCTCTTCCTTCCATTGCTTCTTCCCCACCTTTATCTCCTTCCCCTCCCACTTTCCCATAGGGCAAGATATATTACTATCCCTTCTTGAGTGTGTATGTTATTCCCTCTTTGAGCCAATTCTGATGAGAATTAGGCTTACTCACTCCCCTACTCCTTCTCCATCTTCCCCTCTACTCCATAAGCTTTTTCTTATTTCTTTTATGTCAACTACTTTTCCCCAACCTGTCTCCCCCTTTCCCTTTCTTCCAGTGCATTCCCCTTACCCCTTAACTTTATTTTGAAGATGTCATCATGGGTCAGCTAGGTAACACAGTGGACAAAGCACCATCCTGGGATCCGGGAGGCCCTGAGCCCACATCTGGCCCCAGACATAAGCCACCCCACCCTACCTACTCCACACAAAACAAGGATAAATAAAAAATAAATGCTTTACAGATATCATCCCTTCATAATCAATTCATACCTGTGCCCTCTAAGTATATTCCTTTCAGCTGCCCTAATACTGAGAAAGATCTTATTAGTTAGAAGTATTATCTTCCCATGTAGGAATGTACAGAATTTCATCTTTTAATGTTCCTCATGATTTCTTTTTCCTGTTTACCTTTTTATGCTTCTCTAGGGTCTTGTATTTGAAAGTCAAATTTTCTATTCAGTTCAGATCTTTTCATCATGAATGCCTGAAAGTCCTCTTTTTCATTAAAATCCCATTTCCCCCCTGAAAGATTATACTCAGTTTTGCTGGGTATGTTATTCTTCACTGTAGTCCCAGTTCCTTTGCCCTCTGGAATATCATATTCCATGCCCTCTGGTCCTTTAATGTAGATGCTGCTAGATCTTGTTTTATCCTTACTGTAGCTTCACAGTATTTGAATTCCTTTTTTCTAGCTGCTTGCAATATTTTCTCCTTGACCTGAGAGCTCTGGAATTTGGCTATAATATTCCTAGATGTTTTCCTTTTGGGATCTCTTTCAGGAGGTGATTGGTGGATTCTTTCAATTTCTATTTTACCTTCTGCTTCTAGAATATCAGGGCAATTTCCCCTGATAATTTCTTGGAAGATGATGTCTAGGCTCTTTTTTTGATCATGGCTTTCAGGTAGTACAATGATTTTCAAATTATCTCTCCTGGATCTATTTTCCAGGTCAGCTGTTTTTCCAAGGAGATATTTCACATCACCCTCTATTTTTTTATTCAGTTGGATTTGATTTACTGTATCTTGGTTTCTCATAGATAGAGTCACTAGCTTCCATTTGTTCAATCCTAATTCTTAGGAAGTTATTTTCTTGAGCTTTTATATCTCCTTTCCCATTTGGCTTTTCAAACTGTTGACTTTTTTCTCATGACTTTCCTTCACTGCTCTCATTTCTCTTTACATTATTTCTTCCATCTCTCTAGATCTTCCTTCTATCTCTCCTACTTTCTCTTCAAAGTCCCTTTTGAATGCTTCCATGGCCTGAAACCAATTCACATTTTTCTTAGAAGCTTTGGATGTTGGAGTTTTGACTTTGTTATTATTTTCCTCTGAGAGTGTATTCTGGTCTACCTTTTCCCCAAAGAAGTTTTTGATGGCCTGCTGCTTTTTCTATCTGCTCATCTTGGCCACCTATTTCTTGGC
This sequence comes from Dromiciops gliroides, assembly GCF_019393635.1. Taxonomy (NCBI): domain Eukaryota; kingdom Metazoa; phylum Chordata; class Mammalia; order Microbiotheria; family Microbiotheriidae; genus Dromiciops; species Dromiciops gliroides. The sequence continues at coordinate 234,222,429 of NC_057862.1, forward strand.
TTTTAACTCCTTTTTAAAGTGTAGTGCTGCTTCCAGGACACACGATTCTGAGCTACACCATGGCCCAGGGGATGATTGGGCTTCTTCTCAGCCTGCCTGGTCTATGAGTAATCACAGCCACTTTCTCTTTGACCCAGAAACAAAAGTCTGATGGAAATCTGATTCTCTATGGTCAGAAGCTTGGCATGCCTGTGCCCTTCCCCCACTGGGCCACCACCACTTGATTCAGCCCACTGGTTCAGAACCAGGGCACTTTGCCCCAACTCTAGCAGAGACTGCAGCCACTTCACCCTGGTCTACCGTTGAACCCCCTCAATGGTCCACGAGCCGAGCCTCAGAAGAAGCCACTGGAGCTGAAGACTCTGGGGTGCTGGAAGCACTGTCTGTTCCTGGCTGGGTCCAGACCGCATACTGAGTTGCTCAGCCTGATCAGCAGGTGATTGAAATTGCCATCTTTTGCTGAAAAAATAGTTTCACTCTGTTCTTATGTGCATTGGGCTGCTCTGGTTTTTTTTTTTTTAAATGGCATCATTTGGGATATGTTTGGGATGCGTTTATCTGGAGTTTTCAGGAGTCACAGCCTCTCCTCCGCCATCTTGGCTCCCTCAATGTTGAGTTACAAATTTTTCTCCTTTCCCCCAAGAGAATTTGGAACGGAACATAAAAATCAATCTGATATAAGTTATATATGTGCAATCATGTTAAACATGTTTCCACATCAGTTATGTTGTGGTAAAAAGGAAACAGAACAAAAGCAAAAAACCATGAAAAAGACAAAAACAAAAAAAATTAAAGTAGTATGCTTTGATCTTCATTCAGACTCTACAGTTTTTTCTCTGGATGTGGGTAGCATTTTCCAACATGAATCTTTTGGAATTGTCTTGGATCATTGTATTGCTGAGAAGAGTGGTTTATCATAATTGATCATCATACAATGTTGCTGTTACTGTATATAATGTTCTGATTCTGCTCACTTCACTCAGCATTAGTTCATGTAAGTCTTTCCAGGTTTTTCTGAAATCTGCCTGCTATCATTTCTTATAGCACAATAGTATTCCATTGCATTCATATGCCACAACTTGTTCAGCCATTCCCCAATTGATGGACATCCCCTCAATTTCCAATTCTTTGCCACAACAAAGAAAGCTGCTACAAATATTTTTTGTACATGGAGGTCCTTTTCCTTTTTTATGATCTCTTTGGGATCCACACCAATTAGTGGTATTGCTGGGTCAAAAAGTCACAGTCCCATAGCCCTTTGGGCATAGTTCCAAATCTACCACAATGTCTTAGAGTAGGTATTCTATCGTGATGGTGCTAAAGGAATGGGGTGGTGATTAAGGTTTGTTCAAATACTCAAATTTGTCTCTCACCCCACTATTGACTCTTTCCCAGATGGGCTTGCCAATATAAATGCTCCTTCCCCTCTCTGGGAAACAGTATCAAAGAATCTATAATTTTCTTTATCTTTTTGTTAGCTCAGAGCTCCCAGCTAGAGACAGCACTTCTGGCAAAGTACTTTAGATCTAGCTATGTTTCTTCTCTGGGGAAAGTTCCCCTTCAGCTGCCTCTTCCCAACTACATTCCAAATATATATATCTTGACTATATAAAGACAAAGTAAATATTTAAAGCAAAGGTTTAAAAAGGATTTTCCCTCTGTATCCCTTAGAAAAGGTTTCAGACTTCCATAAAGGGACTCAAAGAGGAGAAAGAAGATACAGAATTACCGCCTCAGGGTCTGTGATAGGAGAGGAGGGGATTTTATCAACATAGATTCAGTGCTAACACACCTTAAACCCAATCAGCCCAACTATCTATGTTCACATAATCTAGGACCCTTTTTTGTGGTGATTGCCTGTATACTTTTCCGCTCTTTCTACTCCACATAACTTCTGACAGATTTCCTTTCTCTTACTACATTTGGGGTATATGGAGTGTTCAGAGTGTACTAGCACCTCTGGTGTGAGGGCTTGCCCAGCCCCTTTCAGGGCTGCACATCCACCTCTGGTGTCCACCTCTCACCCAACTCTCATTTGGGAGTCCAAGAAGCTTTAGTGAATGCAGTGTCCACATACTGCATAAAACTCTCTTGGCAGATGGGCTAAACCAGATTGAGGGTAGCTGACAGTCCTCAAATCTTTCAGTGACTTAGGGGTTTGTCTACTCTAAACATGTGAAGATTTTCTCTGATGGAATGGTCAGCTGAGAACAATTTGTTCCAAAAGTCATGGAGGTGGCTGAAATGGGAGCCATGAAGCACTTAGAGTTTGATCAAACAACAAGGTCATCCTTGGTCAAAGTCATCCAAGGATCTGGGTCATTGCCAGTTATCTTCTTTCCTGCCACTGGACTTTGATAACTCTGGAAGAGAGAGTGAGGCTGATAACTTTGTGTAGTTCTGCCTCACTTAAATCCAATTCATAAGCAAGTGAGAAATCACCTGGTGATGTCATTGGTCCTCTTCAAAAACGAAGGATGACCAACAACTCTTCCTATCAGGATCTGGATTTGTTTCCAAGTCTGTCTCATGGACTCAGAAAACTGACTTTTAAAGTTCACCCCTAGGAATAGCCTGTCATTCTTCATCCTATCTATGTTTTTGATTCACTCAAGAGCCTAATTTGCACTTCAAAATGGGATCCACCTAGTGTGGCCTCATCTTTTACAGTTAGTGGAACACCTCTAGTTGGCTGCTTTTCTGTGATTAAGAACTAGGTGTCCTAGAACATTTCCTTTACATTAAAAATACTCGTTGCTTTTTTGACATCTTTACCTTTGCTCTCTGAATTAAAGAAGGGGGTATGTCCTAATTATCATCCTTGCTTTAAAAGTGAGGAAACTGAGGTAGAGGAAATTACTCAGTATCACAGAAAATCAGTGAAATTAAAGTTATAAAAATCTGTATGTTTTGTCTATAGTGTTATTGCCTATGGCTATGAATTACTTTTGGTTGATAAGTTGTGTCTGACTCTCCCATGACTCCATTTGGGATTTTCTTTGCAAAGATGTTGGAGTAGTTTGCCATTTCCTTCTCCAGCTCATTTTATAGATGAAGAAACTGAGGCAAACAGGACTAAATGACTTGCCCAGGGTCACACAGCTAGTAAGGATCTGAGGCTGGACTTGAACTCAGGGAGATGAATCTTCCTGACTTCAGGCCTGGCCCTCTATCCACTGTGCCACCTAGTTGCCCCTAAAATTGTTGTTCAGTTCTTTCAGTTGTGTTTGACTCTTCATGGTGCAAAGATACTAGAGTGGTATGGCGTTTCCTTCTCCAGAGGCAAACAGAGGTTAAGTGACTTGCCCAAGCTGATACAACTAGGAAGTTTCTGAGGCTAGTTTCCAACGCAGGTCTTCCTGACTCTAAGATCAGTACTCTACTCACTGTGCCACTTATGTGTTCTACAGGTAGGAAAATAGAAACATAGAGTAAACCTTTTTCTTTCCTTTGCAACAATCCACGTTGTTCATTACCTTCAAAATCCAGTTCTAAATTAATTTCCTCAAGTAAATCCTTTAATAACCAGACTCAACTCTACGGACTTGTTCTGTGTTAGATGGACACAAAATATTGTTAGTATTATTAATATTATTTCATATTTTCATAATTAAAATGTTTGCAGAACATTTAATGTACATCATCTCATTTGGAATTGAATTGAATTATAAAGAGAGATTTGAAAGAATGTCAGGAAAGTAGCATGGTCTGATGCAGGAGTTAGTGAGCTTCCCATTACTAGAAGCCCTTAAACAATGGATGAATAACCACTTTCAGGTTATGATACAGAGGTATTCCTATTCAGGTACTGATTGAAACAGATCAGAGTTCTTCAGGTTAAGTCACTGAAAAATCTATCCTTTTTTAAGTGCCTACTATATACCAAGTGCTATGCTATATACCTACATGGAAAGAGACAGTCTCTGCCTTCAAGGAGCCTACAATCTATTGGGAGGCATCATATAATCAAGATATATTAATGATAAATTAGAGATAATCTTAGAGGGAAAGTATTAAGATTTAAGGAGAGGGCAGCTAGGTGGTGCAGTGAATAAAGCACCGGTCCTGGATTCAGGAGGACCTGAGTTCAAATCTGGCTTCAGACACTTGACACTTACTAGCTGTGTGACTCTGGGCAAGTCACTTAACCTTTTTGCCCTGCAAAACAAAACAAAACCAAAACAAACAAACAAAAAAGATTTAAGGAGAATGAGACAAGCCTTCTTGTAAAAGGCAGGATTTTAGTTCAGATTTGAAGGAAGTCAGAGAAGCCAAGAGACAGATGTGAGGAGGGAGAGAATTCCAGACATGGAGGACAATGAGAAAAAATTAGGAGTGTCTTATGTGAGGAAAAGTAAAAAGGCCAATTTAACTGGGGAGTAGTATATGTGAAAGAGAACAATGTATAATAAAACTGGAAAAATAGAAACAGGTCAAGTTGTGAAGGGTTTCAAATGCTAAGCAGAATTTATATCAGACCTTAGAAGAAACAAGGAGACACTGGAATTTCTTGAGCAAGAGAGATATGGTCAGACCAGGAGTTAGGAAAATCACTCTGGGGCTGCGTGAATGATTGGAGCAGGGAAGTGGGGGAGGGATACTTACTTTCTTCTGCTTCTCTCTCTCTCTCTCTCTCTCTCTCTCTCTCTTTTTGGTGAGGCAATTGGGGTTAAGTGACTTACCCAGGGTCACACAGCTAGTTAGTGTTAAGTGTCTGAGGTCGGATTTGAACTCAGGTCCTCTTGACTCCAGGGCCAGTGCATTATCCACTGTGCCATCTAGCTGCCCCCTCTATTGCTTCTCTATAAAGAATCTTCTCTCTACTCACACTGGGCTATTCCCTAGTTTATCACAATGGACCTCCTCCATCCCCTTCCCCCCATATATCTTTTATTTCCCTACTTCTACATTTTTATTAGGGATGCATATGTCCCTCTCTACCTTTTTCCAAATTACCTTGACCTGAAATATTCCTCTACCCTTCTCACCCTTTCTTCAAGGCCCAAATTAAGTTCTACCTTATCCAGTAAGTTTTTCCTGGTCCCAGACTTTATTGACATCCCCAGTGCTTCTAGCAATAAGGCTAGGGCAATAAGGATTAAGTGACTTGCTCAGGGTCACACAGCTAGTGAGTATCAAGTGTCTGAGGCTGGATTTGAACTCAGGTCCTTCTGAATCCAGGGCCAGTGCTTTATCCACTGAGCCACCTAGCTGCCCCCAAGACTCATAGTCTTCAATTTATATCTGGCATCAGACACTTACTAGCTGTGTGATTCTGAGCAAGTCACTTAACCCTGTTTGCCCCAGTTTCATGAAACAACTGGAACAACTCAACAACTTCCAACAACAACTTCAACTTCAGCAGTTCCACACAGTTGGAATTTATCATACTACTCTGTATTATAGTTATTTATGTAAAACTAGATTATAAATTTCTTGAGGGCAGGGTTTATGTCATCTTTTCCCCGCATCTGCCACTTTGATTTGCACAGAGTTTTTGTTGTTGTTGTTGAGTCATTTCAATCATGTCTATCTCTTTATGACTCCATTTGGGATTTTCTTGGCAAAGATACTGGAGTGGTTTACCATTTGCTTCTCCAGTTCCAGCTTTACAGATGAGGAAACTGAGACAAACAGGGTTGAGAAAACTGAGACAAACAGGGTTAAATGACTTGCTCAAGGTCACACAGAGTAGATGCTAAAAAATGCCTCTGGGGCATCTAGGTGGCACAGTGGATAAAGCACCGGCCCTGGATTCAGGAGTACCTGAGTTCAAATCTGTGTGCCCCTGAGCAAGTCACTTAACCCCCACTGCCCTGCAAAAACAAAACAAAACAAAACAAAACAAAACAAAACAAAACAAAATAAAACCAAAAAACCCAAATGCCTGCTTGTTGATAGAATGAATGAACCAAGTCAAGATTTAACATTGCTCACATGGCAAAAGAGTAGAAATGGAATCCAGGAATCTAGATGTTCAGAGACCTGTGTGACCACTGGACTATATCTGTGGAGAGTTTTCTTCTAACTTTCCTTTACTTTCCCCTTCTTTGTTTGCTCCACTCCCCTTTTTCAGCTTCTCTTAAGGCATGGGAGGGCCTTCAAGTGAGAGGAGGCAGGCAGGGGTCCATACCCTTTGCTGGGCCCCACCCCCCCATCCTGTCCATACAAGATTAATAATGAAACCGATACCTTTCACCAGCGTAATTTTCATATTTAATGAGCGTGACTCAAAAACTATTACATTAATTAGTCAAATCCCACAAACCGTTAATGATGCACGCAGTAATTAATATTGTATTCAATTAAAAAATGACCTGTTTGGGGTCCCTCTCCAGGTTTGAGGGGGTGGTTGTTTGCAGACAGTGTATGCTCCTGTGCTCGGAGTCATGAGGCTGTGTTTGTCTTTTCTTAGTCCTGATTTTCTTTTCCTAGTAGGAGGGGAGGAAGGAGAGGGCAGGGAAATGTCTGTGGCTTCCTCCAACCTCAGTTTTGCTTCCTTGGTTTTTTTGTTCCTGGGGAACATATGCTGAGCTTCTCTTTTCCTTTTTTTTTTTAACCTTCCTCCTCCCCTTCTCCCTCCCCCCCCCCCGACCCCATCTCATTCTTTCCTCCTCCTCCTCTCTCATGCTCTCTCTCTCCATCTCCATCTCCTTTCCCCTTCTCCACAGATCGGCGCTACTCCGGCTCAGCGAGCTTGCTGTGATTTATGGGTGCACCCAGCCCAGGGCTCACAGACTGGAAAATTTCCAGTTTACACAAGAATTCCCTGAAAAATGAGCTTGGTTAATTTATTTCTTTCATTAACGAATTCGAACAGTGAGATAATCTTTCTGGACCCCCCCTCCCCCTTATTGTTTCATAAATCCAGACAAACCCTTTTCTTTTTCCTGATTACTTTCCCTGAAATATGAGTTCATGTTAGAGAGATACACCCACAAAAGAAACATGGAGCAGGAGGTTGGGGTACAGCAAAAAACTCCCATTTAGAAAGTACTTTCAAGTTTATAAGGTGCTGAAATAATATTTGATATATTATTATCCTGGCCCATGGCTTGGTTGGTATGAGGAAACTCTCAATAAAAGTAGATCAGCACCTGTTTTGAAACTTAGAGTCTTAAAGAGTTGCCCGAGACACTTAGAAATTAAGTGACTTGCCCAGGGTCACATAGCTAGTGTTTGTCAGTGCCATAACTTGAAGCCAAGTCTTCATGATTCTGGGGGACAACCAGGTGGTACAGCAGACAGAGCACCAGGCCTGGAGTCAGGAAGACCTGAGTTCAAATCTGGCCTTACACAATTACTAGCTGTGTGACCCCGGGCAAGTCATTTACTCTCTTTGCCTCAGTTTCCTTATCTGTAAAATGAGCTGAAGGACAATGTAAACCACTCCAGTATCTTTGCCAAGAAAACACTGACTGAAAAATGACTGAACAACAACTTCATGACTATGAGGCCATCTCTCTACAACATTGGGCTTCCTCTTAAAATATGTGTGTCTGTATATAGTATCTCTAAACATATATGTATACATGCATATATACCTGTATATGTGCAGGGTATCATATAAGTCTTAGTATAGTTTTGAGCTTTAATAACTTATTATATATACATATATTAATGCTTAAACCCATTTATGCAATACCCTCTGTAGGTACACATACATACACATGCTCACATGCATGTATATATTCAGTGGTCTGCATATGTGTATGTCTCTGTATATTTATGTTACACATATGAATATATTCATACACGCAGGGTATCCTACTTATATATACTATAGCAATATCATTATATATGCATATAATGTCATATAATATCTATATAGTAATTACATATATTATTAAAACTATACCAGATTTATGGGATACAATGATACTATATATGTGTATACATGACACAAAATACATACATATTTGCAGATGGGGAACAGATGGAAATATGTGTGTACATATGCATACATATATTTACTCATACACATATGTGTATATATGCATATATTTCCTAGTCCTTCAGACCTATAAACAGTCCTTACACACACACACACACACACACACACACACACACACACACACACGCAAACTTGAGGAAGGGGGTCAGGTTTATGAGAAAAATGAACTCCGAGCATGGAAATTCCCTCCACAGATACAGATTCCCTACTCTTCAGACATGTGAAATCTTAGACTTTTTGACTTAGAGGGTTGTCTGAGACATTGACAGGTTAAGTGATTTGCCCAGGGTCACACAAGAAGTATGTGTCTAAGGTAGGACTTGAACCCAGGTCTTCCCAACTTTAGGGCTATCTCTCTGTCATTAAGCATCATTGCTTCTCATTGTGTTACACAAGAATTTTTATAAATACAGATTAAATTACATAGATAGAATGAGGAGCAGACAAGTGAAGCAATTTTCATGCTTTATCTAAGGTACAAAAGTGCTTTACCCCAGAATTGTCCCAGTCAACCCTTCTCTACTCATACTCAGAGAAAAACCACATTGGCTTGTATATAAAATAGGGGCTATTTTAAATTTATTTTTGTCAACTCCACTGAAGAAGGGAAGGGAAGAAGCTTTTATTTAGTTACCTATTACATACCAGACCCTGTGTGCTAAGCCACCCACATTGTTTCTTTTGATTTATTACCAGGAAATTGCCAAGGTTCTGGAGTCAATAGATTTCCATTGATCTGAACCCAAGACTTTCATGACCAATCCTGGCTCCATCTTTCTCTATGGTCTTTGTTCATAGTGTTGTTTTTGTTTTTTAGGCCCAAGTTAAGTCAACAAACATTTTTTGAGCACTTACTTTAACTGATCCTAATTCTATTCTAGATACTTCTGTGTCAGGGAAGGTGGGGAAAGGAGAGGTTTGAAACAAAAAGAGAATAAAAAATAATTCTTGTCTTCTGAGGCTTGCAGGATCAAAGGAAAGCCAAGACTACCATGTGCAAGTAATTATAATCAAATGCTGAGATATATAGCACTTGGAATGAAAGTGACACATGTAAAAGTCAAGAGGAGAAGTCATTCCATTTTATAGATGAAGACACTGAGGCTGAGAGAGGTTAGTTTTTTTTCCCCCAAGAAAATAGCTTTGAATTGAATCTTCATGACTCCTAGGCCTGTACTCTTACCCACTGAACCACCAAGCTGCCTCAAAGTAGGTGCTTAATAAATGCTCATTGATTAATTGATTAATGGATGTGAAAGGCCAGTTAATAGTGCACCATATTGGTATAGTTATGGTTTTAGTACCAAGTCTCACTTCTTAAAACTAGAGAAAATTCTAGCCCCTTGGGCATGATTCCATTACAGACTTTTGTCCTTACCAATGCTGCTGCTTTGCATGTCCCCTCTCATTTTTCCTTAATTGTCTCATATCCCCTTAGCCACTCTTTTTTAGACCTATGGAATCCTCATCCTTATGGATGTTCCTCTAAAGTATGAAGCTTAAATCTGAATTCAGGACTCTAGCTGTATTCTCTCACCAAAAAGGAATTATTCTTTCCACTTGGTGTAGAAGGAGAGAGGAAATCAATTCATATCTTCCAATAAGATTCACAACCACATAATGCCCAGACCCTTTTGCTTAATATGTTATCTTCTCTGACCCCAGATCCTTGTCTGCATCACTGATGTCCAACCAGCTCTCTTACCTCTGATGGAGTTCTGTGTAGAATTTCTCCTCCCCTCCCCCACTCCTGGCATCATTCCTTTTCCTATTTACATGAATAAGTCTCAGAAGAGTAATCCAGTAATCTAGCAAATGTCTCTACTGCTCAACAGGGTGCAAAAAACTAGGAAAGAAATGTTTGCCAAAAAGAATGAAACACATCAAAATTCATTTATGCCTAATGGTGTGGTCCATTTGCACCCACTAGTCAAGAAAAAAGCAAAATGAAAGCTTTTTCTCTCTCTTTTGTTTTACTTTGCAGAAAAACTTTGATATAACAACCACCAGATACCTTGACCAATCCTATACCATGGGTTATTAAGTTAGGTTAGGTTGTTCTAATCCTGGCTCTGACAATTACTGGTTGTTGATGCAGATTTAGGAAGTTTTAGAATACCAATAGTTGTACAAAGAAATATGGAGCACACAAGACAATAAAGCAAGCCAGGTTTATTGAGGGGTTAGAATTATAATATAAAAGGTAGTTGGGGTAAAAACAGGTCTGCTGGAGCCCCCAGGTGGATTTAGATATATCCCACTGAGACCCTAGAGGGAATGGGGAAATCAGTGAAGTTTGGTGGGTTTTTATAGGGCTCTTAACTGTGTGTAGCAGGACCAGACATTGGCAGAGGAGAGTAAGGAGCCTGGACTTGATATTCAAACTCCTTGACATAGGGAAGGGGCCTTTGGACCATTACTGCTAGCCTTACTCTGACAAAGTGACTCAGCATCTCCATCTGAGATTTTTTTTTAACTTCCCTGAGGCTTCTTCACCTAGCAGGGTAGGGAGGCTACTGGAATCATTACATTAGTTGTGTGACGTTGGTCAAACACTTCCCCTCTCCTCATCTGAAAATAAGGAGGTTGGGCTAGAAAAATCTCTGCCAGCCCTAATAATCTATGGTTCTTTTGATTACTCTAACCAGTAAAAGTCATAATTTGTTCCTTTCATCTACTAAGTTAGTTGGTCAATAAACATTTATTAAGCACCTACTATGCACTAGGCACTGTGCTAAGTACTAGAAATACCAAGAAAGAAAGAAAGAAAGAAAGAAAGAAAGAAAGAAAGAAAGAAAGAAAGAAAGAAAGAAAGAAAGAAAGAAAGAAAGAAAGAAAGAAAAAAGGGAAGGAAGGAAGGAAAAATGAAGGAAGAGACAGTCATTGGCCTCAAAGAGCTTACAATCTAATGGAGGAAGACAACACAAAAAAGAAGAAGTTGTAAAGGAGGAGGTGGGGAGAAAGTACCAGTAGGGAATGGAGGAATAATAATGAAATACAGAGGAGTGAACTGACTAGAAAATGAAGAAATGGCTGGCCTGGGTGTCCTCACTAAATGGAGGTTCTGGGAAGAGCTCTCCATCTTCACCTTTTCCAATCAGGGAGATGGAGCCTAGGAGGGGGGCAGGGCAAAGACTACTGATGAACTGTTAGTAACAGGGTTGATTGGATATTGCAGGATGATGAGGTTTCAGGGGTAAGATGGTGAAGCCCAAAGGACTATAGCTGAGTGGGAAATAGAGCTTGGATGGCTACTCTCCCGACTTCTATGCTACTGATGAGCTTCAGTCATGTTCCTATTCCTAAAATGCACTAAACCATGACTTATATACAACTTACTTCAGTAGGAATCAAAGGAACTGGGCTCTCTCTAGCCATAGTTTTGCTACTAAGTGGTTCTGATACCTTAGTTAATAATAATAATTATTATCAATAAAATAAAAGTAAATAACTATATAACATCACTACAGGTTGTAAAAACTTAGTACCTACTGAATAAGAAGCAAAACATGATATGGTGGCTAGATTTATACCCCCTAAATTTATTATCCTTTGTGAACTAAAAGACCCCCAAATATCCTTAAGAATTTAAGAAATAAACTATATTGGAACTAGTACATTATCACAGGCAAAACTCTTGCCCCTAATCATCAGGACATACCATTGATCCAGAACAGCAGAAGAACAATGTATTTAAATAGATGTCACCATGCTGAATATGACTATCTCCAAACCACATGGAATGAAAAGCTCTCAAAATATACAGACTTGGGGGCAGTTAGGTGGTTCAGTGGATAAAGCACTGGCCCTGGATTCAGGAGGACCTGAGTTCAAATCTGGCCACAGGCACTTGACACTTACTAGCTGTGTGACCCTGGGCAAGTCACTTAACCCTCATTGCCCTACAAAAAAAAATAGAGAGAGAGAGACTTAATAGGAGTGAAACTCATGGAGAAAAGGATGAAGTACCTATCATCTTTATTATCCTGTCTGCTACTAACACTTTCCCAAAGATGCTTTCAGAGGGTCAACTTACGTCTTAATTCTTTTATTCAGTTACAAAACACAATTGCCTTATCCATCCCTGCAACATTCAACAAAACAGGAAATATAAAACAATAGAAGTACAGACCATTGTCCCAGGGCAGTTTCAATCAGAACATCATAAAAAAGGATAAGAAGAATGAATAAACAAACTTCAATAATTCCTTTTTATCATTAAGATAAGATATGAACTCCTCTAGCTGTCGCTTAAAGCTCTTTACGACCTTGCCCCTTCCTATCTTTGTCAATATTTTCATATATTATTGCCCTCAATACACTCTACTTGCCATGGTCTATTTGCTATTCCTCAATGATGATGCTCTATCTCCTCTCTCTGTGCCTTGCTTTAGCTGTTCCTCATACTTGGAATTCTTTCCCTTCTAACTTTTACCTCTTGGAATCCCTTTAAGATCTTTTCTAGGAAGCTTTCCCCAGTCTCATTATCTGCTAGTACCTTCATCTCCAAGGTTACCTTCCATATACTCTATATTTATCTCGTATATAATGATTTATGTAGGGGCAGTAAGGTGTTGCAGTGAATGGAGCCCAGGCCAGGAGTCAAGAAGACCTAAGTTCGCATACTTATAGCTCTGTGACCCTGGATAAGTCACTTAGCCTCAGTTTCCTCTTCTGTAAAATGAGCTGGAGAAGGAAAGGGCAAACCACTCCAGTATCTGCCAAAAAAAAACCCAAGTGGGGTCATGAAAGATCAGACATATTACAGAGCAGTCTACATAGAATTTGCTACCTGTTGTAGAAGAGATGCGTGGCTGCAAGTGCAACACTCCTTAAATGGTGTCTTTATGCCCGATCTCTCCAGATGACTTTTTTGATATGTGGGGTGAGGGTAGGAAAATAGGTAGAAATCAAGGGCACTAGACTTGGGGTCAGGAATACATAAATTCAAATCTGGCCTCAAACACTTTGGAGACAATCTTTGCTTTCAAGGGCCTTGTATTCTAAGGAGGGAGATGACACATATATAGGAGGTATCAGATACAAGTCATAGTAATATATTTTCTTTAATGTTATTTCCATGAAGCCTTTTTGAATTTCCCCCAGTTACTATTGTGATCTTCTTTCTTTAAATCATCTGACATTGTACTCATCTGTATGAATGTTGTATCTCAATAGGAGTTTTTTGAAAGCAGAGAAGGTTTTATTTTTGTCTATAGTTCCTTGCATATAATGTGTGTTTAATAAATGTTTATTGGGGCAGCTAGGTGGCGCAGTGGATAGAGCACCGGCCCTGGAGTCAGGAGTACCTGAGTTCAAATCTGGCCTCAGACACTTAACACTTACTACTATGTGATCCTGGGCAAGTCACTTAACCCCAATTGCCTCACTAAAAAAAAAAAAAAAAAAAAAAAAAAAAGTTTGTTGAGTTGCATGGAATTTAAGTGCCAACTAAGTGCATATATGAGGTACTGTGTTAGGCATTGGGAAGTATAGATTTCTAATTTTTTTTTGGTAGGGCAATGGGAATTAAGTGACTTGCCCAAGGTCACACAGCTAGTAAGTGTCAAGTGTCTGAGGTCAGATTTGAACTCAGGTCCTCCTGAATCCAGGGCCAGTGCCACCTAGCTGCCCTGGAGTATAGATTTCTAAAAAAAATGATAATACCTGCCTTGAAGGAGCTTATCATCTGTGGGGGATAGGGCCCATACACAGATAGCTATATTATAAGATAGGGTGTGATGAGAGGTAGAGGAGAAATATAGACAACATGTTTACAGACAATTTGAGGAAGGAGAGATCATTTCCAGCTGGGGAAACCAGGAAGGCTTCCTAGAGAAGGCATCCCCTGGGTTGCAGGTTGGAAGAACAGAAGGATTCCATCTGAAAGGTGGAGAGGAGAAAGAAGTGCATTCCACACATGGGGCATAGTCTGTATGACTGCACAGCATAGGGAGACCATATGTTGTATTTGAGAAAGTGTTTAATAGGCCAGTTTGGTCTGAACATAGAGTACAAGAAGGGAAGTAACATAAACAAAGCAACACTGATTTAGAGTTGGAAGAAACCTTGCAGGCTTTCAAATCCAGACCCCTCATTTTTACAAATGAAGAAAGTGAGGCAGAGAGATTTTTTAAGTGACTTGCCAAGGTCATGCATCTAGTAAATCTCTGTGTTGTGATCTGAACTCAGATTTTTCTTTTTTCTTTTTTAAAAAAATGTTTATTGATTGATTTACTGAAACAGGCATATTTTTATTCTTTTTTTGGCAGGGCAATGAGGGTTAAGTGACTTGCCCAGGGTCACACAGCTAGTGTCAAGTGTCTGAGGCTGGATTTGAACTCGCTGCCCCAGAACTCAGATTTTTCACACTTCAAATCCAGTGCAATATTCCCAAAGCCACTTCCCCTCTTCCATAAGACTGGAAAGGTAGGTTTGAAGCTAGATTGTTAGGAGCTTCAGATGCTAGGCTGAAGGAGTTTACATTTTATCCTGGAGATATTAAGAAGCTACCAGAGGTTTTTGAGCAGAGGAATGATAGGTTCAGACTGACCTTTGCGCTAGGAAAATTGTTGTGGCGATCAAGTGAAGGTTGGATTGGAGAAGGTAAGCTGGGAGGCAGAAAGACCAGTTAGGAAGCCAATCATCAAGGAGAGAGATGATGAAGGTCTGAAACTGGGTAATGACACTGTGATTGGAGAGAAGGGGATAAATGCAGGAGATATCACAGAGGTAGAATCGGCAGAACTTGGAGACTGTAGGAAGTAAGAGTCAAGAAAGAATCAAAGGTGACCCCAATGATTTGAGCCTAGTTGACTGAGGAGGATGATGTCATTAGCAGAAATAGGAAAATTGAAAGGTCCAGTTTAGGAGGAAGGAAAAGCTAAAGAAAAAAAAAAGAAAGTTGCTGATAAGTGAGCAGAGAATGCAGGGAAAAAGATGTTTTCCTGACTTCTGAGTCAAAATTTGATCCCCCAATTTTCCTTTGACCTTTTTTAAGGAAATCGGAGTTAAATGACTCACCCAGGTTTATACAGCTAGTAAGTGTCAAGTGTCTGAGGTCAGATTTGAACTCACATCCTCCTGACTCCAGGTCCAGTGCTCTATCCACTGAACCATGTGGCGACCCCTAAAGAAAATTCTTTTAATGAAAATCTTTTGTTTTTCATTTTTTAATCTCTCTCCCTTTATCTCCCCAACCCAAAGGTATATCCCTTGTAACAAACATTTTAAAAGAAAAAGAGAAGTCATTTCATTAAAACCAAGCAAACCATTAGCTGAGTCTCACAATATGTGTAGTTCCATGTCCATAGTCCGTCTTTGCAATAGGGGAGGGAGATACATTTTCTAAACTCCTTTTGAGGCCAAGTTTGGTTGTTATAATCACAGAGAACAAACGATATGGGTTGTTCAGGGAGCACTAGCACCTGTGGTGTGAGGGCTTGCTGAGCCCTTTTCAGGGCTTCTCATCCACTTTTGGTGTCTACCCGACACTCAACTCTCACCTGTGGCTCCAAGAAGTTGTAGCATATGCAGTGGCCACACCCAAGTAAACTGTCTTGGAAGATGGGTTAAGCCAGAGTGAGGGTAACTGATGGGCTTCAAACCCATCTGTGAGTTGGGGTATGTCTACCCGAAGCATGTGAAGACTTCCCCCAGTGGACTGGACAGATGAGAACAATTTGTTCCAACAGCCATAAAGGTGGCTGAAGTAGGAGATGCAGAAGGCTTAGAGCTTGGTCAGATATTAAAGAAGCCAAGGTCATGCACTGCATCCTGGGCCATTGCCAATTGTCCTGACTTTTGTCTTGCCACTAGATCTTGATGACTCTGGAGGAGAGAGTGAGGCTGATGACTTTGCCCAGCTCTGCCTCACTTAAATCCAATTCACAAGCAAGTTAAGACATCACCCTCCTGGCGCCATTGGTCCTCTTTGGGAAGGAGGGACAATATAAACAATAACAAATGGCACATTTTAAACATGAAGAGCATAAATATTTACTTTGTTTAGCGTGTCATCAACTCTAGTGTTCTGGTCTGGCTCTGTTTCAGATAAGTTCCCTGGAAGTTAAAGGTTGAAATTGGAACAAAACAGAGATACTTATTGATCATTCAATAGCAAAAAGAGATTTAGAGCAGGAGAAGGATTTTCAACAAGGATAAGTACTAAGAGTGAAACTCCCTTGGTCAAGTTGCCCATCATAGACCACCAGTCAAACATCAGAGGGCTCCTGGTGCTCCTCACGACTGTTTTTATACTCAGGAGTTGAGGAAGTAATATCAACAGTCTGAGACTTTGGTCCCTTGAGCCAACCAAGTCTCAAGGATGGTCTCAATACCCTTTTTTTTTTTTGGTGGGGCAATGAGGGTTAAGTGACTTGCCCAGGGTCACACAGTTGGTAAGTGTCAAGTGTCTGAGGCCGCATTTGAACTCATGTCCTCCTGAATCCAGGGCTGGTGCTTTATCTACCGTGCCACCTAGCTGCCCCCCTTAATACCTCTTTTTCTGATAAAAAAGTATTTTTATTGTTTTTTCCAGTTACATGTAAAGATAGTTCTCAGCATTTGTTTATACAAGCTTTCCAATTTCAGATTTTTCTCCCTCCCTCCCTCCCTCCCTCCCCTGCCTCCCCCCTCCCCTAGACAGCAGGTAATCTGAAATAGGTTTTATGTATATGTATATGTATATGTATATGTATATGTATATGTATATGTATATGTATATGTATATCTATATCTATATCTATATCTATATCTATATAAAACCTATTTCATATGTGAAAATATACATATAACATTAAATATATATATAAAATATTAAACATATTTCTGCATTAGTCGTGTTATAGGAGAAGAAGCAGATCAATGAGGAAAAACCTCAAAATAGAAAAACAACAGCACCAAAAACAAAAGAAATAGTATGGTTCAATCAGCATCTATACTCCACCCTTTAATACCTTTAAAGGAAAAATTAACCTAACTTGCATGAAAGAGGAGGGGAGACAGATAAGGAGTGGTTAGGATATTGCTTCTACCAAATCTTCCATGAGAACTGGCATATTGAAAACATTGTCAGAGTACAGGAATGGTTGGAAGATTTCTTACTTTAAGCCAGAGTAGGAGTAGTTAGATGGTGCTTAACTCTGTCACTTAACTCTGCCTCAAAAAAAAAAGAAAGAAAGAAAGAAAGAAAAAGAAAAAAGAAAGAAGAAAATTTTTCTTTGGACCAAATATGTAATTTCTTTTTTTTTTTATTTTTTTTGACACTTGAAAAATTCAGATGTTTTTATATTGTAGAAGATTATTTTCTTTTTTTTTCTTTTTATGAGATATTTTATTTTTTCCGTTACATGTAAAGATAGTTCTCAACCTTTGTCTATACATGCTTTACAATTTCAGATTTTTCTCCCTCCCTCCCCTCCCTCCCCCCTCCCCTAGACAGCAGGAAATCTGATATAGGTTATATCTATATATCTCTATACATATAGATATAGATATATATACACACACATATATATACACATAATAACATTAATCCTATTTCTGCATTAATCCTGTTACAAGAGAAAGAATCAGAGCAGTGATGCAAAACCTCAAAATAGAAAAAAAAACACAACAGCACCCAAAACAAAAGAAATAATATGGTTCAATCAGCATCTATACTCCACAGTTCTTTCTTTCTTTTTTTTTTTCTTGGATTTGGAGATCCTCTTCTATCATGAGTTCCCTGGAACTCTTCTGTACCATTGCATTGGTGAGAAGAATATAGTCCATCACAGTAGGTCAACACTCAATGTTGATGATACTGTGTACAATGTTCTGGTTCTGCTCATCTCACTCATCATCAGCTCACGTAAGACCCTCCAGGTTTCTCTGAACTCTTCCTGCTCATCATTTCTTACAGCACAATAGTATTCCATTGTATTCATATACCACAACTTGTCCAGCCATTCCCCAATTGATGGGCACCCCCTCAACTTCCAATTCCTTGCTACCACGTAAAGAGCAGCTATAAATATTTTTGTACATGTGGGTCCCTTTCCCCCTTCCATGATTTCTTTGGGCAAAAGACCTAAAAGTGGGATTGCTGGGTCAAAGGGTATGCACAGCTTTATCACCCTTTGGGCATAATTCCAAATTGCTCTCCAGAATGGTTGGATCAGCTCACAGCTCCACCAACAATGCATTAGTGTTCCAATTTTCCCACAGCCTCTCCAGCATTTATTATCTTCCTTTTTTGTCATTTTAGCCAATCTGATAGGTGTCAGGTGGTACCTCAGAGTTGTTTTAATTTGCATCTCTCTAATCATTAGAGATTTAGAGCATTTTTTCATATGGGAATAGATAGCTTTGGTTTCTTCATCAGAAAACTGCCTGTTCATATCCTTTGACCATTTCTCAATTGGGGAATGACTTGGATTCTTATAAATTTGATTTAATTCCCTATATATTTTAGAGATGAGGCCTTTATCAGAAGCACTGGCCTCAAAAATTGTTTCCCAGCTTTCTGCCTCCCTTCCAATTTTGGATGCATTGCTTCTGTTTGTACAAAAATTTTTTAATTTAATATAATCAAAATCATCCACTTTGCATTTTATAATATACTCTATCTCATGTTTGGTCAAAAACTGTTCTCCTCTCCAAAGATCTGATAGGTACACTATTCCTTTCTCTCCTAATTTACCTATGGTATCACCTCTTATGTCTAAATCATGTATCCATTTTGACCTTATTTTAGTATAAGGTGTAAGATGTTGGTCTAAGCCTAATTTCTGCCATACTATCTTCCAGTTTTCCCAGCAGTTTTTGTCAAATACTGAGTTCCTATCCCAGAAGCTGGAGTCTTTGGGTTTATCAAACACTACATTACTAGTGTCATTTACTACTGCATTTCCTGAGCCTAGCCTATTCCATTGATCTACCCCAAATATGTAATTTCATTGCCAAAAGAAACTTTTTTTTTTGGCAGGGCAATAAGGGTTAAATGACTTGCCCAGGGTCACACAGCTAGTAAGTGTCAAGTGTCTGAGGCTGGATTTGAACTCAGGCCCTCCTGAATCCAGGGTGGGTGCTTTATCCACTGAGCCACCTAGCTGCCCCCCAAACAAGAAACTTTTGATAAAGAAATTTTCTTTATCTATGCATCCTCTGCACCTTAATTAAGGAAATTGCCTATGGTGTTAAGAAGCTAAGGGCCTTGCTTAGTCACATAGGCAGTATGTGAGTCAGGATTTGAATCCAGGACTTCCTGACTCCAAGGCTTGTTCTCTATGCACTATAACACATAGTCTTTCATCAATAAAAATAAAGTTTAAAAAATATATGCCAGTTTGTTACCTTCTAACAGAGGATATTGATAGCCTGAATTTCTACCTAGTTAGCCAGGGTTTTGGCAATGGGCCTATTTTTTATTACCATGATGATATTGGTTAAAGAACATGGTACCTTGTACATATTTGTAAAGTCATTTTTCAGTTGTATCTGACTCTCTGTGACCTGATTTGCAGTTTTCTTGGCAAAGATACTGGAGTGGTTTACCATTTCCTTCTCCAGTTCATTTTATAGATGAGGTACTGAGGTAAACAAGGTTAAGTGACTTGCCCAGGGTCACACAGCTAGTAAGTGTCTGAGGTCAGATTCAAACTCAGGAGTCTTTCTGGTTCCAAGCCTAGTGCTTTATCCATCATGCCACCTAGCTGCCTTGTACATAATAAATATTTTAAAAGTTGTTTGAATATTCTTTCATTCAAAGTCTTCCTAGCCTAGCCATAGCAACTGTCTATCTTTTACCCTTTTCTGTGACTTAGCTGATTTTATAGACTATAATGTACAAATGCCCTATAATTATTCTTCATTCATATAGATACCAAATAAGATTTCCTGGGGCATATATGGAGACTATAATCAAAGCTCTCTTGTAGACAAAGCACTAATTCCTGGTAATTGGTTTAGTTAGTAGCAATTACTAAGTTATCTGACTTCTGGTAGAAAAGTAGTGGCCAGTGTTTATCCCACCCTTAGGGAGGGTGCCTCAATAGTGCCCCAATCTCATCTCAGCACAGAGGGACTCAGATTGGTCAGGTTATACCAATCAATCTATCATGAAACTTTAGGATTAGAAGGTCAGATCTCAAGGGTCATTTAGTCCTATTTCCCACCGAATGCAGGAATCCTCTCTTTGAAAATTGGTGATCTAGCCTCTACTCGAACACTTCCAGGAACAGGGAACTCATTATCTGACGCAGCAGTCCATATCATTCATTGTTGTCCTTCAGTCATTTTTTCAGCCATATCTGGCTCTTTGTGATCCCATTTGGGGTTTTCTTGGAAGAGATACTGGAGTGGTTTGCCATTTCCTTCTTCAGCTCACTTTCCAGATGAGGAAACTGAGGTCAACAGGGTTAAGTGACTTGCTCAGGGTCACATAGATAGGAAGTGTCTGAGGCCAAATTTGAACTCGGGAAGATGAATATTCCTGACCTTGAGTCCTTTACTCTATCCACTGCACCATCTAGCTACCCCCAAATTCCAGGAGGGAAAATAAAATCATACCTTCTGTAGGAAGCCTTTTCTGGTCTCCTATTCCTTCAATGCAAACCTTACAGTGCTATATAAATGCTATTTATTATTATTATTATTATTATTATTATTATTACTTTTGTCCTACCCCATACCCATAGATATATCTTTTCTTCTCCATGATCTTCAGAATTTCCCTTCCTGATTCCCACCTTAGGCTGTTCTCCAGCCTGTCAATGTCTTTCCTAAAATGTGGTACCTAGAACAAAATACTAGATAGCGCTTAGCTCCTACCTTGGCCATATCTAGTCCTGTGCTATATCTCTTGTTCAGCAAGGTTTTTTTTCAGGCAGCAAGATGGTGCAGTGGATATATTGACTATTAACTACAGGACTTAGCGTCAGGAAGACTGGAGTTCAAATCTCACCTTAGATATTATTGTCTGTCCTGAGATTGAGCAATTGCTTAATACTTTTCCTTTGTTTCCCATTTCCTTCATTATCCTCTCATCCCCCATTTGCAAAAAGATAAATTGCAAATACTTCTCATGGCATTCAATAGAATTGAACAAAGTGACTATTTGGTTCTGTCATCTGCTGCCACCAACCTTCGGTCTTCTCTTTAAAATACAGCACCCAGTGTGGCATAGTAGAGCACAGGACTAGGAGTCATCATAACACATTTCTAGTCCTGGTTTCCCAACTGATTTGCTATTTGACCACAGGCTAATCAATATCAGTTTTCAATTACTTTATCCTGAAATAAGAGTAAGAGCACCTGGTCTGCCTCACAGGGAAGATCACATCAGTTAATGTCTCTGAAGGCGCTTTGAAAAGCATAAATTGTCATACAAAGGATAAAGTTCTCTGTAAAGGATTATTAGGGATAAAGACTAGACCTAAGATGTCATTGGTATAGAGCAGAGACCTCAGACACAGGGCCCTTGAGCCACATGCTCCCGCAATACTTTCTAGGGCAGCCTGAACCAGATTAAAATGTAATAGGAAAATATAAATACAAATACAAAAGAACCTAGATAATGTGAATATTTGGTTTTCTAAGTCAATATTCTCCCAAGGGAACTTTATATATAGTTTTTTGTTCTCATTCGGTCATTTTAATCATGTCCATCTGTTTTGTTTTTTGTTTTTTGTTTTTTTTTAGTGAAGCAGTTGGGGTTAAGTGACTTGCCCAGGGTCACACAGCTAGTAAGTGTTAAGTGTCTGAGGCCGGATTTGAGCTCAAGTACTCCTGATTCCAGGACCGGTGCTCTATCCACTACGTCACCTAGCTGCCCCATGTCCATCTGTTTTTTACCCCATCTGACATTTTCTTGGCAAAGATACTGGAGTGGTTTACCATTTCTTTTTCCAGCTCATTTTACAGATGAGAAAACCGAGGCAAACAGGGTTAAGTGACTTACCCAGGTAGCACAGCTAGTAATTGTCTGAGGCCAGAGTTTAACTCATGAAGAGGAATCTTCCCTATTCCAAGCTAAGTGCTCTACCCACTGCCCTACCTAGCTGTCCCTATATATAGTTTAGTGGCTTTGTTTCTATTTCAGTTTGACATCACTGGTATAGAGAACTCCTGGTTGTTATTGTTGTTTTTTTTTATGGTTTTTTTTTTGTTGTTTTTTTTGGTTTTTGGTGGGGCAATGAGGGTTAAGTGACTTGTGAAGGGTCACACAACTAGTAAGTGTCAAGTGTTGGAGGCGGGATTTGAACTCAGGTCCTCCTCAATCCAGGGCCTCTGCTTTATCTACTGCACCACCTAGCTGCCCCCTGAGGGAGGGTTTAAAGGAGTGGGCACTGGGGTGAAGAAGACTGTGAGTTGGGTATTGATCTTACTAGAAAGAAGGGAGAGTGACCTAGTGGTCCATAGAGTGACTACAACAAGAATTTAGACAGGACGGAGAGAATTTTAAAGGCAGCTTCTGGGTAATGGAGCTTTCACCATTGAGTATCTGAAAATAGCATTGGGGAGCAAGGAGTACGACCACTCTTCCTCCTACCTTTGAGTGTCACAGAGTTTGGAACAAGGGATGCGTGACCTTGGAGAAGGTATGGTGAGAAAATTAGACTTCAGTGAGAGTGGTTAGATGGAAAAAATGTGAGAGGAGGAAACCTTGGAGCACAGATTGGAAATGTAAAGGCTCATTGAGGTCATGTAGTCCAGTGGTATCAAACTCAAATAGAAATGAGGTGACTAAATAGTATATGAGGGTACTGCTGCTTCCTGTTGACCTAGAAAACTACATATTAACATTATCTATGTTCTATGGTATTAAAATAATTAAATATTTAATAATTTCTTTTTAATCTGATTCCTCCATACTAAGGAGGAATATGGATTCATCTATCTATCTATCTATCTATCTATCTATCTATCTATCTATCTATCTATCTATCTATCTATCTATCTATCATCTATTCATCCATTTATCTATCCATCTATTCAGTCATTCATTCACATATATACATGATATAAATATACACACACACATATATAGTTAGTTAGTTAGTTAGTTTGAGGCTACATGTTTAACATATCTTATCTAGTCAACTCCCTCATTTTACAGGAGTCCCAGAGAGGTGATGATTTGCCCTAGTAGTTAGCTTTGTGAAAGTCAGATCACCACCTTGATGTGTGATTTATTCATTTGTAAATGAAAACATTGGATTAGATGCCCAGAAAATCCTGAATCTGTGATCTAAGATCCCCAAAGCTTTTAAAACAGAACATCTAAGACAACCCTTTCATTTGCCAAGAAGTCAAAGGTCAAAGAAGTGAAGAGATTTGCCCAAGGTCAAGTAGGCAGTAATTGGTAGAATCAAATTTGAACTCAGGTTCTCCAGATCCCAATTTAGAATTTTGCCTCTGTCTTTTAAAGGTAGGTATGTTCATTCTATGTCCATACTGTCCACAATACATGTCTCACCCATCAGGCATCTTTGCACTGGACCAGAATCCTTGTTCCTGTACATATTTGCAGGTGGTGACAGCTGAGAGGTGGAGTTGTGTAGGAGACTCTGGGGTGTAATGGAAAGACCATTGGATTTACATTCTGAAGACATGGTTTCTGCCTCTGCAGAACTTTGGTGAAATTCCTAAAGTATTCTAAACCTCAGTTTCTTCATCTGTTAAATAGGGAAGATAATGCTTATCCTATTTCTTCACAAGATTGTACTGAGGAAAGCACTTTGTAAATCATAGGGCTCTGGGGCAATGGTTCTCAAAGTGTGACCTGTGTATCTCTTGGGGTTGCAGAGGCCCTTTCAGATCCTCAAGGTCAAAACTGTTTTCAAAACAATAGTAAGATATTATTTACCTATCAAAATACTCTTCCCTTTTCCAACTACATATCTGGGTAAGACCAGATTTTCTTAGTATACTTCCACCAAAACAACATATCACAACAGATTGACTGCAAAAGCAGATGTGAGAATCCAAATGTCTTCTATTAAGCCAGACATTAATGAGGTTTGCAAAAATATGCAAAGCAATACCACTGTTCTCACTGAAAAATAATTGTTTTGGAAAATAGAGTTATTTTTCATTAGCATATTATCTATATTAACAGGTAATGTTCTTATTATTACTGTTTTTAAATGAATAAAGAAAAATAAATTAAAAATAAACAAAATAGAAAAAAAATGAAAGAACGAAAGAAAAATAAATAAAACTGTCGGTTTAAAAATCTAATACATTAAATATTGATAGCTATAGGTCACATAAATTAAAAACTCTTTGGAATCCTCAATAATTTTTTAAGAGGTGCCTGAGAACAAAAAGTTAGAGATTCTCAGTTCTATAGAGACCATACTTAGGTGCATATGAGTATGCAAGCATCCGTGTGCGCTTGTGTGCATGCGTGTGCGTGGGCATGTTCACGTGTGCATTGCTAGAGAATCTGATGATATTTCACACAAATGAGAAATGTTATTCTGCAGATTAAAGCTGCGCAGCGCCTGGTTTTGTCTTTATTTATGCCTTTCTATTTCCATGTCTGCTGCTATGGGTGCTCATACTGGAAAGCACTGAAGGACATAATTGGCGTTGTGAAAAATTATTGGGAAGTCAGGACGTTCCCTTGCAGTGATCCCCCCCCCCTCCCCATTCTCTTCCCCATCTGTCACCATCTAATGTGACAAAGTTTTTATCGGGCATCGAGGCGGAGGAGATTAAAAGTAAATACTGCGATCAGGAGGCAGCTGGGGGGAAAATGTAACGCATTTCACACCAGGCTGAACAGCTCATCAGCTCAGCCTTGTAGAGCTCTGGAGCTCCCCGGGAGGGAGGGTGGCTGGCTGGGAGAGGGGGAGGAGGCACCAAAGGGGTGGGGGCTGAGTACTGAGCCCTGCAAGGCAGGGACGCCCCACGGGGCATTGTGACTTCTTCTCCGGGTGCCATTGTAAACAAGATGTTCCCCCACCCAAACACATATACATCCTTCTCCCTCAGCAAACCCTGGCATGCTGAGGCATCCTGCTCGGTCTCTTCTTTCTGGAAGCGGGAAATAATTTGGGGGCACTGTCTTTTTTCTGCCCCTCTTTCTTGAAATTGGATTCTGGTACCCCAGCTCCCTTCATCCTCACCATTCTGTCCTCTCACACTGGCTCCTCTTCAAGCATCATCATAAATAAGCTCGCGGGAAGCTTGGTACAGGGGATCTGGAGTCAGAAGACCTGGGTTCAAATCACCTCGCTACTACTTTCTTTTTGACCTTGGGAATCATGGGATCATAGATCTAACGCTGGCATGGGTCTGGTTATCTGGATCTACCCCATCCTTTTATAGGTAAATAAGTGAGACCCCATGTATGTCACTTTACTCCCACAGGGCCTCATCTGTAAAATGATGGGCTTGGACTACACTTGTAGGGGTTTTTGACCTGAAGTATGTGAATTAAAACAAGCAAACAAACAAACAAACCTGTATTTCAGTACAACTGACTCCACTTGTGATCCTATACATTTCATTTTATGCATCTAAAAACATTATTCTGAAAGGGAGTCCATAGGCTTCACCAGTTTGTGCTCACACGTTAAGAACCACTGGAGATGATCTCTATAGTCCCATCCACCCTTGCCACTATACGATTCTCATCTTTCCTCTATATTTTGCATCTGAGGAAACTGAGGCCCGAAGGGGAGAAGGATACTTAGTATGAACTGATGGAACAGGGGTATTAAGTGTTGGCCCCTTTCCAAGATGCTTTGAGTGCCTTTGGTGTATAGGGGAAAGCAGTGAATTTACATTGCTCCTTAATGTTTGTATGATTGTGGGTGTTAATTCTTTTCTTTTCTTTTTTTTTGGGGGGGCAATGGGAGTTAAGTGACTTGCCCAGGGTCACACAGCTAGTAAGTGTCAAGTGTCTGAGGCTGGATTTGAACTCAGGTACTCCTGAATCCAGGGCCGGTGCTTTGTCCACCGCGCCACCTAGCAGCCCCAGTGGGTGTTATTTCTGGTCTTTCAGCCTCAGTGTCTTCATCAGTAAAATGAAAGTATGGAATACATCTTCTAAAGTGCTTTCCAGATAATTCTGTGGCACAGTTCATGTTCATAAAGAGTTTACATTTTAAGGAACTAGTTTTTGTTAATAAAAAAAGGAGAGATGTCTTGGCTCTTGTAACACTATTATCACTTGGGATGTCATTGCCTCCCTGAGCCAGAGGGGAATGGGAGTTACAGAGGCCCTGATCCCACATGAAGTTCCTCTTTCAGATTGTCCATTTGCTAGTACAGATGGCAGGATAATATCCTGACCCAGTCTTATTGTTATTTGTCCTTCACTTTCAAAGAGGACTAATGATATCATGGGGTGATATCTTGACTCATGCATGAAATGGATTTAGGTGAAGCAGAGCTGTGCAAAGTCATGAGCCTCACTCTCTCTTCCAGAGTCACTGAGGTCCAGTGGCAAGACAAAAGTCAGGATGACTGGTGATGGCCCAGGATGCAATGGGTGACCTTGATGTCTTTGATGTCTGACTAAGCACTAATTGAACCACAGTGCTGGCTTCAGTTGCCTTCATGATTGTTTGAACAATTTGTTCTCTAGATGAAGTCTTCACATACTTGGGGTAGACATATCCCTAACTCATTGATGGGTTTGAAAATTGTCAGTTACCCTCAACCTGGTTTAGCCCATCTGCCAAGATGGTTTTATGGGGCTGTGGCTGCTGGGTATGCTACAGCTTTTTAGAGCCACAAGTGAGAGTTTAGTGTCAGGTAGACACCAAAGGTGGAAGAGCAGACCTGAAAAGGACTCAGCAGAAGTGCCAGTCTTCCTTGAATCCCCATATACTCTGATTCAGTCTTACAACTAGAAAAGGACCCAGTATCCATTCCAGGGGACCCTCTAGCCTTTTTATTTTGGTGAGGCAATTGGAGTTAAGTGACTTGCCCAGGGTCACACAACTAGTAAGTGTTAAGTGTCTGAGGCTGAATTTGAACTCAGGTCCTCCTGAATCCAGGGCCGGTGCCCTATCCACTGCACCACCTAGTTGCCCCCTACCCTCTAGCCTTTTGGTGAGAATGTTCATTCCCTAAAACCTTATGATGCTGTTGGGAGAAGGGAGTTGGGTGATGTGGGTACTGCCAGTGAAATTCTTGAGAAGAAGCTGGGAGAGGGCATCAAACCCATCTGTAAGACTTGCTGGGAATCAAAAAATCATAGTTTTAGAGCTTGAAGGGACCCTGTAAGTCATATAGTCCAACCCTTTCATGTTATAGATGGAGAAAACTAGAAAACAGAGAGGTAACTAGACCCCACCTCAAGTCACACAGGTATGTGAGAAAATAACGGGATCTGACAGATACTCAAAGACTCACCTGGAGATTAATCTAAACTGATTGAATTAAGTGAGCATGATTGACTTTGCTGATTAGCCTACTTCAAGTTAATCAGATTGTAACCACACTTGGCCGGCCGTTAAGGAGGTATTGTTCTCAGAAACTAAGGACTTTGAACTCAACTTGAGACTACCATCAAATCCAGTGAACCAATAGATTTGGATGATGCTAATCAATCAGCTTGAAGCAGTGGGTAAGGACCGCCTCTGCTCCAGACCTATAAAAAGCCCAAGTCCAGAACCAAAAGGCCTGCTTCTCCCAGAAGCCTTTGGGAGGAGTTCTTGATTGAAGCAGGCTCGTGGTGGAGGACTTGAGGAAGAACCTGACCAGGCTGAAACTCTAGGCTAGATAAGCCTTTTCTTAACTTTCTGAACTCCAGGTGAATACCTGGTATACTCCAATAAATGCTTAATGCCCATAGACTGGTGCTAAAGCTTCTAATTTAAGGTGACCACACATTAGATATTTTTTTAGACATCACATTTAGATTTTAAACATCACAGGTATTAAGAGGTAAAGTCAGTGGATAAAGCACCGACCCTGGAGTCAGGAGTACCTGAGTTCAAATCTGGCCTCAGACACTTGACACTTCCTAGCTGTGTGACCCTGGGCAAGTCACTTAACCCCCATAGTCCCACCAAAAAAAAAAGAGGTAAAGTCAGAATTCAAACCCAAGTCCTTTGACTCCAAATCCAACACTTTCTATAGTACCATAATCATGACAGTACTTAGCAATTTATATAATTATTTAAGGCTTGCAAAGCACTTTACATATATTGAATTATCATTTTATTTTCACAACAACCTTGGGAGCCAGGTGAAGTTATTGTCCCCATTTTATAGATAAGGAAATTCAGATAGACAGAGGTTATGTGACATGCCCAAGGTCATATGTTTCAGAGGTGCAATCTAAACTCAGACTTCCCGATTCCAAGTTTAGCACTATGACACTTAGCACCCTCCATGAATATAACTTGGAAAGGGGAGGGTTGGTGATTTACCAGATGAGGATTTGATATCTACTGGCAGAACAAATTCTATTGGCTACTCTAAGAATGGCTGAAAAAATGATGGCAGGTAAATGAGGTAACAAGGCATCTGGTGGTGCAGGCAATAGAGCACTGGGCCTGAAGTCAGGAAGATTTGAGTTCAAATCCTATCTCAGGCATTTACCAGCTATATGACCCTGAGCAAGTCCCTTAAGTCTCTGTTTGTCTCATTTTCCTATGCTCAGTCCCTAGCACATAGTAGGTGCCATGTAAGCATTTTTCCCTTAATGGATACTATTGTGCTATAAGAAATTATAAAAGGGACAATTGCAGAGAACCCTGGGAAGACTTGATTGAACTATTGCTGAGTGAAGTGAAGAGAGCCAGGATTTCATTTTGATACAATTAATAACAACACACTTTGAAAGACTAGAACTTTCACCAATGCAAAAATTCCAGAAGACTGAGGATGAAGCATACTACCCAACTCCTGACAGAAAAGTGATGAACTCAGGGTATAGAATGAGATATTTATTTATTTTTTTGGTCACGGCCAGTGTAAGAATTTGTTTTGCTTGACCATGCAGATTTGTTACAAGGGTTTTGTTTGTCTTTTTTCTTTCTCAGTTGTGGAAGGTGGGAGTGGAAGAAAATACAAGCTTGTTAATTGAAACAATAAAATTTATTTAAAAAAAAAAGAAGCCACAAGTCAGACATGCTAATAATTCTTATGGCCAATGCCTTAGCTGTGTATCTGTTGGGGAGGAGAGGGAAAGAGAAATAGACGCTGGTCTCCAGGCAGCTTTCAGGACCCCCTTCAGCTTCCCTGATTGCTAATGCCTACTGGGTCTGCTGAAGACAATCATTTTCTCTATCTGTAAAATGAGAGGGTTGGAGTAGCTTGCCGCTGAGCTTCTTTCCAGTTCTAGATCAATGATCTTGGGAGGCAGCTAAGTGGAGCAGTAGATAGAGCATCAGTCCTGAAGTTGAGAGGACCTGATTTCAAATCTCACCTCAGACACACTTAATAGCTATGTGAACCTGGGCAAGTCACTTAAGCCCAATTGCCTTAAACATCTGGGGCCATCTCCAGTAGTCCTGATGTATATCTCACCACTGGACCCAGATGGCTCTGGAAGAGAGAGCGAGATTGGAGACCTTGCACAGCCCTCCCTCACTTAAAAATCCAATTCAGTGCAAGTCATGACATCACCCCAGTGTCATGGTCCTCTTCAGAAAAGGACAAACAACAACAGATCAATGATCTTATGAACCAAGATGCAATTCCCAGCATT
This sequence comes from Dromiciops gliroides, assembly GCF_019393635.1. Lineage (NCBI taxonomy): Eukaryota > Metazoa > Chordata > Mammalia > Microbiotheria > Microbiotheriidae > Dromiciops > Dromiciops gliroides. The sequence continues at coordinate 234,252,044 of NC_057862.1, forward strand.
CCCTTAGGGCCAGAATATGGTGTAGCATTGTATCTTTGGCAAGATGCGAAGTTGGTAAACAGTCACTTCTGGATAGATGCTGAGAGGTGGAGCTTATAGTAGAATCTGAGATGATGGGAAATATGTGGTTAATTTGAGTTAACCCTCCTAGAGGAAGTGAGGCTGGAATAGAGATCTGAAGGTAGAGAGGGACTCCTTACTTGAGAGGGAGGTAGAACTAAGTTGCAAAGAAGCTAATTTCACATAAATCTAAGGACAAAATTCCTAGCAACTAAAACTGCCCAGAAGAGGAATAAGCTATGGTGAGGTGAAGAGAAAGAGGGGAGTAAGATAAAGAAAAGGACACTTTGGTTCAATGACCCATTTGGGAATAACCAAACCAACATATAAATCCCAACCCTATTTTTTTACATTTAAAAAAACATGAAATTTCAGAATTGAAATCAATCAAAAAGCATTTATTAAGAGCCTTGTGGAGCAGGCATACTGCTAGGTGCTGGGTAAGCAAATAAAGATGGCAGGATATCCATGCTGGCTAGGCTCTGGTCTCCTGGTAAATGGTGGACTGAGCATGCTGGAGTCAACTCATCAACTTAATAGAGCTAATTGTTAAATTTTCAGTGTGAACAATTTATGCTCTAGAAATCAGAAAACCTACCAATTGGGACTTAATTTATTGTTTTGTTCATTGTCTAGATTTAATGAAAGTGATAGAGAAAAATCTTAATAATGCAGATTAAATTTAGGAGTGTGTTGTGCATACTTTTTTTGGAAAGCCCGTTGTTAAACATTTACCAGTCCACCACTGCTGCAAAGCTTGATCTGGATCAGTACCTTGTAGATGCTTAATAAATGCTTTCTTGAACATAGTAATGTCTACCATGTACCAGGAACTGTGCTATACACTGGAGATACAAAGACAAAAACGAAATAGCCTTTGCTTTCAAGGAATTTACATTCTAATGGTAGAAACAATAGGTAAACACATAGGTATGTATGAAACAAATATAAATTGGATACATATATAAATCAGTTACCATGGAGCGAAATACATTAGAAGCTAAGAAAAACAGGATTTATTCAGAAGGTGGAGTTTGAGCAAGCCATGAAACAAACTTGGGATTCTATGTGGCCATCATGAGGAGGGAGATCATTCTAGGCATGGGGAATGGCCAATGCAAAGACATGGAGATGGGAAATGAGAGATGGGAGATAAGAGTGTCATCAGTGAGGAACAGCAAGCTGGCTAAGACAGCTAGACCATATTGTTAGTGGAGAGGAGTAATGCATGAAGACTGGAAGAATATGAAAGGGTCAAGTAGTGAAAAACTTGAAATACCAGTGTTTATATTTGATCCCTAAGACAATTGTGAGCCACAGGAGTTTATTGAATGGGAGGTGACATGGTCATACCTGACTTTAGGAAAATCACATTAGTATTATTGACTGTTAAGGAGTATCATCTGACATAACTCGTTTTTTTAAGAGATAACTTTGAATATTAGACAATTTTTACTTGCTTACAAATTAAGCCACAGAAAATGTTTCCTTTCTTCCATACCTGATTTTGCATTTCAAAAACCGAGTAGAACATGAAAAGGAGTTCTCTAAAAATCAAGGTTAATTTTCCTGTCTAACCAGGCTTTTCCATAGGACTAGGGGGAGAGTTAGAGAGGGTCTAGCCACGACATCTTACCTTGTCGATGTAAAGCAGCAAAAGTGAGAGGGCAATCTTTTCCCCTCTAGGGTACACTTCAAGAGGAGGCTGACAGTATCTGAAAATAGATAACTAGGAGAGCCTAGAAGCCTGTGCCTCTCCAGATTCCCTCCAGATGCCCTTAAGGAGTCTCCTGGGACATCTAATGAAAAAGAATAGATGAACAGAAGGAAATGTACAACAGCGAGACAGGACAGTGTGGAGAGGGGTTCAGACTGAACAAAGGGGTGAAAATGTGAGGCATGAGGGGAGCTTGAGGGGAATAGGGTTTGGGATAGCAGCCATGGGAGAGGATTGGAGTGGGAACACTGCTGGAAAATGAAGAAGGGTTGCCCTTGATTGCAGAGAAGCAGAGGACAATCAGGGGATACTGAGGTCCTGGGCTGCAGGGCTGACTGTTGACAAGGCAACTTTTGCTTCTAATTTTAGCCCCTGAGGAATGCAGTTGAATAGCTCTAGAGGAACCTCCTCTGGATCTCATTTCTTACCTTTTCCTTGCCTCTACAGAAAGCTGTGGTGCTGAATTAGCAAAGCTTTTCTGGCTCTGACAAGAGCTGCTGGTGGGAGCAACAGCATCGGTACTGGCAGAATGAGTTCTCTTGGTGTCCTGTGAGAGAAAAACTGTAGGTGGTCTTCAGTAGGTCAGCTGACTTCAGTCCCTTTCCAATGATCCCTTCTGTTTCACATGATAGCAGTTTTGACTAAACTAAGCACTGGAATCCTTAAGGGATACATAACATCTTTTGACCAGAAAGGGTGCCTTTTACATATTTCAAAGCCTTTTTACATCATTCCTCTTCTCTGCTGCTTTGCTCCAATCTGACAAAAAAGTGGTTCTGCTTACCAAGGTCAGGGCCGAGACTTGTGATCCCCTGAATTATAACACTTTGTTCAGTCCTCTTTCATCTTTAATCTCTCCTAATCTAACTGGATCCTCCCTTTTCCCTGGCAATATATCAATCCCCACTGACTTTTCCCCTCACTGGTTAGCTCACCCTAGCAGTTCTGGAATCCAAATGGATGGCTGAACAGCAGTAAGACCCACCAGGGCAGCTAGGTGGTGCTGGACCTCAAGTTGGAAAGGCCTGAGTTCAAATCTCACCTCAGACACTTATTAGCTGTGTGATTCTGGGCAAGTCACCTAACTCAAATTGCCTTAAACATTTGGGCCATCTCCAGTTGTCCTGATGTATATCTTGCCCCTGGACCCAGATGGCTCTGGAGGAGAGAATGAGGTTGGTTACCATGGATAGCCCTCCTTCACTTAAATCTAATTTGCTGCAAGTGATGGCATCACCCCAATGTCATGGTTCTCTTTGAGAATGAAGGACAAACAACAACAGCCAGCAGGCCCACCATCAGCAGGGGCACCCTTACACTGTTGCTTTCTTTCTCCAGATATTCAGGCTTCTTAGTGCTTACATGGTTCTGATAAGATGTGAGTAACCAATCCCATGCCTTCCATGGGATGGAGGACCACCAGACCTTATTATCTGTCTTTCCCTACTGATAACTTCCCCAAACACTGTCATCTGACATGCTAGCATAACCTCGGGATCTCTGGGTCTTGACATCATTCCCTCCCCTTTGAAGAACCCTTTGCATTTCCAGCCTTTTCTATCCCTCCTATAGCTGATGCATTGTCTTGTTCAGTTAGAGTGTGAATTCCTTGAGAGCAGGAACCAGGGGCTGTACTTATTTGTATCCCCAGCACTTAGCACAGTCCTTGGCGAATAGAAAATACTTAAATGCTTTTTCATGTATTCATTCAACGATTCATTGATTCATTCATGCCTTGGTCTCCTCCAAAACTTCATTTAACCCTGTCATTCCCTCAAGTCATTATCCTCTATCTCTCTTCCCTTTCACAGCTAAATTGCTAGAAAATGTATGTTTTCATTGTCTTTATTGCCTCATCTCCCACTCATTTCTTTCTCCTTTGCAAACTGGCTTCTGATCTCACCACTTCACTGAAACTGATCTCTCTGAGGCTATCAACAGTTTCTTCATTGCTAAATGAGATTGCCTTTTCTTAGACTTCATTTTTTTAACCTCTCTATAGCTTTTGACACCATTGCTCAAACTCTCTTCCTGGACACTCTCGTTAGCTTTTGTGATATAGCCTTATAATTCTCCTTTTTGATACCTCACTCCCTAAACATGACTCTGTCCTGGGATCCTTTTTTCTTTATCTCTGCATTCTTTCTGTGAACTCATAATTTTCATGTATTCATTATCATCTGTGTGATAAGAGCACTACTCTAACCCCTCCACTCCTGCAGGTTAGGCAAGTTTTTCTTTAAAAGGAATTGAGACTTTCTTCTAGGGCTTGGTTGGCTCAGATTACTAGAGGCTCAGATTATTGATGTCACTTCCTCATCACATGAATAAAAGTAGCCATACTTTGCTCCAGGGGTGCTCTTAATCAATGGGCAGTTCAGACAGGAGAGCTTTTCTCAGCTGAATCAACTCAAGGAGTCCTAGATGCCTATCCTTGTTGAATATCCTTTTTCTGCTATGGCTAAATAAATCTCTTCTTTTTAAAATTCTGAATAGATTTTTATTTTCCAATATATATGTAAAACCAAAATTTTAACATCATTTTTTTTTTAGTGAGGCAATTGGGGTTAAGTGACTTGCCCAGGGTCACACAGCTAGTAAGTGTCAAGTGTCTGAGGCCGGATTTGAACTCAGGTACTCCTGAATCCAGGGCCGGTGCTTTAACCACTGCGCCATCTAGCTGCCCCAACATCAATTTTTAAAAAAACTTTGTGTTCCAACTTCTCTTTCCCCCTCCATTTCCACCCCCCCCCACAAGAACTCAATCAATTCAAAATAAGTTATACATGAGTAGTCATGGAAAAATTCCCATATTAGCTAGTTGTGAGAGAAAACAGTCAAAAAACCCAAAACTTCAGATTAAGGAATTGTCAAAGAGGAAATGAAAAAAAATTTTTTAAATATGTTTCCATCTGTTTTCAGATACTATCAGTTCTTTCTCTGCAGATGGGCTGCAATCTTCATAAGTCCCTCAGGGTTACATTGGATCATTGCCTTGCTGAAAACAACCACATGCTTCCCAGCAGATCATCCCCCACTATTGCTGTTATTTTTGTATACAGTACATTTCACTCTGCTTCAGCTCATGTAGGTCTCTCCAGGTTTTCCCCGATAGCATCCTGTTCATCACAACTTCTATATAAACCTTAAACTTGACAGAGAGTCTTCTTCACAAAAGCCCAGCAAAGTAGGTACCATACATTTTGCCATTATAATCAATCATCATAACTATTTCCCTCCATCCCACTCCCTTCCCATGACATTTACTCTATCTTCTTTTTACCTATTCCTCCTCAGAGGTGCCTTACTTCTGAGTATCCTCTCCCTCACTCTGCACTCCCTTTTTTCACCCTCCCTTCCTTGTTCTCTTTCCCTCCTATTTTCCTGCAGGGTTAAATAGATTGCTCCTCCCAACTGGGTATGAAAGCTATTCCCTCCATGAGCCCACTCCAATGAGATCAAGGTCCCTGAGCTAATTCTGTGTTCTAAGTTTTTCTTTCTCCTTCCCTCTTCGACCCTCCCTATGAGATCAAGCAATTCAGAATGTCATACTGGTGCAGTAATGCAGAACATCTTCATCTTCCTTGAAAGTGTTTTGCTTTTTACTGTTCTCTCCCCCAATCTGCCCTTTCCTCCTTCCCTTCTCCCCCCACATTTTTTTCTCCCTCCCTCCCCCCAGGGCAAAAGTATATTACTATACCTACTTGAGTAGGTATGTTAGTCCTTCTTTGAGCCAATTCTGATGATATTAAGGTTCACTCACTCCCCAAGTCCTTCCCCCTCTTCTACTCTCCTCCATAAGCTTTCTTCTTGTTTCCTTCATGTGAAATACCTCTCCCCAGACCATCTCTCCCCTTCTCCCTCCCCCAGTTTATTCCTCCTACACCTCAACCCTATTTTAATGATGTCATCATGGATTAGCTAGGTGGCACAGTGGACAAAGCACCAGTCCTGGACCCAGGAGGCCCCCCAAGCCCAAATCCAGTCCCAGACATAAGACACCCCTCCCCGTCTGCCCTACAAAGAACAAAACATAAATGCTTTACAGATATCATCCCTTCATATTAAGTTCAGCCCTATCTTCTGTGAATTTCTTGTGAAGAATTTTTGTTTTGTTTTGTTTTGGTTTTTGGTGAGGCAACCGGGGCCAAGCGACTTGCACAGGGTCACACAGCCATCAATTGTCACATGTCCAAGGTCACACCTGGACCCAGGTTCTCCTGAGTCCAAGGCCAGTGCTCCATCTACTGTACCACCCAGCTGCCCCTGAATTTCTTACTGAGGTAGTTCTTATGATTTCAAAGTATTATCTTCCCATGTAGGAATGTAAACAGTTTGATCTTTTAATATCCCTCATGAAGTCTTTTTCCTGTTTACCTTTTTATGCTTCTCCATGATCTTGTATTTGAAAGTCAAATTTTCTATTCAGTTCAGGTCTTTTCATCACAAATGCTTGAAAGACCTCTTTCTCATTGAAATCCCATTTTTGCCTCTGAAAAATTATACTCAGTTTTGCTGGGTACGTGATTTTTGGCTGAAGTCCCAGTTCCTTTGCCCTCTGGAATATCATATTCCATGCCCTTCGGTCCTTTAATGTAGAAGCTGCTAGATCTTGCTTTATCCTTATTGGAGCTCCATAGTATTTGAATTCCTTTTTTCTAGCTGCTTGCAGTATTTTCTCCTTGACCTGGGAGTTCTAGAATTTGGCTATAATATTCCTGGAGGTTTTCCTTTTGGGATCTCTTTCAGGAGGTGATGGGTAGATTCTTTCAATTTCTATTTTAGCTTCTGCTTCTAGAATATCAGGGCAATTTTCCCTCACAATCTCTTGGAGGATGGTGTCTAAGCTTTTGTTTTGGTCATGGTTTTCAGGTAGTCCAATGATTTTCAGATTATCTCTCCTAGATTTATTTTCTAGGTCAGCTGTTTTTCCAAGGAGATATTTCACACTGCCCTCTATTTTTTCATTCAGTTAGATTTGCTTTACTGTGTCTTGGTTTCTCATAAAGTCACTAGCTTCCATTTGTTCAATCCTAATTCTTAGGCAGTTATTTTCATCAGACAGTTTTTTAATCTCCTTTTCCATTTGGTTTTTCAAACTGTTGACTTTTTTCTCATGACTCTCCTGCAACGCTCTCATTTCCCTTTCCATTCTTTCCTCCTTTTCTCTACATCTTCTTTCTATTTCTCCTACTTTCTCTTCAAAGTCCCTTTTGAGAGCTTCCATGGCCTGAGACCAGTTCATATTTTTCTTGGAAGCTTTGGATGTTGGAGCTTTGACCCTGTTATTATCTTCTTCTTCTGAGGTTGCATTGTGGTCTACCTTACCCCCAAAGAAATTTTCGATGGTCTTCTGCTTTCTCTGCCTGCTCATCCTGGCTTACTATTTCTTGGCTTTTAACTCCTTTTTTAAGTGTGGCGCTGCTTGCAGGACACACTGCTCAAGCTACAGCGTGGCCTGAGGGATGGTTGGGCTTCTTCTCAGCCTGCCTGGCCTCACTTTCATTTGATTTTAAACTCTCCACTTGGGGGGGGGGGTGCGCGCGCTGCTTCTCGGCTCCACTCCTGTTCTCAGCTTCAGAGGGCCCCAGGTGTTTTGGGTTGAGGGAGGGTAGGCTTTAATCTCACCTGGCCTGTTCTCAGGTCAGGAGATAACCTCAGACCTATTTACTAAGAAACCAACCAGCCAAGCTTTTTGTGGTGTGGTTCTCAGCTTCCCATGAGACTGCTCCCATGCTCCCCTCCCCCACCTGGGTCTCCCGCCACTCAGGATTTCTTCCTGGTTCCCTGATGGGGTGGGACAGTCAAATCCTTCCCCTCAATCCACTGGTACCCCTGCACTTACCACCCACCTCCCCCCTCGGCCAGCCATTCAGTCTGACCGCAAGCCCGGTTCCAGAAGACGCTGGTGCCGCAGCCGATTCAGAGGCACTGGGGCAAATTCCTCTGGCGGGTGTCTGGTGTGTCGGCCCGATTGTGGGGTTAGGCTTTATTCGTGGCCCAGCACAGCCCCCTGAAATCTATCTAAAGCTGGAGAAAACTCTCAGCCCATATTTTTGTGTGTTTTTCTGCCCCAAGGATTCTTTTATTGCTATTTTTGGGGTTATTTTATCAGGAGCCCTGTGAGCTTAATGTCTTTCCTCTGCCATCTTGGCTCCGCCCCCCAATAAATCTCTTCTTATTAACTGTTGAACTACCTACAGATGTCTCAATATCAAACCTAAATTACCAGGGAACTGGCCTGAGTCAGACCTAGCCCAGGATAATCTCTAACCAAATGACCTCCAGATCTATATATCTAGGCCTAATCAATCTTGCTCCTGAGCCCCATGCTTCTACCCCCAATGTCCTGTTAGATATACCCACCTGGATGTCCCATAGGCATGTGAAACTCAAGATGTCCAAAACAAAACTCATCCTCTTCTTACTTAAACTCACTGCTTCTCCAGACTTCCTTATTACTGTTAAGGGTACCACCATGCCTCTAATCATCAAGCTTTGAAACATGAATAACACATGAACTTTCTTCTCCCTCATCCCCCATAGCGTACAAAATCTTTCCAATTTAACCTCAATAATATCCCCCACATTGTCCCCTTAGTACCACTCACATGACCACCACCACCCCATTAGTTCAAGCCCCAAAATATTTCCTGGACAATTGCAATAGCTTCCAGATTGATATCCCTATTTCTAGTCTCTCCCTTCTCCAGTCTAACTTACACACAGTTGCCAAAATCATCCTCCTAAAGCACAGGCCTGACCTTGGCATTTCACTGCTCAAGAGTTTTCAGCAGCTCACTATTGCCTCAAGGATAAAATACCCTTTACAATCATACCTCAGTCTACCTTTCCATAATTATTTATCTATTCTGTCCTGCTCAGAGTTCAAGACTCCATCCCTCACCTCTATGGCTTCACATAGTTTGTCCCTCATGTTTAGAATGCATTTCCTCCCTTCTTTAGAATCTTTAGTTCCTTCAGCCCCCCCACCTTTTGAGGCTGATGCCACATAATCTAACCGTGCCCTTTTATAACACATAACTCAGAGACAGAATGCTGTGCTCGTTAGTCTGATCCTTAGTTAATACTGTTTACTTTCTTTGCTGGATGGAGAATAAGCACCTGACATCAGTACTGGATTAAATCAGAGGTTCCCAAACTTTCTCAGTTTGTGGTACCTTTGGTTGTTGTTGTTGTTCAGTCATTTCAGTAGTGTCTGACTCTTCATGAACCAATATGGGGTTTTTTTTGGCAAAGATACTGGAGTGGTTTGTCATTTCCTTCTCCAGCTTGTTTTACAAGTAGGGAAACTGAGGCAAACAGGGTTAGGTGACTTGCCTAGGGTCACAGAGCCACAAAGTGTCTAAGATCAGATTTGAACTCAGGCCTTCCTAACTCCAGGTTCTAACTCTATGTACTGCATCACCTAGTTGCCCCAGTACTAGGTATTGGAAGATATGAATTGAAATCTTGGCTCTGACACTACCTCAATTATTTAGCCTTTCTAGTCTTATTTCTTCATCAGTAAAGTGAGTGTGGTCCCCAGGAAGGCATCTACATGATTAATACAGCCATATCACTGGAGAGAACAATAAAAATCAAACGAATACCATATAATTATAAGGGGAAACATCGACTTCCCTTCTTTGCAGGGGGTGGAGAGGGAGACCCTTTGGGTGTGGAACATTGCATATATGGTCAGAGTTGGTTGAGGTATTGGTTAATTTTGCAAAACTCCTTTTTTCCTCTTTCTTTTTAATTCTATGTTACAAGGGACTGCTCTCTGGGTAGGTATGGGACGAAGGATGTACTTGTGATTGAAGATGATGAAAAACAAAAGTTATCCCTAAAATATTTTTCCTTACATGAGATGGCCCTTTTTAGTGCTAATATTCTGTGAATCTCTGTCTATATAAATCTAAACTGCAGAAAATTAAAAAATCTCTCATATTTCAAATTGCTGATAAATATTAAAGAAATATATAGGATATTATATTAATGCACATGTATAGTTATATTTATACACATTTCATAATTTTACATATATTTATAATTCTTCCTAATTGTGGTTTTTATTCTCTGACCACATACTAGCTCTAATTGCATAAGATGATGAGTGTTAGAATGAATACAGACTGGGATTAAAAATTTAATATGGCTAACTCATTCAGGTTTTCCATAATTCACCAATGAGATAGTACTTGTAAAGTGCTTAGCATAGTGTCTGGAACATAGTAAGTACTTAATAAATGCTTGCTTCCTTCCCTTCCCTTCCCATGGCCATACAGCATCACTGAGAGAATACTGGTGTTAAATATGGATCTTTGCTTCAGGAAGCAGTTTGCCCTCCCTTTCCCCTTCCATTCTGAACCCAATTCATTGTTCATCTGCAGGGTCTTTCCAAGATGTATGTACTGAGAGACTCCCTCAATGGACTATCTATTCTTCAGGGATGCTATGTGGCTGTAAATCATGGAGCACCATGATTGCCGAAGAATGAACATTTTGGGTGACCCATGACACAACAGGGAGATGCATGGTGGGCATAAGGAGGCTGTAGCATATTACCAATGATGTTGAGCATGCAAGAGGAGGCAGAAAAAGCATCATTCAAGAGATATATGGTGAGAGAAGGTTGGCCATTATGTGAGCGTAAGCAATGACAGGTAGATGATCTTAGTGCTATAGTCCTACCTACATAATTATAATTCTCAGATCAGGGATGAAAGGGATCTTAGAGGTCATTGAGTCTAAACACCTTATTTACAGAGGAGGGAACTGAGGCACAGAGAGGTACCCAGGGTCACATAGCTGGCAAGTACCTAAAGCAGGGTTTGATCCCAGTTCTCAAAAGAATTGAATGAAAGTAAATTGGAAGAATCCATCCTGAAGGACTGATGGGAAGATGTGGTCAAAGTCACACAAGGTGAAAAGGTGTATGTAGTTTTCAATGTGTGCCATTTGTTGGAAGGAATATTCATAACACCAAGATCATGGACTCACTGGAATATACTATTTGAGGGAAAATCCATGTGGAGAGCATATGTGTTAGGGAAAGAAGAAAAAGCAGGTGTGAGACAGTGAAAGCCTCAAGGAAATTTCTTTGGGGATAGTAACAAGGTGTCAAGGGAGATGATCCTTATACCTGTTAGTGCCTGAGCAGGCAGGGGTGCCTTTGAACTAGCTTTGTCATGTTCTTGGAATACTCTGCCCTGTCCCCTACCCCTTAATGCCCCCTCTAATTCTGGAGGCTTCCTTCAGTAATTAGCCCAGAGCCCATCTTCTGCAAGAGCCTTTTTCTAGTCTCTCCTCCTTCAAATTCTTCCCCTTTCAGATTACCTTCCATCTGCTCTTTATACATCACAGGAGATGAACAATTTAGTGAAATCTCCATCCCAAATGTTCAAACAGAGTATTTTTGCCTAGCCTGTTCAAGAGCCTTCTGAGCTCATATTGGTCTGATCATCCAGTCAGACACACTGTACTTTGGGTTCAAAGTACAATGAAAGACAGCAACTATTACTATAAATCACATGTGCATCTAGTTGTTTAGCTGTTGTCCAACCTTTAGACTGGGAGCTCCCTGGGGGTAGGGACTATGCTTTTGTCTTTGTATCTCTAGTGCTTAAAATAGCACCAACACATGGTAAATGTTTAATAAATGCTTACTGACTCACAAATGCATTTGTGCAACAACATATCAATGAATCAACAAGAATTTATTACACACCTACTCTGTTTCAGGTAAGCCACTGGAATTTTATTGGTAAGTGTGATGGCCTCTGAAAAGCTGGAAGCTCATTTATATTGTTGGAGATCTCTCTCTCTCTCTCTCTCTCTCTCTCTCTCTCTCTCTCTCTCTCTCTCTCTCTCTCTCTCCCTCTGCTTTCTTTTTGTCTCTGTCTCTCACCTTCTCTCTCTCTCCCTATCTCTCACCCTCTCTCTGTCTCTTTCTCCCTCCCTCTCTCTCTTTCTTTGGTTCTTTCTGTCTCTGTCTCTAATTCTGTCTTTTTTTCCTTCCCTAACTTCCTTCTAACTCTTTCTTTCCCTTTCTCTGTCTCAATCTGTCTCCCTCTCTGTTTCTCTTCCTTTCCTTCTCTCTCTCTGTCTGTCTTTCTAGCCTTTCTCTCCCTCTCTCAGTCTGTCTTTGTCTTCCTCTTTGTCTGTGTCTGTGTCTGTGTCCATGTCTCTCTTTCTCTCCATCTTTTGGTCTTTGTCTCCCTCTCTGTCTCTATCTCCCTATCTTTCTCTAGAGAACAGTGTAGATGCATGTCAGAGGCAGCTCTAACATTAGCACTCACTGAACAGTGAACCAAAGGAAGTTTAATTTGTCCTAGCACAGCAAGGATATGCCACAAGGTAGCTTCTCTGGATGAGTCCCCCACCCCATCACCATATTGAATCACAAGATCAGGGCAGGATAGAATGAAAGACATGGTAATTCTAAATGATCTTCAGAAAGCCACCACAGAAGAGGGGCCCAGATGACTGGGAATTTTTACACCTTTAGATGACCATGAAACTGCTTCAGGGAAACCAAAACCAACAAGGTTCCTGAGCAGTTTTGTCTTAGGTAAAAGCCTCCCTGTGTTGTAGGTGGGAGGAAATAAGTCAGGGAAATGCTGGTCCTATCACAGTGTGAGAGAAGTGTGGGAGGGATGTGGGGGTTGAGTCAGAATTGGAGGGTAGCTTTGAGAGTCTTGGCAAATTACTTCCTTTAGTTTCATATTAAAGGATTTCAAATTGGAAATTACCTTAGGAAACCATCAGATACAACTTTCTGAGTTTGTATTTTTTAAAGCACATCTGTGGTGTCATTGTAAAAGAATCTTATGGTAAGAAAGTTCCTAACCAAAAAAATAAAAAAAGTTCCTAACCTGACTAATGTGGAAATGTTTTGCATGATTATACATACTTATATTGAATTGCTTGCGTTCTTAAGTGTGGGGGGGGCATGGAGGGAGGAAGAGAATTTGGAACACAGTTTTTAAAATAGATGTTAAAATTGTTTTTACATGTAAGTGGGAGAAAAATAAAATTTAATAAAGACCTAAAAAGAAAAAAAAAGAAATTTCCTTTTAATAACAACAACAATAATAGTTGTCATTTATATAGTACTTACTATGTGCTAGGCACCGTGCTAAGTACTTTACAGTTACTATGTTCCTTGATCCTCATAACAACCCTGGGAGGTAGGTACTATTACTAGCCCCATTTTACATTAGAGGTGAGAAAACTGTTGCAGAGGTGAAATGACTTGGCCAGGGTCACAAAGCCAGTAAGTGTGTGAGGCTGGACTTGAACTCAGGTCTCCCTGACTCCAGACCCAGCCCAACTGCCTTTTACCAATATCTTTTACAATGCATATCAGCAAATGCTCTACAGTTTAAAGTCTTGGGAAATTTCATGGGACACCGAGAGGTCTAATGACTTGACTAAAGTCTCATAGACAGTATAAGTAAGTCAGAACTTGAACTCAGATCTTCTTGATTCTGAGGCCATCCCATCTATTATTATATTATTATTTATTATTATATTCCATCTATTGTTATTATCATTCCATCTTTCTCTCCTCACCCCCAGTTTGACAGATAAAGAAACTGAGACCCAGAGAGATCAGATGACTTGCCATGCTAAGTTTCAGAGCTGGGATTTGAACCTAAATCTCCTGAATACTCAGGCTAGCATTCTTTTCAATATTCCATACTGCCTCTCACATGCATCTTAATTTACTTTCTAAAGCTAGGTGGGCAACCTGGTTTGTGCATAAATCTGTTTGAATATGATCATGAATGTACTTTTCTGTCTATTTGTATGTGCATATACAGACTTGTATGTACATCCATGTTCATTTGTGTGTATGCTTACATGTATATGTGTTGTGTGTGTGTGTGTGCGTGCGCGCTCACGCATCTTGGCTGCCCATCATTATGGCTCTAATAGAAAGACGGCAACGGATGGCAGCTTTCAATTAGCTCCTTGGGAGATTGCTGTGACAGCCAGTTACTGAACAGCAAGGCCTGAAGGAATGAATTAATTTGTAGTACACGGCAGTTTGAGTCACTGGGTTAGCAATGGAATGAGACAGCAATAGACCCTGCCAAGGCTTACACACTGTGGCACCAGGAAGTAGAATGCCTGGCAATGGCCTTTCTCACTTGTCCTGGCCTCTGGGGGTGCAAGAGAGATGGGAGTTTGCTGAAGCTGTGGGAGATGCAGCCCATTTTATTCACCTCCTTGGCATTAGGTGCTGCCCTCCTGTCCTGAGCAGGATGTATGGGACTCTAGTTGGCTCCAAGTTAGGTAAGAGCCACTCAAGCATGAAGCCTTCCTGAGGAGGAAATGCAAACATCTTCAAACCAGAACTTCAATCTTTCCATCTCTTGTTGGCCAAGTAAGTGTGTGCATAGGAGATAGAGGAGTGGCAAAAAGATGACCTTCCCAAAGGTGGCATGGGACAGTCTCGTGAGGTCAATTCATAAGACAGAGTAAACAGGCACAAACAGTCCATTGTTCCCTTCCCCACAGTGGCCAGGGCAGCAAAAGACCTTTCCCTGGTCATCCTCTGAGGGAGACCAAGCTTGCTGCCATATGGCATCCCATCAATAAACACAGAGGTCCGTCAGAGACCGTGTATTCCAATTCATCCCTGAGCACCTGTCTCTACTATGACATCCATCCGCCAGCAAGCAGTTAGCCAGTGCCCTTGTTTGATGACCTCCAGTGAAGGGCCACCCCGGCCTCCCAGGACAGCCTGCTCCACTTTTAGATAGATCTAATTGTTAAAAAGTTGTTTTCTTCCTGCCATCAAGCCTATACTTGGTTTTTGGATACTTCTAGCCATTGACCCTTATTCTGATTATTGGGGGTAAGGAGGATAAATCTAATCCCTCTTCCTTATGATGGCCAATCAAATACTTCCAGATAACTCCTAGGTACCCCCTGAGCCTCTATTCCCCCCCCACTCTGGACTAAACACCTTCTGTTCTTTGAATCCTTTTCCTATATAGCATGAACTCAAAGGGAATTCTAATTGCCTTCTTTTTTTTGTTTGTTTTTGTTTTTGTGAGGCAATTGGGGTTAAGTGACTTGCCCAGGGTCACACAGCTAGTAAGTGTTAAATGTCTGAGGCCGCATTTGAACTCAGGTACTCCTGAATCCAGGGCCAGTGCTCTATCCACTGTGCCACCTAGCTGCCCCCAATTGCCTTCTTCTTGACACATTCCAGCTTATCCTTCCTAAAATGTGGTTCTCAGAACTTAACGCAATACTCCAGATGTGGTCTGATTAGAGAAGAATACTTACCTGCCAGCTGTGGACTCCATGGCTCCCCTAATATATTAGTAAGAGTCAGCTAGGTGGTTCAGTGGATAGAGTGCCTGGCCTGGAGTCAGGAAGACTCATCTTTCTGATTTCAAATATGAACTCGGATACTGACTAGATATGTGATCTTAAGAAAGTCATTTTACTATGTTTGTCTCAATTTTATCATCTGTAAAATGAGCTGGAGAAGGAAATGGCAAACCACTCCAGTATCTTTGCCAAGAACAAAGAGTAGGACATGACTGAACAATAACAACAAAAGAACATTAACACAATAACATATCACTGTATGTTTTATATGTAATATGCTTTTAATACTAGAAACCTTCTTTTAAAAAATCATTTCTCTGACATCAGCGATCTAGGGCCAATCTGCTAATGTTACACAATTATGATACCAGGAGTTTTGGCTCTGTGAACTGGTAGGAAGATAAAAGCCCTAATTATCACACTCCTCCAGGGTTAAAAACAGAACATGTCTAATCTCTCTTCCCCATCATCAGTGGTTAAAGCACTGGTCCTGGATTGAGGAGGACATGAGTTCAAATCCAGCCTCAGACACTTCATACTTACTAGCTGTGTGACTCTGGGTAAGTCACTTAACCCTCATTGCCCTGCAAAAAAAAATAGTATCTGGATTGTGCCAGCATCAAAACTACAAGCCAAATTGGATTGGTACCAAGAGGTATACCCTGGTGAAGCCACAGGGATCATGGTATATTGTAGCTGATTTCTGGTAACTTTCCCGGGACATGTTCTAACTTCTTAATACCATTTGTGATGCCCAGAAGAAAAAAAAGATATGTGAGATGGTGGGAGAGAAAGTTGGAGAATAGGAAGAGAGAGTGGAACCATTGTCTCCATAGTTAATTCCAACAGAAAGTGTGACTGGCATTCAAACTGATTTTGTTGTTGTTCGTTGTTTCAGTTCTGGCTTACCGTTTCCTCCTCCACTTCATTTTCTGAATAGATGAAGAACTGAAGCAAATAGGGTTAATGTACTTGTCCAAGGTCACACAGCTAGTAAGTGTCTGAGGCCAGATTAGAACTCATGAAGATGAGTTTTCCTGGTTCCACACTAAGGGTTCTATCCATTGTACCATCTACATTCAAACCCCTATTCAGCCAGAATCCTGATTTCTTAGAAGGAAAAGTAGAGTTCAGACCCCCTTAACCTTTTCTATCAATGAATTAGATGACGGGATAGATGCGGGGATGTGCTGGTAAATGTTTAACAACCAGTTCTCCAGGAAAAAAAAAATGTGCACAAGACGGGCTCTTAAGTTTAATCCGCATTAGTAACATTTTCTCTATCACTTTCTTAAGTTTAGACAATCAACAAAATTCTCAATCAAACCCCAATTGGTAGTGTTTACTGATTTTCAAAGTGTAATGAGCTCCAGCACACCCCTGGAGAGATGATATTCTTATCAAATTTCTCAATGGCAAAAGCTGGTTAGGACAGTTCATACCTCGGATGACAGAATCAGTATCCAGAAATATCTTGCTAAGCTGGGACTGTGTCCTAAAGCTAACAAGATGAAATTTAATTGGTACATAAATACAGAAGGTTTTTTACTTGCATGGCCAGTTCTTTGAAATGACAAAATGGGAGAGAAGTACCTAGAAAGCAGTTCACTTTGTTCCCTTTAAAAAAATAGTATTTTGGGGCAGCTAGGTGGCGCAGTGGATAGAGCACCGGCCCTGAATTCAGGAGGACCTGAGTTCAAATCCTGCCTCAGACACAACTCTTACTAGCTATGTGACCCTGGGCAAGTCACTTAACCCTCATTGCCCTGCAAGACAAACAAATAAACAAAATAGTATTTTATTTTATTTTTCCAAATTAGAAGTTCACTTGAAAAAAAGATTCAAGGATTTTAGTGGTCTGGCTGCCAGCTTAATATAGTATCAGATCTGACATGCCAAAAAGCTAATGTGATTTTAGTCTGCATTAATAGAAGCACAATGTCTGTAATAAGGGAGGTGATGAGCCTGCTGTCTTCTGCTCTGGCCAAAGTACATCTCAAGCATTTTGTCTAGCTCTGTCCACCACCATCCATAGGAGTTGTTGACCAGGTAGAACACCTGCCAGAGAGGAAAGCAATCAGAATGGTGATGCAGCTGCATTTCATGTCACAGAAAGACCAGGCAAAGCAACTGACTAATGGTTTGAATGGAAAAGAGAGGCTTGTGGGAAATAAGATGGTTATATTCAAGTATTTAAAAAGTTGTCTTGGAAAAGAGGGATTATACTTGGACTTCTTGGTTGTGAAGGGTAGAATTAGGTACAATGGAAGTTATACGGAGGCACATTTTGGTTCAGAAAGAGGAATATGATTTTATAATATTTATGTTTATCTTTACATTCTGTGGAGTTCAGATGGAAATGGCCTTAGGAAAAATCACTATCATACTTTTTAAATGTCTAATATTTATCTAACTATTATGCAGGTGATTAAAATAATTGGGCAACCAGGTGGTACAGTAGACAGCGCCTGGCATGGAGGGAGGAAGACTCATCTCCCTGAGTTCAAATCTGGCTTCAGACACCTCCTGAGCAACTCACTGAACACTTTTGCCTCAGTTTCCTCATATGTAAAATGAGCTGGAGAAGGAAATGGCAAATCACTCCAGTATCTTTGCCAAGAAAACCCCAAATGGAGTCATGAAGTGTCAGACATGATTGAAATGACTGAACAACAACAATAAAATAATTTATTCTTGCAATTAAACGAAAGTGTTGGGATGCAAGCTCATTTTCTCTAGACTCACGGAACAACTCCAATAGCAGAGAAGACAACAAGGTTGACATGCACTTTATCCTTCTCCCATGTGTTCTTTTTTTTTTTTTTTTTTGAGGCAATGAGGGTTAAGTGACTTGCCCAGGTTCACACAGCTAGTGTCAAGTGTCTGAGGCTGGATTTGAACTCAGGTCCTCCTGAATCCAAGGCCAGTGCTTTATCCACTGTGCCACCTAGCTGCCCCACCATGTGTTCTTAATTTCTTCCTAACTACATTGATTTTATTTGTACAAAACCTTTTGAAGTTTGTTTAATAAAAATTATCCCATTTCAGCATCTATGATCCTCTTTAGCTTTTGTTTGGTCAATAACTTCTCTTCAGAGTTCTGAGAGGCATCTCCTATTCTCTATTTTTATATTAACTTTTATATTTAGGTCGTGCATGCGTTTGGAGCTTATTGACTTATATTGTGTGAGATGTTCTTCTAAACATAATTTCTGATGAAATGCTTTCTAGTTTTCCTGACAGTATTTGTTAGATGGTAAGTCCTTCTCCAAATAGTTGACATCTTTTGGTTTATCAACAATTATTTTACTTATTTATTTGTTTTTCTTGTGCTGTAAACCTAATTGTTTCAGTGATTGATTTTTCTATTTTATTCCAGGACCAAATAGTTTTGTATCATAGTTTGAGGTATGGTACTCATATGCCTACTTCCTTTATACTTTTTTTTCTATTACTTCCCTTGAGATTCTTGACCTTTTGGTTCTCCAGATTAACAAATTTTTCTAGCTCTATAAGGTTATATGTCATCTCTAACTTTTCTAAAATTTTATTCAGGCCCTTAACTTCTTTCTTATTTAACTTTTTTGTTAAATATGTTGGTCTAGTTCTGAAAGGGGTGCATTGATTCTCCAAAATATTATAATTTTGTTGTCTATTTCTCCCTATAATTCTATTAATTTTCCTAGGTACTTAGGTGTTATGCCATTCAGCACATCTATAGCACTCAATCAATCAGCATTTATATGGCAGGCTCTGTTATTATTTCATTGTCTCTGCTGCTTTTTAGTACAATGTATTTTCCAAGGCAGCTAGGTGGCTCAATGGATAGAGTGCTGGGCCTAAAGTCAGGAAAACTCAGTTTCCTGAGTTCAAATCTGGCCCCAGACACTTACTAGCTGTGTGACCTTGGGCAAGTCACTTAATCCTCTTTGCCTTAGTTCCTCATCTGTAACATGAGTTGGAGAAGGAAATTGCAAACCACTCCAGTGTCTTTACCAACAAAACCCTCAATGGGATCACACAGAGCCAGACTAAACTAAAACAACTCAACAAGAAGTTTCACTATGCATTTCCTTTAACTATATCTATTTTAACTGCTGACTGTTGCCCCTCCTATTTTAGTTCACCTAAAGCACATTTAATTTGCTATATCCCCTTATTTTTACTTTCTAAATCTTTATGCTTCAACTGTGTTTCTTATGAACAATATATTTTTGGATTCTCCTTTCTAATTCTCCATTCTGCTGTTCTTTGTTTTATAGGTCAGTTCATCCCACTTATGTTCATCATTACTATGATTGCTAATTGTGTATTTTCCTACATGATATCCTCTTATTCTCTTTTCCTTTCCTTCAGGATAATAGATTTTGAAGTGGAAGAGAGCTCAAAGGTCACTGAGTCTACCCCTCTCATTTTACAAATGAAGAAACTGAGTCTAGAAAAATTAAGTACTATGTCCAGGGTCACACAACTAGTAAGAGGCTAAAATAGGATTTTAACCTAAGTCTTCCTGATTTCAAGTCCAACACTCTATCCACTGCATCATTCTGTACTTCCTAGTTGTTTCCGACGTCAACATTTTTGGGTTTCTAACCATCCTGTTGCTTTCCTGTTAGAAAGAGCTTTGCTCTCACTACCTCTGGATATAGAGTCTTTTGTGGTTCTGACTGTGGTTCCTGAGTACTCAAACTCTTTCTGCTTACATATAGTTTTTTTTCCTTGACATGTAAGCTCTGGATTTGGATTATGACTTTCCTGGATGTTTTCAGTTTGAGTTTAGTTGGTGATTGGTGAATTCTTTCTATTTTCACCTTGCTCTCTGCTACTAATAGATCTGGGCAGTTTTCTTTCATTATTTTTTGAAATATGGTTTCCAGGTTTTACATTTGGTCATTATTTTTAGGGAGTTCTGGATTCTGTCCTAATTGTTGATTTATTTCTCATAGAAATATTTTAAGGTCATTTTAAGATACTTCATATATATATATATTCTTTTATTAGATTGTATGCACCATGAGGGCAGGGACTGTTTTTGGTTTTTGTTGTTGTTGTTGTTGTTATTGTTGGTTTTTTGCAGGACAACGAGAGTTAAGTGACTTGCCTAGGGTCACACTGCTAGCGTCAAGTGTCTGAGGCCATATTTGAACTCAGGTCCTCCTGAATCCAGGGCCGGTGCTTTATCTACTGTGCCACCTAGCTGCCCCCAGGGACTGTCTTTTTTTAAAAAAATTGTATTTGTATCCCCAGTGCTTAGCACTTTACCTGTTCTTACCTTAGTTTCTGGCACATGGTAGGCACTTAATAAATATTTATTGATTGATTTTTTTGTTTTTTTCCCCCCAAGGTTTTGACTTTGTTCTAAGATTTCTTATTGTCTCATGAAGTCATTGGCATCTGCTTGCCCCATTATGTTTTCCATGGAGCCCATTACTTGAGTAAATGTTTTACTTTCTGTTCTAACAATTTATTTTCCTTCCCATTTTCCCTTTCAAACTCTATTTTAGGGGCAGCTAGGTGGCACAGTGGATAGAGCACTGGTCCTGGAGTTCAAATCCAGCCTCAGACACCTGATACTTTCTAGCTGTGTGACCCTGGGCAAGTCACTTAACCCTAATTGCCTTACCAAAAAAACAAGCAAAACAAACTCTATTTTAAATTATAATTTGTTTTTATCTCTTGCTTAACTTCTTCCAGTTCTCCCTGTACTTCTGTTACTAAGTTCTTATTTTTTCTGAGCCTCTGCTCATAGTTTTTAATTGGGGTGGGGGAGTAGTCTTTTCCTCTAGGTAGGTTTACTTCTTGGACTTTTTTTTGAATTATAGTTTTTCTTTATTTTGATCATTGCTTGCTTCTGTTTGCTCATATTGTCTACATCAGTTCTGGGACTGGCATTTTGTGTTTGGGCTAGGCTCCTCCAGCTCTCTTGAATAGGTTGGGCAGACTTGGTTTGGTCCTGTTTCTTCTGCAGTGTAGGTGTGACAGCTGACACTGATTTTGATGAGGTAGAAGGCCCCATCCTCCACCCCAACCGCAAGATAGTCTCCCGTGGTCCACTGCAGTTTCTGGCTTCAGTCAGTCTCTGTCTTCTCCTTTCACAGGAGCTGGTTCTGTCCCCTGCTCTGGCTCTGGATATCCAAAGAGGGATGTCAAGGAACATGATGGTCTTAGACTTCCTTCACAGTCTGCAATAGTGACACCTAGGTGCTGTTGGCCGAGTCTTCTGCTGCATTTCTAAGGGCCCCAAGGATGGCAGGACTGAGCCCCCTCTCTCAGTGCAGTGACATCCAGTCCCAGGATATGAGATATCATTGTGGTTTGGGAATCCCCTCTTGTCAGAACACCAGCTGGCTTATCATACAAGAGCTTGCCCTGGCTTTTCTGGCTCAGCCCCTCTCCCAGCCTCTGCTGGTTTTAAAATTTTATCTGCATTTGCATTGGCTTTCCTACTGTGACCTCTCTGTCAGCTTCAAGTTGTTTTTTTGTGCAGTTCAGCATGGAATGGAGGTAGAGCTGTCTAATGGGATCTTTTTCAAATGTTTCTTGGGGTTAATGTGGGAAAGTCGGACTTCTCTATGAACTTTCATGTCATCATTTTGACTAGAAGTCTTCATTTTCGTCTTCTTCAACAGTGTCTATGCCACACTTGTTTTTTTGCAGGGCAATGAGGGTTAAGTGACTTGCCCAGGGTCACACAGCTAGTAAGTGTCAAGTGTCTGAGGCTGGACTTGAACTCAGGTCCTCCTGAATCCAGGGCTGGTGCTTTATGCACTGCGCCACCTAGCTGCCCCCAATAACTTCTTTTTATGGTTGAATAATAATAGCAAGCACTTATATAGTGCTTTACAAATATGATTTCACAATAACCCTTGGAGATAAGTGCTAGCATTATCTACATTTTATAGTTGAGAAGTTAAATGACTTGCCCACAGTCACAAAGCTAGGAAATATCTGAGGCAGAATTATTAACTCAGGTCTTCCTGACTACAGGCTCCGCCCTTTATCCAACTGTACCATCTAGCTGCCCCTCCCTGGCAGCAATAACCCCACCATTTCCATTAAAAACAAAACAAACAGAAACAAACAAAACAAACAAACAAACAAAACCCTCTGAATGATTCATCCAATTGTATGAAGTTTCATTGTTGATATACTGTTGGCTGCTTTTATGTTGATGTCATCCTTGGTTGGCCTTTTGATGTCACTCTTGGATCTCAGTCATTTCATGGGTTCCATTCAGAAGCAAACCACTTCTGGTTGCATTGGACATATCCAATGGAGTGTACTTGTTATCTGCCTTTAGTGAGGCTCAGTAATGTCTGCTTATTCCAAAAGTACTTCTGGAGTTTTTTGACTATTTGTCATGTGCTCCAAAAATGTCTATCAATCGTCTTTGTCTCTTTTCTTATCAAAGAAGTGTTAATCATTCTGTTATCATTGTTATAATTAGTCTGAACCTGTTGTTTCATCTGTATAACAGAACTCTTGGTGAGAAAATTCCCTTTGCTGATGTAAATTTACAAATGTTCTGCAACTCTAGAGTCTTAGAAAATCGCTTGAGGCAATGAGAGTTTAAATGACTTTCCCAGGGTCACACTGTCAGTATTTGTCAGAGGCAAGACTTAAAACCAGTGATGCAGTGTATAGAATGTCAGGCTTGGAGTTAGGAAGACCTGAGTTCAAATCTGGTCTCAGATACTTACTAGCTGTGTGACCCTGGGCAATCTACTTAATCTTTATTTGCCTCAGTTCCCTCAACTGTAAAATGAAGATAATAACACCCCCTGATTCCCAGGGTGGTTGTGAGGATCACAAATCCTCAAATGAAATGAAATATCAAATGAGATAATACACTTAAAGTGCTTAGCATGGTGCCTAGCACATAGTAGGTGTTTTATAGATGCTATCAGTTATTGCTATTATTATTTTTATTGCTTTCCTCATCATCATGATTACTATGATTATAATTATAATTATCCTGACTCCTTGGCTAGCTCCCTATTCACTAAGTTTCTTTCCGACAACAAGAATAATCAAATAAAAAATAAAAGGGTTGCCTATGTCTGGAGCAAAGGTAGGCTGATAGTATCATAGATTCAGAATTGGTAGGGAATGTTCATAATCTTCCAAATGACACCCCCGCCTATTTTGTATATAGAAGGAAACTGGACCTCAGAGAAATCAAGCAACTTCTTCCAGCACTTAGCCCTGTTCCTGGCACATAGTAGGCACTTAATCAATGCTGACTGATTGATTGATGGACTGATTCAACAAGGCTCTTCTCATTGGTGATCTTCAAACTGGGCGGGTTGGACCACTTTTCAAGCATGTTGTAGATAGAATTCATGACAGGTGAGGACTAGATGACCTCTGAGCTATCTCACATCTCTAAGACTCATGATTATCAGGATCATGCTATCCTTCTACTTGTATAATGGGTGAAGAGTCAGTGTGAGGGGCAAGTATCATTTTGTTCTAGGGGAATTGGTGGCTTGGGGAGTGACTCATACTCCATGACTTCCAGAGAAGAGGGAGCCCAATCACTAGAAAAGCCAGCTATAAAATAAAGTCATTGCTGTACAAGTGACCAGAGGGATTGCTGTAAAGGATTCAGAACAGTACTTGGAGTTGGAGACTTTTGTCCCCACTGAGTCACATCAATCAAAGGCTTTAGATTAGGTGGGGAAAGCCTTTGTTTAATTTAGGAATCCAAAGCCATTCAACCAAATGGATTGATGGAAACATATAGGAAATATATTTGGAGTGGTTGAGGAAACTTGGCCATGCCCTATGAGTTTTGTATAAATGGAACCCAGGCATTCTAGCACCTGACAGCTGAATGAAAAAAGCTCCTATAACTTTGTAAGAAACATGAAGGGCTAAGTAAGGACAGAATAGACTGGAAAGGAAAAAAGTTGGCCATTGCTCCCACAGTAACTGGATGCTCTTTTTGGCTTTCCTTCTACCTTGCAGGAAGTTGCCTTTCCCAGAAGAATGGCAGAACTGAGTCCAGGTCTAATAAAGGTCAAATCACAAGAAAGAGGAAAAGACCTATTTGTACAAAAATATTTATAGCCAGGGGCAGCTAGGTGGTGCAGTGGATAAAGCACCAGCCCTGGATTCAGGAAGACCTGAGTTCAAATCTAGTCTCAGACATTTGATACCACCTCTCCTGTGTTGCCTCTCTGAACCTCTGTTTCCTCATCTCTAAAATGATGATGTTGGACAAGATGACTTCTGAAGTCCCTTCTCAAGTTGGGAGAGAAAGTCTAAAGCCCAAGGGATACACTCTTAGGGAAGAGAGGGAAGGGTCTTTCTCATCCAGATAGCCAGAATTGGGGTAAAGACGGTTGTACTCCAAGCCCTAGTCAATGAAGAGAAAAGTTTGTTTGGGGAGATGGGGAGGCATGGGGAAAGCTATAACACATCAAGGCCAACAACTGCTAGATCCAGAGGCAGGGATTCTAGAAGGGCTAAATCCCTCACAGCTTTGTTAAATGTGATTCATCGGTCAGTCAAACAATAAAGATTTATTAAGTGAATACCGTATCCCAGGTACTGAGCTAAGCCCTGGGGGGGGGGGCACAGAGAAAGGCATAGGACTCCCTTTGGGAGTTCATAATAAGCCAGAGATCAAGAACCTCTGGTGGATGATAGCCAAGTGGCTGACTTTGACATAGAGTAGTAGAACGTCCTCCTGGAAGAAAAAGAAAATAGTGAAAATGAGTCCCATCTACACGTGTGCTTAAGCCTAAGACTGACTAATAAGATCATACATTTCAGCAGGACGGGACCTCAAAAGCTATCTAGTTCCACTTCTTCATTATACAGATGAGGAAAATGAGGCTCCAGAAAAGGGAAGCGACTTGCTCAATATTACACAAGAAATAAATTAGCAGAGCTGGGTTTTGAACCTGGGTCCTCTGACTCCAAAGCAAAGGTCATTCTACCGTTAGGTAACCTTTTGATTGCTTTTCTATCCTCTCCCCTGCAATATGTTTTCCTGTAATGTTTAGTACTGAAAAACAACCCCCCAGCATTATGGAATCCCAACAAAAATGTGGATGATATGATGTTCTCCAGCAGCAAGAAAAGATAAAGGACTAAGAGATGGAGGCAGGTTATTTCCATGCCAAGCTAGAGAAGGGAGATGGTGGCAATTAAAGTCAAGCCCTTGGGTTTCCAGGTAGAAGAAAGGAATCAGGTCAAGTGGAGTCACAGCGTGCCATGGGTCACATCACCCACTCAAATCTGTGGTATAGAAAAAAGACCCCAAGCCTTGGAGGGGGGAAACAAGTTCAAGTCTCAACTCAGACATTTACTAGTAGTATGACCAATGAAACACAGAATCATGGACAAAGAGCTGGAAAGAAACTCAGAAGCCAGCTAATCCAACCCCTTCATTTTTACAGATGAGAAAACTGAGGATGAGGAAGTTAACTGCTCTTAATTAATTAATTAGTTAGATTAATTAATGTCAATTAATGTTAATGCTTTTAGTATTAATGGTACTTAAATTACCTACTTCACAGGATTGTTGAGAAGATCAAATGAAATGGTGTCTAAGCCACTTTGAAATCCAGGGCATACTCCATAAGCGTCAGCTGTTTTTACTACTTCCTGTGCTCACCAGAGTGAGACCACGGGTGACAGAGAATCAAACCTGAGCAATATCAACCACATTTGAGGAAGGCAGAGAACTTGCAAATGACCAATTCCTGACATGAGACAATAGTGACAAAAAAAATAATTACATAGAAAACTTTCAGGGCCTGGTAATGGGAATGAAGAGAAGAGGAAGGAGAGAGAGAAAAGAGAAAAGGAAGGAGTGCTCCTATGGGAATGTGTAGAGAAAGTGGGAAAGCTAGGACATTGTCTAGTCAGTAGGTGATACCCTTGGCCTTAATCTCTGAGGGGACAATACCATCATACTATAAGAGTAGGGATCCATTAAATTAATCAATGAATCGATCGATCATCCCATCCCACTGAAAAGTAATTATACTGGGGCAGCTAGGTGGCACAGTGGATAAAGCACCAGCACTGGATTCAGGAGGATCTGAGTTCAAATCTGGACTCAGACGCTTGACACTAGCTGCGTGACCCTGGGCAAGTCACTTAACCCTCATTGCCCCACCAAAAAAAAAAAGTAATTACACTAACCAGACACAAACATCTCCACTGAGTCACATCAATCAAAGGCTTTAGATTAGGTGGGGAAAGCCTTTGTTTAATTTAGGAATCCAAAGCCATTCAACCAAATGGATTGATGGAAACATATAGGAAATATATTTGGAGTGGTTGAGGAAACTTGGCCATGCCCTATGAGTTTTGTATAAATGGAACCCAGGCATTCTAGCACCTGACAGCTGAATGAAAAAAGCTCCTATAACTTTGTAAGAAACATGAAGGGCTAAGTAAGGACAGAATGGACTGGAAAAGAAAAAAGTTGGCCATTGCTCCCATAGTAACTGGATGCTCTTTTTGGCTTTCCTTCTACCTTGCAGGAAGTTGCCTTTCCCAGAAGAGTGGCAGAACTGAGTCCAGGTCTAATAAAGGTCAAATCACAAGAAAGAGGAAAAGACCTATTTGTACAAAAATATTTATAGCCAGGGGCAGCTAGGTGGTGCAGTGGATAAAGCACCAGCCCTGGATTCAGGAAGACCTGAGTTCAAATCTAGTCTCAGACATTTGATACTTACTAGCTATGTGACCCTGGGCAAGTCACTTAACCCTCATTGCCCCACCAAAAAAAAAAAAAAAAGATGAAATAAGGGACTCACAAGCCATTGAATGAAGGAGACATTTTTTGTCCCCAAACAGCAAGAAGATGAAATAAGAATTAAAGTGGCATTTAGTTTTTATGGAGATGATCTTTCCCAGGGTCACACAGCTAGTAAGTGTCAAGTTTCTGAGGCTGGATTTGAACTCAGGTCCTCCCGAATCCAGGGCTGGTGCTTTATCCACTGCATGACCTAGCTGCCCCACCTCATTTCATCTTAATGTTGAACCTGAACTTTAAAAAGTGCCATTCTTAAAGTTGTGACTTCAACAGGCATGGACACAGGTAGAAAAAGGCATGTAAGTAGATGAGCTGAGTTGGGGCTGAGGGACCAAAGAAGAAATATCATTGGAGAGGGATGCGGGACTCAGCGGCCAGAGGATATTGAATGCTTGGCAGAGTTTAGATTTGATATGATGGTTAATAGGAAACAATTTATTAGAAGAATTATCGTAGCTGATGAAGAAAATTCCTGGGCACAACTGCCTACCAAGGGGTAAGCAGATTCATAGATGTTTTGGCCAGTCACCCTTACCATACCAATGGTCCATGGAATTGGTTTTCACAGTAAAGAAGTCTAAAGGGAGTAGGAGACCCTGTGTGTGTGTGTGTGTGTGTGTGTGTGTGTGTGAGAGAGAGAGAGAGAGAGAGAGAGAGAGAGAGCAATTAATACAGTTGGTACAGTTGGAATCATGTTCTCCATGACTACTAGACACAATTGTTGTTCAGTCATTTCAGTTGTGTCTGACTCTGTGAGAAGAGTTGTAACCCCATCTGGGATGGCTTTGTCTTTACTATCAGGAGGAAGACACATGGGAAAGAAGACAATACTTTCTCCCCATTGTAGTGTTAAAGGCAAAATTCTTCATTTGGGCTTTCATCCTAATTAATGAACAACAAAGAGAATTAAAAGAATTTTAGCATAAGTACTTCAAGGTAGCAACACACTGATGGGCTGCTCACTGAATATCAGTCATGGCTCCAAGGTGGGGACGGCTTTTATAGGTAACTATGACAATCCAGATAGATCCACCTCAGCAAAAGAGGTTGGGTCCTTGAATCTCAGTTCCTTTCCAAAGTAGCAAGAACATGACAATTAGCAGGTAGGGGTACATGACAAAGAACAGGTGATGAAAAAACTACAGTCTTGGTGTCTACTTTCCCAGCAGAGCATCCCCCCAAAACTGACTGATCATCAGGCCTGGGAACAATGGGTAACTGAGGCAACCTAAGTTTCAACAGTAGTTTCCTTTTTCTAGCTAGTCTCGCCTATCTCATCCTTCTCTGAATTCCTTTTGCATTGAGTGGCTATAACATTTACTGTGACTATTATACATGTGTATGAGTTCTTGTCTCCCAGGGAAATGTTAGGTTCCCCAAGCTCTGAGTACATCCAGGAAATACTTGTTGAGTGAATGAAGGACTAGCTGAAAGATAAAATGGATAAATGAAAGAATGAATAAATACCCTTATGCCGCTCATATGCCATACCATACGCACTTTGAATAAGCCTCTCCCTATGTATAATTTCAGAGCCTTGACCAGCTTATTAAAGAGCCCTTTATTACACCATCACATCCTTGCAAGGCCAAGAGTATTACTCCCATATAGAAAGAAAAGAAAATGAGTCAGTCAAGAGGCCAAGAAGCCTGGGATGGAATGGGATGGGATGAAGAAGAAAGGAAAAGGAAGAGCATGAAGAAAGGGGTGTGGGAGAGAGAAAACAAAAGATCAATAAAAAGAGAAGGGAGGTGACTTCAGAAAGCAGAGGGAGTCAATCTCCTGATTAGAATTCATGAACTCCTCTCTTACATTAAGTCTTTATATGACACCTGGCCTTTAATGCGAAGCTGCCTGCGAGCATTAAAAATTAAAAGCCGAAGGTAGGCTACATCCATCTCCGATAGTGCGCGTGGTGCGGCTCCCCTCCTATCTGAGGTCTGCACAAAGCTATTACACATTGATAAATTATTTTGGGTAATAGCTGAGATATTACATTGTTTCTGAGTGAAGGTAAAATCTCTTCATGACATGGGCATTTATCAGGAGTGCCTTTCATCCTATTTATTATGGTCCAGATGAGCTCCTGGTCTGCTGGCAGAGCTGGGATGTTGGGCTGGTCCCCCTGCCCCCTTCCAGTCACCTCCCTTTTCCTCTGTCACTCCAGTGATGGGATATTGATGGGCCTTGTGACAAGTTAATTATTAACTAAAGATATGCAGTTCACCTTTAAGGGGGTGGGGGTACCAGGGAAGAGGGAAGGATGGCTCTTGAAAAACCAGATCCATCATGGACCTGTTTATCGATTCTCCCTCCTCCCCAACCCCTAGCCCCACTTACAGTTCTGTTTTTTTTTTTTTTCCTGTTGGATCAAGCTTGCAATGGGGGCCCAGGCAGGTAGTAAACCAAAGATATTTTCTTCTCTCTGGATCTTCTCCCTTGTCTCCTTAAATTATCTTCTGTTTATTTATCTGTGCCTGTGTTCTCCCTGCCCCTAGAAGATTGTATACTCCTTGAGGACAGAGACTTTCTCAGGGCTTTTGTCCTTGTATTCTTGCTAACTAGCACTGTGCCTGACACATAGTAGTAGCTTCTTAATAAATGCTCATTGGCTATGTTCAAATCAAATTGACATGGGTGTTGGCAATTCCTACCAGTCCCCTAATCCCTAGGTATGGAGAATAGGATGAAGCCTATGTCATCTCCAACACTTAGGTCAGCCTTTGGAGAGGTGACAGGCAGGTGAATGGAGAGCCTGGAGAACCAAGCTGGGATAGAGAGCAGTGGTAGAGAGATGCAAAAGGGGCAGCATCTCTCTCAAATGATTCAAGGTTGTGCTGAATCAAGATTGAGTGTAGAGTTAAATAGAAAAGAAGAAGAAAGGCTCTGATTTGTGAAGCCTATCTAAGGTAGGTTTCCTTAAGATTCAAGCTTAGTGAGCTAGATTGGCTTGGTGAGCCACTATTATTTTTATTATTATTTTTTTGTGTGTGCGGGGCAATGAGGGTTAAGTGACTTGTCCAGGGTCACACAGCTATTAAGTGTCAAGTGTCTGAGGCCGGATTTGAACTCAGGTCCTCCTGAATCCAGGGCCAGTGCTTTATCCACTGTGCCACCTAGCTGCCCTCGGTGAGCCACTATTATTGTTGGTTCCAAGATCTGGGATTCCCATAGGATTTTTGTCTGTGGTCCTTTTTCTGGCAGGCCTCAGTAGCCTGACTTGGGCCAGGGAAATTCAGTCATTCTACATACAATATTCCATTTCCCAAATCATGGCTGTGTTTAAAGACACATGAGGCAGAAGTGGTAGGATCATACGATTATCTACTTGGAACTGAAAGAGATCTTAGACACCATCCAGGCCAACTTTCTGGCCACTGAAATAACATTTCCAATATATTGTACTAACATATATGGACATCCATGAGACAGAGACCATTATCTCACTGCTTCTAAGGAAAGGTTGATAAGCATGAGTAGAATAATAAAAATCAAGAGTGTGTCATTTATATTTATTTTATAAATTAAAAATAAGACGAGAGAGAGTATTTGTTTAGTCTGTTGGATATTTCTTTGACCTTTCCATAGAATTTCTGCTAAGCCCTCACTGTTTATCTCCTGGGGTAGGGGATTGGAATGGGGCAGAAACTGGGTTCATATCCTGCCTCTGACTCTATCCTCTGTGTGACTTCAGCCACATGTCCTAATTGGCCAAGAAAACAAGGGGGTCATTTTGCTATCAATCCCATGAAAAACTTCCTACACTCAGTTGTGGGTTTAGCTGGAGTTCTTTCTTCTTTTTCTCTCCTCTCCCTGAGGCATGCCATATAATGTGATGGATCAAAGAGTTAAGGAGGTTGCACAGAGAACTGGGCCTTCAGTCAGGAAGACCTGAATTCAAATCTGACCTCAGATACTTACTAGCTGTCTGACCCTGGACAAGTCATTTAACCCCGTTAGCCTCAGTCCCTTCATCTATAAAATGAGCTGGAGAAGGAAATGGTGAACCACTCTAGTATCTTTGCCAAAAAAATCTCAAATAGGGTCACAAAGAGTCAGACAATACTGAAAATGAATAAACAATAACAGCAACATTACATGAGTGGCTACTGTGTTTGAAGACACATGTAATAGAAATGGTAGGATCATAAAAATCCTATATTTAGAATTAGAAAGGGTTGTAGATGCCTTCTATTCTAATTCTTCCTCTCATTACATAACTCTGCTGATTGGATGCTAGGGTGCTTAAAGTGATTTGACATTGTAGGAATTTAGTCAAATGATACTAAAATGCAATGAGAAAAAGATTAAAACATAACAACACTTCATTAATCTGTATTCCACTCATTTGGAAGCATGGGCATACCTCAGAGATATTGCAGATTGGGTTCTAGCCACCTCCATAAAGCGAATATTACAACAAAGCAAGTCACATATTTTTATTTTTTGGTTTCAAAGAGCATATAGAAGGTGTGTTTCCACTATACTATAGCCTATAAGTATGCAATAGTAGTATGCCTAAAACAATGTACAAATCTTA
The DNA here is from genome assembly GCF_019393635.1 of Dromiciops gliroides. NCBI lineage: Eukaryota > Metazoa > Chordata > Mammalia > Microbiotheria > Microbiotheriidae > Dromiciops > Dromiciops gliroides. Next base: position 234,283,496 of record NC_057862.1, read on the forward strand.
ATTAAAATACTTTATTGCTTAAAAATGCTATCATCTGGGTCTTCAGCAAGATGTGAGTCATAATCACTTTGCTGTTGGAAGGTCTTGCCTCAGTGCTGATGGCTACTGACTGATCAGGGTGGTGGGTTGCTGAAGGTTGGGGTTATGGCAATTTCTTAAAATAAGACAACAATGGAGTCTACTACAATTGACTGACTCTTCCTTTCATGGAAGATTTCTCTGCAGCATGCAATATTGTTTGATAGTGTGAGATTTTGGTGGGAGGATCCTTAAGGTCCCTTCCACGATCGCCAAACTGTGAGATTTAAAATTGGATATAAGAGCATTAAACTCCCCTTTAACCTTTCCCTTATATATCTCCCAGACCAGTAAGAGAAAGAAGCCTCTGAGCTTTAGTTATAGATGGATTACTTAGCTTTTATTGTTTGGGAATTAATTAGCCAACAAACAAGGTGATGCTGATTAGAGAAATAGGAAAGTAGAAATACAAATAAATAGTCTTAGATCTAAGCTTAGTCTATATTCCTTGTAAAACTCACCAAATCCCAAGGCCACCTCTGAGGCTGAGAACCGCGTCAAGCACGTGCTGTTACTGAGGACCAGGCTGATCACCAGACCATGCCGTCAAACCTGAGTCAGTGTGTGTGTGCAGAGCAAGAGCGAGAGAGCAAGTGAGAGAGAGGGAGAGGGAGAGGGAGAGGGAGAGAGAGAGAGAGAGAGAGAGAGAGAGAGAGAGAGAGAGAGAGAGAGACCACTTCCGTTCTCTCCTTCCTTTTAAGCTCGCACCCCGGAAGTGGAGTGCTCGGTATCAGCAGGCGCAGGGCTGTTCGTCACGGTCTCCTCCCCGAAAGGGCAGTCCTTCAAAAACTGGCGTCCTTCAGTTATTGTTAACCAACTCTTTTAAATTTTAGTTAAAAGCTTTCATTTTTTGCCACAATGGTATTTTACTCATAGTAGAACTTCTTTCAAAATTGGAATCAATCTTCTCAAATCCAGTCACTGCTTTATCAACTAAGTTTATGTGATATTCTACAATATTGTTGTGTCTCACTGAATAGGGAGGCCCAAGGAGAGAGACAGAGACAGGAGAACAACTGGTCAGAGGAATAGTCAGAACAAACACATTTATCAATTAAGTTTTCAGTCTTATATGGGTGTGGTTTGTGGCCCCCAAAACAATTATAGTTAATTTTAAAAGTGATTTTTAGAGTCATTTGTTAAAATTTTTTCTCCATGACATTCTTAACTCTAGACATCAACAAAACAATAAATCTAGCCCTGATTTACTGATTGCTGAGTTATAAATGCTCACACTGAAAATTTAACAGACAAGCAGGTTCGAGCTGGCTCCAGCACACCCCTATAAGTTACTGCAAATCATTTACTTGTTCAGTAAAATCATTTGTCTGTTCAATTTCTAAATGATTTGCCAATTCAATTCCATTCAACTCATGAAGCACTTACTCTGTGCATAATAGACACTGGGTCCTCAAAGATAAGTATCCAATAGATATTCTTAAGTTGCTTACAGTTTAAAGGGGTGGAGGCAAAAATGCAAATATCTGTAATGAAAGGAAGAGTGAGACAAGTATGAATGGATAGGTCTGTGTCAAATGCTATGAGAAGTTTGGGGGAGTAGAGATAGCTTTCACCTGATCAGAGGGAAGGGATTGGTACAGAAGGTTCCATGGAAAAGGTGACATCCATGTTGGACCTTGAAGACAGGACATTAATAGATAACTATTCAACAGAAGAAATGCATTCTAGGCATTGAGAATGACATGAGCCAATTCACAGAAAGAGGTGGGGACAGCATGAGAATTAGATAGACATTAGTTCAGTTTGGTTGAAATATAGTGTATATATAGAGTAATTATATGAAAAAGACTAGATGATAAAGTGAAGCCAGATTATGGAGGACCCTTAAGGTCAGATTCGGGAGTTTTTATTTTAATCAGGAGACACAAAAATTTTTGACTAGAGGAGAAATATAATCACAGTTGTGTAAAAAGGGTATTTGGTTAGTGTTTTGGAGGATGGATTGAAGAAGAGTTAGACTGTAGGCATGAAGATAAATTAGGAGACTTATAATAGAGTACAAGAATAAGACAAACTGACATTTTAAAAACATGTTGAAGTTTGCAAAGTGCATTAGGTACATCACTGCATTTGAACTGATGGTAAGACTGATTCTACAGGTATTATTATACCCACTTTACAAATGAAGAAACTCAGGCTCAGACTTGACTTGCCTGTGGTCACAAATTAAGGGACAGAGGCAAGATGGGAACCAAGGTCTTTCTAACTCCATGTCTAACACTCCATCCAATGCCAGAGATGTTGTTGTTATTTTGTTCAGTCCTTTCAGTCACGTCCAACTCTTCATACCAGAGATGACAGTCTAAAATAAGTTAATTTTAGAGGAAGTAGAGAGGAGGGACACCTATGAGAGATAGTGAAAGGTAGAAACAAAAGGACTTGTGAATCAATTGAATATGAGAGAGGGGAAAAGAGAGAAGAGTAGATGATGACACCAAGGTTATGAATCCAGGTGATTAGAAGCAAGGCAGGGCTATGAATCCAAAAAAGGGATTTGGGGAAAGGGGAACAATTGGGGCAAGGGACATGAGTTCAACTGTTTATTTAAATTTGAAGTATCAAGTGTAGGTATCTAAAAGGCAGTTCGGAATATGGAACTAGAGCTTGGTGGAGAATCTAAAGAAAGAAATACGGATTTGGAAAAAATCACTGTAAGTAATAATTGAAGTTATCTGCATACAAGATGTTGGGGGAGAGGGGACAGAAGAGAGCCCAAGATAGATCCTTGAAGGTACTGACATGTTTATGGAGTGGGAGAAAGACACAGGTGCAAGCAAAAGATACAGGAAAATGGGTGAGAGATGGAGGAAAGCAATGTTATGAAAGTCAAGGGAAAAAAGTCAAAGGAAGAATGTTCATAAAGGAAAGGGTGATTCAACAATATACCACAGAGACTTCAAAGAAAGGGGCTGAAAAAAGGCCACTGGGTTAGTGATAAGTGACCTCACATTGTTGACCTTGAAGTGATTGATCTCTCTCATTAGAATTATAGGGCCAGAAGTCATATTGCAAGGGGTTAAAAAGGGAGGGAGTCATGAGGAAGTGGAAGCAACAAGTGCAGGCTGCTCTTCCTAGGAATTTGACAGTGAATGGAGAGAGGGGACAATAGTTCGAGGGAAGTGGCTAGATGAAGAAAAGGCCATTGGCTTTTTTAGGTTAGAGGAGACATGAACATGTTTATAAGTTGAGGGGAAGGACCCAGTAGAGAAAGAGAGATTGAAACATGGGGGAGGAAGGATGATAGATGGCGAAGTCATGAAGGAAATGGAATCAGATGGGGATGGAAGGGTTGGCTTTAGCAAAAAGGAAGGCCTCTTATTCCTCTGAGACTGGAGGGAAGGAGGAGGAGATGCATGAGACTGATAGATTTAGAAGAGAGAATTCAAAGGGGAATTCATATCAGAAGACCTCATCTTCTCAGTAAAGTGGATGAAGTCATCTTCTCAAAATGAGGTAAGTGGCAGTGGAATTGAGGGATTTATAATAGAAGATGTGGAACAACTGTTATAGAGGTTGTAATAGTCGATAAGAGTCTAATAAAAAAGATTTCATGGTCCAGTTGAGATTTGGTAGCATATATTTGAAGTGGACCTAATCATTTTGTGATGTCCTTCCCACAGTGTCTAGTGGGCTATACTAGGATCTGAATAGGTTGGGGAGTACAGGATGTTATTAGGGAAGCACAAATGATAGGAGACCAAGGATTTCTGGGATAGAAGAGAGGATTTTTTTTGTTTGTTTGTGTGTTTTTTTGTGGAGCAATGAGGATTAAGTGACTTGCCCAGGGTCACACAGCTAATTAGTGTCAAGTGCCTGTGGCCAGATTTGAACTTAGGTCCTCCTGAATCCAGGGCTGGTGCTTTATCTACTGTGCCACCTAGCTGCCCCAAAAGAGGGTATTATTGAAGTGACTAACCCAGTCAAGACTAGATAGGGAGGAAAATCACATAAGGGTTGAGTGATAAGGGGAACAGAGAGGAGTTAAAAGATCAAAGGTCATGATAAGGATAAAGACTAGATAAAGGAGGAATAAGGGAATTCAGAGAGGTGTAAGGACAAGAAGACTGTTGGCTAAGAGGGGAATTTCAGAGCTCAGAATCTTGGAGAAAAGAGTAGTTTTGTGTAATACTGAGGTTTGAAGTGTGACCTCTCCCTCCCCACTCCTCCCCTCCCCCTCACTCCCTGCCCAGGGAAATAACTGAAGAAGAGTAGATGTGAAAGTTATGAAACTTGCTTGTGGATGTGTTGGTTAATTTTGATGAACTGCTTTTTTTCTCCTTTTTCTTTTTTTAATCCCTTGTTACAAAGGGCAGTGGGGGCATATGAAAATATTAAAATAATGTAAAAACAAAAGTTTTCCATACAATTTCAAAATAAAAAGTTTTACTTGATAAGTTCAAATGGGGAAAGGGAATAAGAAACAACTATGTACCAGGAACTGTGCTATGCATTGACAAAAATTATCTCATTTGATCCTCCAAACAACCCTGAGATAGTTATTATTATTATACCCATTTTGAGGCTTAGGAAAATGAGGTAGAGAGGTTAAATGGCTTTCCTAGGTTCACACAGCTAGCTTATAAGTACCTGAAGCAGGATTTGAACTCAGACTGACTCCAGGCCTAGTACTCTGTCTATCAAAACTACCTAGCTGCTTCAAACTATAAAGACAAGGCATTAAAAAGGTTGTCCAGGGGCAGCTAGGTGGCACAGTGGATAAAGCACCAGCCCTGGATTCAGGAGGACCTGAGTTCAAATCCGGCTTCAGACACTTGACACTTACTAGCTGTGTGACCCTGGGCAAGTCACTTAACCCTCAGTGCCCTGCCCCCCACCCCCAAAAGGTGGTCCACATGGATATTAAAATATCTAAGGATAGTGGTAGGCAAAAAGAGTGATTAAATCATGGAGAAAGATAGGAAGGCATTTAGAAAGTTGGCAAATAGTGACATAGATAGGGAGGGGATGGACTGACTAGTGCCATGGATTTCAAAGAGGTTGTTGAGAGTCATGGTGGAAAGCAAAGGTTTGGAAAGAGTAGTGGGGAGCAAAGAATAGATTGATTTCTCTTCCATTCTCCATGAAATTGGAGGACAAGGGGTGACGAGACTTAGAGAGGGCAGCTAGAATGGTGGAATAGTAGTGGTAGAGTAGGGGAAAGCTCGATCAGTCAATTTGGAAAGAATATATAGGAGAAAATGGTCCAGGATTGGGGGCTCCATAGAAGACTTACCCAGACAAGATATAGCCTGAGAGGAGTAGGGTTAGGTGAATGAGAATGAAATTAGGAAGGAAGGTACTGGTAAGATGGAACTTGTGGCTCAGTGTTGGTGACTGGATGACTAGGATTGAGGGAACAGGATAGTGGGAACTTTGGAGGGACAAACACCATGAAAGGGACCTTAAGTTGGAGTGGTGAGGATCAACTGTGTTTCCAATGAGAAAGAGACCTTGGGACAGAGCCTTTCATGGGTGGAGACCCTAGGATACCATAATGCCATGGCTAGGGAGGATGTGCCCAGAGAGAGGGAATGGACCAACTGGTAGCTTGCCATTCTCACTAGTTATTCTAATTGACTAGGTGCTAACATTAATTGTTTCTTCAGGTTTGGCTTCTCAAAAGTCGGATTACTGGGTGCTGGGGGTGGAATATAACCTTTATATCAAATAGATGCTTCCAAGGAGGTTTGTAAGAGGCCAATATTCACCCCCACCCCCTCAACTTGGGGAACCCCGAGGGCCAGACACATAACCACAGTTGAGTTAATACTTACTCCTCCAGAAAGCAACTGCTAAGGTACTCAATCTTAGCATCCTTTTACCAGTCTCTATCCATCACATTCTTCTTTAGAGTAGCACAATTTTTTTGCATCTTCTAAATTTCATACTCTGGGGCAAAACTCTGGTTACCCAACCCTAGTTTGGGCTCTAGGGTTTAAGGTAAATTATTAAATTACATTAAATTATGTCTGGGAAAGATGGAAGTAGAGGGAAGTTAAGGAACATGGTCTTTTCTCTTGTTAATGAATACCTGGACATAGCCTTTAGTGTAGAATAAGCAATACAACATTTAAAAATGTAATAATTTAACCCATTTGTCAAGCAATAATAATAAGTCTGGATGTGGGATCATATGTATATGATGTGACTCTGTGTATATGAATTGTTGATCCCTGACTCCAGCTCAGTGTGACTTCAGGGAATGGTCATTGTTTCTAATTTTCATGTTTAAAGGTTCCCGTTAGATAGAACTTCTTAGTTATTCATTCATTCAATAAACATTTAATTAAGCATATATTCTGTGCCATAATAGTATTCCATCACATTCATGCCATAATTCATTCAGCTATTCTCCAACTGATGGATACCCGCTCAGTTTCCAATACTGCTTTTCATGGGGGTGACTAGGGCATAGAACATAGAATAATCCCCCCACTACACACTGTCACCAAGTCCCATCTGCTGGGATAGCCAAGCCCAACCTTCACATACACAGAACAAGTTCAATAGAGTGGTCAGGGACAGAAGCCAAATTAAAAGGGGTGGAAGACAGAGAAGGTGGTGAGGAAGTGGAGGCAACAAGGACCTAGAATCTTTTTCCTGAGTTCCAGTATCCTGAAGATTTACCTGTTCTCCTTTAAACAGGCCCTCTGACAGTCCTGAACCAAGCTGAGAAACATTTGGCAGCTTCCTCTACAGGAAGAGATTCATTCATCATTTCAACACTGAATTTTATAGATGGAAGGGACCTTGAGGATGATTTAGTCCAGCCTTATCATTTTACAGGAAGACTAAGAAACCAGTCTCCCCCAAAGTTAGAGAGGGATTGAGAAGTTAAGAGTAGAAATTTTCTTCTACTAAAGAACACACACACTCTCTTTCTCTTTCTCTCTCTTTCTCTCTCCCACCCTCTCTCTCTCTCCTTCCTCTCTCTCTTCATTTGCCCTATGCATTATGTAAAAACCAGTTATTATCATTACAATAATATTCCCTTAGCATTAAAATTTTAGATGGGATCTTCTGGTGGTACCACCAAGCAGATAAGATAAGCACAGGAGCCCTGGGAGTGGTAGAACCTCTCAGACCATCAGTCCTAATTCAAACACAGACCTCACAGCCATCATTTAGACTAGCAATTTCTGTGGAGAAAAGGTCAAAGATGGAAGGCAGAATATGCCCAGGAAGTCAAACCTAGACCTAGACCACCACCTTCCTTCAGTTCCAGATGGAGATAGCCCAGGACCCTGAACCTAAGAGCCTTAGGAATAGAAATGACTCTAGTCCAGCACCCTCAGCCATCATCCAGGGAAGCAACTCTTGTTCAAATGCATCCTAGCAACTGCTCCTACAGGTGCTATAGTCACAGCTACTGAAGACTCAGAAAAGAAAATACTTGCTGCCAAAGTCCTCGGTACCATCAAATGTTTCAATATCAGGCACTGATACTGTTTTGTCAGTGAAAATTGCATTAAAGAAAAGGCATTACTGTCCTGCCACTGTAGTCTCAAGACCACCTTTCCATCTGACTAGCAACTGAATCCTTCCATTGATGTTATCTCCCCCATTAGAACGTGCGTTTCTTGACAGTATGGAATGTCTTACTTTTCTCTTTGGACCCCCAGCCCTCAGTACAGTACCTTGTACACAGTAAGTGCTTAACGAATGCTTCATTCATTCATTCACTCATTCACTCATTTATTCATTCTAGGGATTCTGGATATCAGTGCTGATTGTACTAGCAAGGTTTGAGGGTTTGAGGAGATAGAGATTTATGGTGGATCAAAGCTGGAGAACAAAGTCCACATTTCCAGAGCTATTCCACAGTAGAATGGGCTGTCAGTGGAAGTCTGCAAGCAGAGCACAGCTTACCACTTGTGGAGAATGTCAATGCTGAGGACTCTTGCTCAGGTAATAGATAGGGATGCATCAAGACTGATTGTCCCAGCTTACCTGTTCCTGTGGGACGGTGAGAGAATCAGGTCACTTGGGTTCCTTTCCCATCCTATATTCCCCGACACCTAGCCTGCTGGTAGTGACTGACAAGGATTCAGAGAAACAGGTCACATATGCCTGGTAAACCCTATTCTCCCTCCACTTCAACCATCTTTCCTCACTTCTTAAAATTTTCAAGCTGTTCTGGATCATTATTTTGAATGCGTTTCCTTGGATTCAAAAGAAATGCAATATTATTGCTCTTTTTCAAATTCGTTGGGAAGGTCCAAAGACTGTCCTTCCCAAGAAAGGATTTCTCAGAGCTTGCAAAGCTGGGCTCTTTCTCACTGGGCAGAGGAGGATATTTCCTGCATACACCACAGTCCAACCTCATGGAAGTGAGGGAAACCTGCCTATGCAAAAAAAAAGGAAAAAAGAGAACAAAAAAATTTACATGATGGCTTTATTACATATTTAAAAGGAATAGTAAGTGGTACATAATAGACTTGCAATTTCATGTGCAATCATCTTTTTTTATTATACTATGTTATGGAAATGCTTGTTTTATTCTATAAACAAACAAATAAATAAATAATATTTTTAGAAAAAAGAAGCATTTGACTCAAGGTTGGTAGAGGAATCACATTAGTCTAGGCCCAGCCCCCCAAAGCAAAAACTAGACTAGAAGGTGTCTGATAAGCTTCTTCTCACTTTTGATGTCATTATGCAAGAGGTAGCTAGGCAGTAAGTTTGGTGCATTAAGTGTTAGAACCTGGAGTGAGGTAGACCTGAGTTCAAATCTAGCTTCAAACAATTCCTAGTGGTGTGACCAAAGTAAAATCAATTTGTCAGCTCCACTTTCCTCATTTGCAAAATGGGGATAATAATAGCACCCATCTACTAGGGTTGTAGCAAAGGTCAAATGAGATAACATCCAGAAAGCCCTTTGCAAACTTTAAAGGGTAGTGAAAATGCTGCTATTGTTGTCATTATCATTATTCTTAGCAGGTGGGATCTTTCTGACTCTTTGTCTAAAGGGTTAATCTCTCTGCTTTGGAGGGTGGGAGAAAGAGGGGAGGTGACAAGGTAAGATGGAGGGGGGTGGGGAGAGTTTCTATAAGCCCATTGCCTCTGCTCCTAGAATCTGCTAAGGGGCAGTGGTCAGAGGGAAACAGAGGGAGAGAAAGATATCAAGTGTAGTAATCAGAATGAAAAATGGAGCTTCGGTTACTTTAAACAAGAGCTAATTCATCACAAGAACGAGTGGATAAGTAGCTGAGTTTCAGACGTTCAGTAAGTTCCCCGTTCTGCTCCAAAAATTATTCCACCCCTGTCTCCATGCTCCCATAAATCATCCCCTTCTTCACATCGGCTCCGATTACCAATTACTCCTGCCTACAACAGGCTTTCCCTGCCCAATGCCATCTGATGGGGCCTTGCCTTTTAATTTTACAAATGCCTTCCCCCCCTTCCTCCCTCCTTCCTTCTTTCTATTCTTTACTTCTCTTTCAGTCTCTCTCCCTCTCTCTCCCTCCCCCCTCCCCCATCTCTCTCCCTCTCTCTTACACACACACACACACACACACACACACACACACGTGCATGTGCACACACACCTGAGAGGAAAATCTCCATAGGTGATGAGCAGTGATCCGGGGTGGATATTGGAGTGATAGCACCATAAGCAAAAGAAGGATCACAGGGAATAAGCTTTTTCTCTTCATACTGACTCACCCAGGCATTCCATCTCAGATTAGGAGTTGGGAAGGGTTTAAGAACTGGGATTTTGGTTTCAAAAAAAAAATTGCAATGGTAAAAGCAAAGCCAAGACTAGGACTAGGTGAAGTAGGCAGAAACCCAGAGAAATAATAAGAAGAAAAATCACATTTATATCACTCCTAGGCTAATTGGCTGGAGACAGAGTGATACTAAAAAGAACTCTGGATTTGGAGTCAGGTTCAAATTCCAACTCTGTAATGGCACAATGCAAAAGGTTCAGGATTAATAGTCAGAGAATGGGTTCAAATACTGCTTTCTAATAGATACAATTTATGTAATCTTAGACAAGTCATTTCACCTCAAATAATATCATCTGTAGAATGAGCAGATTTGACTCAATCTTTCCATCTGTAAGTCTATGATCTTACCTGTGTGACCTGAGGCAAATCACTTCAACTTTCTATGCCTTGGTTTCCCCATATGTAAAAGGAAGGGGCTGGATTAGATTACTGCTAAATTTCTTTATGACTCTAAATACATGATATTAGAGTCTTATAATCCAACTCCTTCATTTGTGAAGATAAGGCAATTGAGACTTGGAGAGGTGAAATGATAACTTCAGGTTACACAACTAGTAAGTAGCAATTCTAGAAGTCAAATACAGATACTCAGCCATCAAATTCAATGCTTTTTAATTCCATGATATCATCACTGTTTCCAAATTTGTCCACAACAATCCTGTGATATATCTAATACAAGTTGTTGTTTAGTTGTTTTTCAGTCAAGTCTCACTCTTCATGATCCCTTTTGGGGTTTTCTTGGCAAAGATATTAGAGTGGTTTGTCATTTCCTTCTTCCCCTCATTTTTCAGATGAGGAAACTAAGGCAAACAGGGTTAAGTGACTTGCCTGGGGTCACACAGCTAGTAAGTGCCTGAGACCAGATCTGAAATCTGGTCTTCCTGACTCCAGGCTCAGCACTCTAGATGATGCACCAACCCAGTTGCTACAAATATGTATAGCGTATACGGGGCAGCTAGGTGGATACAGTGCTGGGCCTCGAATCAGAAAGACCCATCTTTCTGAGTTCAAATCCAACCATAAGCACTGACTAGCTATGTGGCCCTGGGCAAGTCACTTAACTCTGTTTGAGCTGTACAAGCGAATGACAAACTACTCCAGTATCTTTGCCAAGAAAACCCCAAATGGGGTCACAGAGTCCAACACAACCAAAAAATGACTGAGCAAGGATCAAATTTGTTCAGATCTGCAGACAGAGACACATAAAGTGGTTTGCCATTGTCTCAAGGCCAGTAAATGTCTGTCTGAGTCCGGATTTGAACTAAGGCTTTCTGATGATCCCAAGCCTCTTGATTCCAAGTCCAGTGCTCTTTTCACTGTACCATGTTACATATACACCCACAGTTATGACTTGAGTCACAACAACCGACCCTTTTTGGTAATACATTTAAAAAGAAACGTGCTGATTTCTAATGCCAGAAAATTCCACTTTCCATGGAGTACTTCCCTGTATTTATGTTGTGACTCTAAACCAAATGATGAGTTAGAGTGATTGCCCAAACCCTCTGGTGGCCAGTAAACATGGAGAGAATGAAATCAAACCTTGCCTTGGGCACATAAAAGCCTTGTTTTGGCTGTAAGTAAAAGAATAGATGTTCTGCCCATTGACACAGCCCTAAGCTCCCCTCAAACCCAGGTGGTTACACAGTGAATATAATTATCACTATTGTGACCCAGCCTAAAAATAAATGTTTATTGGCTACTGGCAATTAAAGGAGGCGAACTGAGTTGGGCTTTCTAAATACCCTGGAGAGACATCTTACTCTCCCTGGTATTGCCTGCCTTTTATCTTCTAAGTTGTTTCTCTCATAGTCTTAAATACTGGGGTAGGCTACAGTGAAATGTATATGGAATGAGGAGGTCGGAGATCTGAGTTCTAATCTAGACATGCCGCTCACTAATAGTTTGACTTTTGGAACTTAAAAAAAAAAACCTGTAAATTAATTTGAGTATCATTGTTTTTATTATATATTAACACTTGTTGCCCAGTTGTGTCTAACTTCTTGTTCATGGACCATATTGTCCATGGGATTTTCTTGGCAAAGAAATTAGAGTGGTTTACCATTTCCTTCTGTAGACAATGGATACCCTCTTTTGGTGAAATTACTAAACCTCTCATAGCTCTAACAAAAAGTTCTGTCCCAGACATTTTACAATTGGATCCCCAGCATCTCTCAGCCATAAAAGAATTAAAACGGGCCTTGTTATCAGCACCTGCCCTAGGACTACCAGATTATAGTAAGCCTTTCACTCTCTTTGTGCATGAACAAAGGGGGGTGGCTTCTGGAGTTCTGACTCAATCACTGTGGCCTAACCAACACCCTATAGCCTACTATTCAACTCAGCTGGACCCTGTAGAGGCTGGAGCGCCACCTTGCCTTAGGGCAGTGGCAGCCACAGCCCTTTTGGTAGAAAAAGCCTCTGATTTGGTCCTAGGTAACCCTCTAACGGTGCAATGCCCTCATGAAGTAGGGGCTCTCTTACTACGTCACAGGACATAAGCCTTTTCAGATCAAAGGCTGGCTAAGTATGAAATAACCCTGTTAGGTAATGAGAATATCACTTTAAAACGCTGCACAGTTCTCAATCCAGCAACGCTACTCCCTAACTTACCATTCTCGGGGGAACCATTGCACGGCTGTGCTTCTTTAGTTGATATGGCTGAAAAACCCCGTGATGATCTTTTTGATACACCTTTAGAAAATCCTGATCTTGTCCTCTATACAGTTTCACACTTCTCTGGTGATTAAGGCAAACAGAGGTTAAGTGACTTGTCTAGGGTCACACAGGCTGGATTTGAGCTCAGATCTTCCTGACTCCAAGCCCAGTGCTCTATCCACCGAAATATTATTTTATTTTATTTTATTTTTGCTGAGATAAACCTTTTTATTTATGTTTCTCCATTTCACTTTTTAAAAATCCTTAATGTAGCTGGTATAGCCCCATCCTAATACATCACAGAGACCTGAGAGGTAAGGTGAAATGTACATGGGACAGGAGGAAAGGAGGAAATAGATATGAAAATACCCTGAAATCTGCAAAGGGACATATAAATGTGAGGCTGGAACTATGACTTGTTAGGCAAGCGGCACTTAGTACAATGCCTGGCACATAGTAGACACTAAATAAATGTTTATTGACTGACTGGCTGTAGCATCCAGTTGTAGATTCAAGGTTGTTTGTTTGTTTGGATTTGTTTTTTTCCAGCACATACTTATGATTCATTAGTGTGATACAGTACTTAGCACTGTACCTAGTGCTTATTAAATGTTTATTGATCAATTGTTTTCCACTTCATTGTGGAAACCCCCTCTGCCCATACGGGATTGACAACCTGGGCATCAGTGTTCCCATCTGTAAAAAAGGCAAACAATACTTGTATTTGCCTCAAAGGGTTGTTGTGGGAACAAAATGAAGTAAGAGGAATGTATTTTGTTTTGTCTGGACTTATGTTTTTATAACTATGGGGAGCTCCTGGTGGTGGGTGGCAGATCCTTCTGCAGATCTAGACAGGCAATTCATTTGTAATGCACATAGGCTTAGAGACACTTGCTGGGGCAACCTGAGGCTAAATGACTTCCCCATAGGCATATTGCTAGTGTTGTCGTTGAGTCTTGCCCCACTCTTAGTAACCTGTGTACCATACTGTCCATGGGGTTTTCTTGACAAAGATACTAGAGTGGTTTGCCATTTCCTTCTCCAGTGGGTTAAGGCAAACAGAGATTAAGTGAATTGTCCAGGGTCACACAGCTAGTATCAGAGGCTAGATTGGAACTCAGGTCTTCCTGACTCTAGCCCCAGAAGTCTATCTACTACACCATCTAGCTACTTCAGTATGACAAAGATAGAACTTGAACCCAGGTCCTTTGGACTCTAGCACTAATCTTTTATTCCCTGAGCTCCCCAGGTTCAATTTATATTTTTCTATTTGTATTTAGAACACCAGGAATCTGTGTGTTTTGATAGAATCTGGAGACAGATTTGAATACTCCATATGCTTTTATATTATCATAAAGAGGTACTGGGAGGCACAGTAGTGGGGCATGGAGTCAGGAAAACCTGAGTTCAAATGTGACCTCATACTTACTAGCTATGTGACCTTGGGCAAGTCATATAACCTCTGTTTGCCTCACTTTCATTGACTGTAAAACATGGATCAAATGAGATAATATTTGTAAAGCACTTTCCACAGCACCTGGCACATAGTAGGTACCCAATAAATACTTCTTTTCTGCCCTATATTTGTATATTCTATTCCATTTCCAGAATGAGAATTTCACTGACAATGATGCCTTTATAAGTGGGAAAAAACCAACTGCCCCTATGGGATTAAGAGAAATCAGTGTAGAAGGGTACAAATCCCCAGGAGAGAAGGTAGCATGCTACTTTAGATACTACATAGAGGAAGGCAAGATTTTAATCCTCTCTGCTTTGATCACCAAGATAAAAGTAGTGTGAGAAATAATGGGTTTTGGGATGCTCAGAGGCCCCCACTCCAGGGGATTATATGAAGATTGATTCGATTGACTTTGCTGATTGACTCACTTGGAGTTAACTTGATTGGAACCACATGCACCTGAAGGCCTGGCCCTCAGGGGGTGTGTTCTCTGAACCCTGACCTCAGCATGTTCTGCTCATGGACCACCCTCAGGTTCAGTGGGCCAATGGATTTGAGTAATACTAGCCAATTAACTTTGAGCAGTGTGGAAGGGCCGTCTCTCCTCCAGACCCAGAGGAAATCTCCACCCTCAGTTTGGCTCTCAGACAGGCTCTTGGTGGAGAACTTAGAGGAAGAAGCAGGCCAGGCTGAGCTATAGGCTAGATAGGCCTTTTCTTAACTTTCTGAGCCAAGTGTCCTCTCTTTACTCATATTTGGTATGCTTTAATAAATGCTTAATGCCCAAAACTGGTGCTAAAGCTTCTAATTTATAAATAACAAATATATTAGAAACCCCAGCTAATTTTCCCTAAACTTGGGACAGAAATAAGGTGACCACATATAGTTTTACTTGCCACAGTTTGTAGGGTGCAGATAGGTGGTACAGTGGATAAAGCACTGGCCCTGAATTCAGAAGGACCTGAGTTCAAATCTAGCTTCATACACTTGATGCTTACCAGCTGCGTGACCCTGGGCAAGTCACTTAACCCTCATTGCCCCATTTAAAAAAAAAAGTAGGCAATGATTTTGCCGATTTGTTTTAGGCAGGAGTTATTTCCATTTCACAGATAGAGTGTATGGGGTGTTCAAGGAGGCCTAGCATGATGGGGGCTTGCCAAAACCTTTTCAGGGCTGATCATACACCTTTGGTATCTACATGGCACTCAACTCTCACTTGTGGCTCCAAGAACCTGTAGTATGTGCAGTATCCACACCCAGGTAAACAAACCTCTTCTCACTTCTCTCTTTTTTTTTTTTTGGGTGGGGCAATGAGGGTTAAGAGACTTGCCCAGGGTCACACAGCTAGTAAGTGTCAAGTGTCTGAGGCTGGATTTTGTATGATATGATTATGGATTTGAGTCAGATTAAACTCTGAGGATGGGGTCTGGAAGGTACCCAGCCCTGACCCAGTATAGTTTGTTTAGAAGTTTATTGCTTATCAAATTCTCACTGTCTCCTTTAAGTTTTATTGCCAATTAACAGTATTTTTACTTCTGCTCAGTCTCCCCACTTGTCAGCTACATATTAGTTTTGTCTGCAATCCATCATGTGTCAGAACTCCAGTCAGTGGGTCAGGGAGTTTGCCCACCAATTCAATACTCGGGACTCAAGAAGAAAGGATGGGGCTTGGCACAGGATGCAGCAATTGAGTTGAGACCAGATGTTAAGTGACATTGTCTCTTTTTCTCAGAGCAGAATCCCCTTGGCCCTGGGGTCCCAACAATGGATTATTCTTTTCTTCACAACATAACCGAAGATAAATTTTAACCCTGTCATCCTTAACAATACTGAAGCACCTGAGTGACTCTTCCTGTTATTCAGGTTGAATATCTTTAGAGGCAGGGGCCAGGAGAGGGGAGTCAGTGGGAACTGTGAGATCTGAAACATCTGACTGTCACTCCCCTGTTTCCTCTTCCTTTGGTTTGACCTTGTTCCCCCTCCCCTTTTCCCCCTTGCTCCTGGAACACGTATGCATTGATCACGAGCTAAACACGCACCCTGGGTGAGACAGGACTGGATGTTAGATTGTGAGCTCGACCTAGTGTGCGTGGGGACTTCCCCTCTGACCGACATTCCTATATAAGGTCAAGGAATGTATTGGCTGGCGAGGTTCAGGTATTGAACTTGCCCATTCCCAAGGGAATATAATAAATCTGTCTCTGCTTGACTTGGTGGTCTCCTCGAGTTATTTGGGTAAACTGAGGCAGTTTGCTCCATACAATTTGAACTCAGGTCCTCCTGAATCCAGGGCTGGTGGTTTATCCACTGCATCACCTAGCTGCCCTGCTCTTCTCACTTCTAATGTCATTATTCAAGAGGTAGCTAGGTGGTAAGTTTGGTTAGCAGACAGGCTAAACCAGGTTAAGGGTATGTGACAGGCCTCAAACCCATCAGTGAGAGGGGGACATCTACCCTAAGCATGTGAAAGTCTTCACTCCCTGGTGGAATGGGCAGATGAGAAAAATTTACCCCAACGACCATGAGGTGGCTGATCAGGTGCTGTGGAGTGCTTAGAGCTTGGTCAGGCATTGAAGGTCATCTCCAGTGTTCCTGACTTTTGTCTTTCCACTGGACTTTGATGACTCTGGAAGAGAGAGTGAGGTGGATGACTTGAGGCAACTCTGCCTCACTGAAATCCCATTCACACACGAGTCAAGACATTACCCTGCTTCTCTTCAGAAATGAAGGGCAAATAACAACAACAAATAAGGCACCAAGTCATCACAAAAACCCTATGGGCTACACAAGCTGGCAAACCACAGTCTTCCAAAAACTGAAGCTGAGATCTTCCACTGCAGCTGGGGCCAGTCATCTTGACCTATATCCTGCCACTGAATTCTGATAACTCTCGAGCAGAGAGTGAGGCCAATGACTTTGTGCATTTCTGCCTCACTTAAATCAGGTTCTCACCCTCTTATGTCATTAGTCTTCTTTGAGAATGAAGGATGAACAACAACAACAACAAACTGCCTTCCCTCCTCCATTTTTTATGCTTTGTGATAGGTTTCTTAGGAGGAAAATAGGAAAGAAATATTTGGGAATAAAGGTGCCACAAAACCAAATTATATCAATAAAAGTTTTATTTTATTTTTTAAAGAAAGCATTCCTGGCTACAAACCATAAATTATCAAGTTTGATATAGTGAAAAGAGTACTGGACTTAGAGTTAGGAGATTTGGATAAAAATCCCACCTCTGAAGCTTGCAGACTGTGTGGTCATTGGGCAAATCTCTGAGCCTCAGTTTTTGCATTTGAAAAATGGGGACAATAATAGTTGCAATAGTTACCCCACAGGGTTTGTTTGTTATAAACCTTAAAGTAGAAGTATGAGCCGTTATTAGAGCAAGAGTCCCAAAGTAGATGAGTGAGCTCTACTATAGACTTTGAAACCAATGGCCACTGCCATGACCACCCCCTTCAAAGACTGCCAAGATTCTTATCAGTGGGAACCAGAGTGAATGGCAGAGACTTCACTGTCATCCAGACTTCCTCACCCCCAATGTGCCTCCATGTTCTGGAGAACTGTGAAGTAATTCCTACACACACACACACACACACACACACACACACACACACACAAGGACATTGAAATATTCCAGCAGAAGTTGAATTATACTTGGGGTGGAGGAGGTGCAGTTGCAGAGTAATGGAGAGCACAATGGATTTGAGATCACAGGGTCTGGGTTCAAAATCTGTCTACTTGCTGGCTCTGTGACCCTGGGTAGCTTGTTTAATCCCTCTGAGCTTCAGCTTCCTTATCTGTTTTGTTTTGTTTTTAAAGAGAGTAAGACCTGTACTGCTTATATCACAGAACTATTGTGAGAATCAAAGGAACTGTAAAATCAGGCATGTATGTAAAAGTAAAATATAAGGTGTTATATGGGTAGCTAAGTAGTACAGTGGATAAAGAGCCAGGCCTGGAGTCAGGAAGACTTGAGTTCAAATCTGGCCTCAGTCATTTACTAGCTGCATCACCCTGGGCAAGTCATTTAACCCTGTCTGCCTCAAGTTTCCTCATCTGTAAAATGAGCTGGAGAAGGAAATAGTAAACCACTCCAGTATTTTTGCCAAAAACTTCAAATAGGGGCACAAAGAGTTGGACAGGACTAAAACGATTGAACAACAACAATATATTATATAAATATGTTTTAGAAATGCCATATATGTTAAATTTATATGTTATACAAATGTCAATCACTACTATTACTATTACTAAATACTATTACTAAAATTATTATTATTACTATTGCTAATAGGAACACTTACCATCATTACTGTTGCTAATAGGAGCACTTATCATTATTACTATTGCTAATAGTAGTAATTACCATTATTTCTTTTTTTTTAATTTTTTTGCTGAGGCAATGAGGGTTAAATGACTTGCCCAGGGTCACACAGCTAGTAAGTGTCAAGCGTCTGAAGCCAAATTTGAACTCAGGTCCTTCTGAATCCAGGGCCAGTGCTTTATCCACCAGGCCACCTAGCTGTCCCAATTACCATTATTTCTATTAATATTAAGAATTACTACCAATATTAGATAAGGAAGTAAAGTTCAGAGGTCAAATGGACCTCATGTTTTGAGGTCCAAGAGTAGAATGGGTGTGCCTCAAGAGGTGGTGGTCTTCTTGAAGGTCTTCAACCAGAGGCTATAGCCTCTTGTACAACCATTTGTTACAAAAAAGATTCCTTTAGGTTATGGGTTGGCCCCTGAGATACCTTCCACCTCTCAAATTCTGTGATTTTGTGATCATCTGAAATATCCAATAGTGAAACACTGGGGACTCAAAGTCAAGTCTTCTGAATCCAAGTGTAAGATTGTTTTTTGACCAACCTAACTAATATGAGCAGGCAAAGAATGACAGGCAAACCAGTGGAACGTGTACTTTAGCCTGGGGGATTGAAAGATAATGAATGAGCCATGAAGTACCATTATTTACTTTCATGTGTTTTCTCCCCTAGTTAGAGTGCAAGATGCCTGAGGGCAGGGACTTTTAAAATTTATTTTATTTTATTTTTTTTGTATTTGTAACCCCAGAACTTAGAGCATTTCTTGCCACAAGGGAAGTACTTAAATGAATGCTCTTTCACTCATTCATCTATTCAATCATTCATTTATTTATTCAGAATATGGAAGATTCTGTAGGGAAAGAGTCACAAGGCACACATGACTCAAATACTTTTTTTTTTGGTCTGCTTGGAGATCAGGGGAGAAAAATACAGAGAAGGATACAGACATGGTCACTGGCCTTCAAAGAGATTACAAGTAGAAAAGTGTGAACAGAAACTAATCCTCTCCTAGAAATGGAGGAAAGGAAAAGAGACTAAGCATGTAGATTGCAGATAAGGCAGACCAAGGGGAAAGGAACATTGTCAAGAAAGGCAACTTCTTCCCAAGCAATGAGGTGCACAAAATCAATAAGGAGCCTCCGGTGACTGAGCATGAGGCTGTCTATTCAAGCTTGTTTGTAATAAGGAAAAAAAAAGGAAGGGAAATGAATGCAATTACAGAGTAATAATTTTTAAAAAACAGGCAGAGGGTCACTTAGAAAAATTAAATACCACTGGCATAAATCAAGGTGTTGGATAGTATGCTTATAGAAGGTTTTAAAGAGTATTAGCTAATGAAACTATGTAACTCCTGGTAAGTAGTTTCAGGAAGTTGCAGTGAACTGGAAGAGGGAAAGATCAGGTGATTTCAGGGAGCCCCACTGTCCTCTGCCCTGGTCAAACCATATCTGGAGAGCCAGCTTTAGTTCTGGATGCATTAATTCCAGGACATTGAAAAACTGAAAGAAATTCAGAGTAGGGCAGCTAAGATGGTGAGGAGGCTTGCCATGTGAGAACTGGCTGAAGGAACCAAGGAGTGTTTAGCCTATAGAGAAAAACGCTTGGGGAGCGGGCATGATAGTTGTCTTTTAATCATTTGAAGAACAGTCATATGAAAGTAACATGAGCATTATTATGCTTGTGGCATAGTGGGTAGAGCCCTGGGCCTGGAATAAGGAAGATCTGGGTTCAGATATGATCTCTGACATTACCTCTGTGATCTTGGACAAGTCACTCACCTAACCTTGGTTTGCCTCAGTTTCCTCAACTGAAAAATGAGGCTAATAATAGAACCTATCTCTTAGGGTTGTTGTGAGGATCGTATGAGATATTGTTTATAAAGTGCTTAGTACAGTGCCTGGCATAGTACTATAGAGATGCCATTTTTCATCTATCTATCTATCTATCTATCCACCCACCCTTCCATCCATCCATCCATCATTTATCTATCATCTATCCATCTATCATCTATCTGTCTGTCTGTCTGTCTATCTGTCTATCCATCCATCCATCTCCCCATCCATATATCCATCCATAAATCTACTTATGAGTTTATCTATTTATCTGTCTGTGTATCTAAGTATCTAGTTATCTAGTTTCAGAGAGCAGAACTAGAAGAAAGGGATAGGAGTTCATGGGATTATAGATTTGGAGCTGAAAGAGCCCTGGAGACTATCAAGTCCAATCCCTTCCTTTTGTAGATGAGTGACTTCCCCAGGGTCACACAGCTTGTAAGTGTATGAGGTAGATTTGAACCCACATCTTCCTGACTACTCTATCCACTACTTGAAGCTGTGTTAGAAAGGCAAATTCGAGTTTGATAAGAAGAAAAAACTTACTAATTATTAGAACTATTCGAAAGTGAAATGCGCTGGCTAGGGATATGCTTAATTCTCCATCACTAGAAAGTCTTTAAGCAGAGGATGATTGACCTGTTAAAGATGTTGTCTAGAGGATTCTTGTTCAAGTAGGAGTTGAACAAGATAAGCTTCTATGGTATTTATAGCCTATAAAAATAGGAAGAAAATTAGCATGGTAAATTTCCCAAGTTGAATCATAAGTCCAGTCTCTGAATAAGCCAAAAGAAAAATCTTATAGAATATTAAAGCTGAAAGGACCTTAGGGTTCATCTAGTTCAATGTCCTTTTACATTTAAAGAACCTGAGGCACAGAGAGGTAAAGGGACTTGCCCAAGTACACACAGCTAGGTTGGCAGACAAGACAATATTAGAACTATGTTCTGCTGACCTTTGCCTAGCCCTCTGCTCTTTTCCTATACCCAAATTTCAAATGAATGACTGAGTGACTGAGTGACTGAATAAATGAATGTCAGAAGAACAATTGATCAGGGGCAGCTAGGTGGTGCAGTGGAGAGAGCACCAGCCCTGGATTCAGGAGGACCTGAGTTCAACTCTGACCTGAGACACTTGACACTTACTAGCTGTGTGACCCTAGGCAAGTCACTTAACCCCAATTGCCTCACTAAAAAAAAAGAACAATTGATCTAGGACTCTAAGGTCATCCCATGAGGTTGATCCAAAAAACCAGGAACCCCACCATAGCTTTGGATTCTAACCAATTTATAGCATTAACAAATTGAGGAACTGCCCAAGATTTAGTATGCTTTTAAGAAAAACCTTTAATTCAGTGCCTCATGAAATCTGACTTTCAAAATTAATTTTAATTAGCAACTATTAGTAGTAGTTGAAGGGTAGGAATAGTAAATAGGGGTGATAAGAAAACTGAGGCTAACAGGGTTAAGTGACTTGCCCAAGGTCACAGAGCTAGGAAATGTCTGAGTCCAGATTTCAACTCAGAAAGAAGAATCTTCCTGATTCCAGGCTCTGTGCACTATCCACTGTGCCACCTAGCTGCTCCAACAGATGAGTTCCTCCCAGAATTTCTTTTTGGAAGAAGTGTCCAAACCAGGCATGCTCAGTCCTTCACTTCCAGCTCCACTCTTGACTCTATGCTTCTCCCTGCTTCCCCCAGGGATCTTCACCCCACTTCTCAGCCCCACTCTAAGCATTGTCTCCTTCCATGTGAATGTAAGTTGCTTGAGGGCAGGTACTGTTTTTCCTTTTGCTTCTATGTATATCTAGTCAAATACAGGCACTCCACCCTTGGGATAGAGGAGGACAAGCTTCCTCAGACAACCAGCTGCTAGATCAATTTTGCATTCCTTATTCTGTTGTACAGTCTGCAAGGGGAAGGCTGTTAGGAGCCAAATGGGCACGCTTAACTGTCAGACCAAGTATGGACTGGTGTTATCTTCTAGAGATATATTCCTAAAGCCCCAGTCATCATTGTTGTTCATTTATGTCCAACTCTTCCTGACCCCGTGGGCCAAAGCACACCATTCTGATGCCATATCTTTTAGCATTTTAGTGAAGTCAGTGGGGGTTTCTTGGCAAAGATACTGGAGTGCTTTGCCATTTCCTTCTTTAGTGGATCAATCACTTTGTGTAGCTCTGCCTCCCTTAGATCTAGTTCTCAAGCAAGTCAAGACATCACCCTCCTGTTGCTATTGGTCCTCTTCAAGAATGAAGGATGGGGGCAGCTAGGTGGCTCAGTGGATAGAGCACTGGCCCTGGAGTCAGGAGTACCTGAGTTCAAATCCGGCCTCAGACACTTAACACTAGCTGTGTGAACCTGGGCAAGTCACTTAACCCCAATTGCCTCACTAAAAAAACAAAAAAAAGAATGAAGGATGGAGGGCAGCAAGGTGGCACAGTGGATAAAGCACCAGCCCTGGATTCAGGAGGCCCTGAGTTCAAATCTGGCCTCAGACACTTGACACTAGCTGTGTGACCCTGGGCAAATCACTTAACCCTCATTGCCCCATCCCCACCCCCACCCCAAAATGAAGGATGAACAACAACAACAACAACAACAATAACAAATTCCTTTATCCAGAATGCTTCAATATGACCTGTTTGTCTTGGGTAACCCTGAACAGAGTTCATAGTTCATAGTTTCATTGAGCTACATGAGCCCATCCACAATGACAAGACAGTGATCCAGGATGGGTTTTGTTATAGAAAAGATTAAAATACACTAACAGGAAAGCCTCCCGGTCTGAGGAAGTCCATCCCCAGCTAATTTTGGGCCCCTCAATAAAAGTTAGCCCCATTTCCCATCTTCTTTTGAGTCATTGTCCAATAAGTCACTCTGATCAACTTCAGGTCACATGGCTGGTGTGTGTGAGAGTGTGTGAGAGTGTGTGTGTGTGTGTGTGTGTGTGTGTGTAAATGTTAATGGCTATCTCTAGAACCACAGTATATAGCTGCCTACTCATACTAAGGGAGTTGGTAATAATCACTTGCATTTCTATGGTATTTTATCATTTACAAAGCATTTCTCACACATATACACCCTGGAAATACCTGCAACATGATAAAGGATACTATGGCAAGAAACTATATGTGCAAAGACTCCTCCCGCCCCCCCCCTCCCCCCAAACCCTCTGGTCTGACTGTAGCTCACAATATGATTCTCCTTTTCCCCTAGCCCCAGAGCAGTACTTAGGACAGGGTTCCCAAGGCTTTGTCCCAGGGCACCAACAGGGATCCAGCATCTTGGGGCCAGGGTGGGGTGGGGGTGGGGGGGGGGTGGCTCGGTGATCTTCCAACCTGCCTATTCTATGCCTTTCAATCTTTTTCCTGCCCACAACCATAAGCTACTATCCTTGAGGGTTCCACACTTCTCTGGGACCCATTTTCTCCTACTACCATGACCCCTGCCTGTCACATCTCTAATCCTTTGCCTCTTCCTAGTGGCTAGGAACTTTGGGGTCTGCCATGTTGTAGGAAATGGAGTCAGATTCTCTAAGGAATACGCCATCCCCCTTTCCCACTCAACTGATGTATATTTAGGCTCTGCCTAGACCTCTTCCAAACCCCAACAGTGTGCTACTACTATGGTGGGGCAAAAGAGAGGGAATAGAAGCCAGCTACACAAGAGGGAGCGAAGGAGAAGGGAATGAATATAGACAGTCTAAAGGGAGCTGAAGACTTACATACTAACTTGGAGCTATGGTAAAGTGTCTCCATGATGTTCATCTAGGTAGGTTTCTTTCACATTTATTTCATGTCTTGAAAACAATCTCATTCTAGAAGGTTATCTTGGAAGCTCTTTAACTGATCCTTGCCTGTGTCCATTACAAGAGAAAACCAATTAAACTGCCCTAGAGGCACTGCTGCTGCCCAGCAGGGCTGGGATGGGTGTATCTAGTTTGGGCAGGAGCAATGATGTGGAATTCTGTATTCACAAGGCTCTAGGAACAGCAGACAATTGGGCCAATTTCCAGATCCTTCACCTACCTCAATAGAATACACATATGACCTATAGCTCCAATCTCCTCATATCAGCAAATTTCTTCGTAAACTGATCCCAACCTACCTTTCTAGCTTCATTTTCCATTACTGTCCTGTATGAACCCTTCAATTCCAGCCAGAAGGGTCTGTTCATTATCCTTCAAATATACCCAACTGTTTCCAGATTCCCTGCCCTAGTTTAGGCTTATTTAGTCTGCCTGGAATGTCCTGACCCCTCTTCTTGAACTACAGAAATCCAGTTTATCCTTTAACTCCTTCCTGTTTATCTCCCAACTCTAATTCTTTGATCATCCCAGTCTAAAGTACCCTCTCCTCCTCCTAACTTCTGGCATTCATATGACAGTTATCACATCCTGCCTTGTATTATAGTGATCTGCAATTGAGTCATTTCCATAATTGCAGTCCTTATTATTCCAGAGTCCTGGATCAGGGATTGGTGTATTTGAGACATGCTTAAAATTCAGTCATCACACAGGTTTGGACAACTTTGTGACTCAGTTTTCCCCAGTTTCTCCTCAATGCGCTCCACCTCCCAGAGCAGGGATACTGTCCGGTTTAGTTATTGGTTCTAACAGCTTCTTGAACTTATAATTTTAATCATGTCTGACTCTTTATAACCCCATTTGGAGTTTTCTTGGCAAAGATACTAGAGTGGTTTGCCATTTCCTTCTCCAGCTCATTTTACAGATAAGGAAACTGAAGCAAATAGTGTTAAGTGAGTTGCCCAAGGTCACACAGCTAGTAAGTGTCTGGGGCCAGATTGGAATTCAGGAAGATGAATCTTCCTTATTCTAGATGGAGCACTCTATCCACTGCACAGAGCTTCAGGCCATGTAATAAATATTTACCAAGGAGGCAGGTCACTGATTTTACTGAATCAGGTACCAGGGAGAATCCTCTGGGAGGAAATCCCCAGTATTCACTCCACAATTCCATACACAAGCCTCCTTAGGGATTCTGTTAGTTCCTTCTACTGGAAACAGTCATTGGAGTGGACAGAGGCCTAGATTTGGAATCTGAGGATTCCATTCTATCCATTCAATGTTATTTCTGCTACCTGTGGTCTTCAGCAAGTTGCAGCCTCTTCAAGCTTCTATAGAATGAGACAAGTGGGCTAAAAGACTTATAAAGTCTCTTATAACTCAAAATTCTATGATCCTAAAGTTGTTATCCTGAGCAGCCAATCAGGATGTCCCAGAAGGGAATGGATGAAAACTCTTACAGTTATAGCTGTGTGACCATAGAATTTAGAGCTTATCTAAGGTAATAGGATTGCTGTTTGTCCTTCATTCTCTAGGTAGCACAGTGTATAGAGCACTGGCCCTGAGGTTGGGAGGACCTGAGTTCAAATCTCACCTCAGACACTTACTAGTTGTATGACCCTGGGTAAGTCACTTAACCCCAATTGCCCTAAACATGCATGACCACTTCCAGTCATCCTGATCTCTCTCTCTCTCTCTCTCTCTCTCTCTCTCTCTCTCTCTCTCTCTCTCTCTCTCTCTCTCTTTCTCTCTCCCCCTCCCTCTCCCTCTCTTTCTCTCTGGGATTAGGTAATGGGATAATAGGGTATCCTAAGGTACTAGGGCTAAAGATATGTTGTATAACTCCTTCATTTTACGGATAAGGAAACTGAGGCTTAAGGAAGAAGGTTAAGTGAATAAACCACTGATAACAAGTATTAGAGGCAGGATTTGAACCTGGGTCCTTGGACAATGAAGTTAGTATTATTTCCACTGTATTTCTTGCCTAAAGAGTAAGCAGTCTGAGTCTTGGCACTTAAAAGGAATCAGTAGCTCCCACAATCTCCGTCTCTATATCTCTGACTCTGTCTCTCTGTTTCTCTCTGTCTTTGTCTCGTCTGTCTGTCTGTCTGTCTGTCTCTCTCACACACACACACACACACACACTTAACCTCTCCATACTTCTTGGAGTTCCTTTAATAGGGAATGAGGGCTTCATTTTCACAATTAGAAGGATTCAAATACAAATACCCCCGGGAGAGGGAAAACTGTGACTAACCGTCACATTGAGCCATAAGTGACTGACGTGTCTACCTTTCCTGAGAGTGGGAGAAAACACCAGCCAAAGGGTCAGCACTGCCTACAATGATCCTTTTCTGGTAAGTTCACTTTAGACATCAGGTTGGAAAGCTGCCTTGGCTTGCCGGGGCCCAGAGAAGGTTAAGGTATCCAGACCAGCTTCTAAAATCTGGCTGCTCGTCTCTGTGCTATTCAATGTGTTTTATCAATAACTTGGATGAAGACACAGATAATATCCTTATCATATTTGGGGATGACACAAAATATGTTCGATGGTAGGAGAGAGAGATGAACTCAATGGATTAGAACAATTGGGCCAAATCCAATCAAATGGAATGGAAGAGGGATAAACATAAAATTTTCCACTTGTATTCAAAAGGTCAACTGCACAGACACAGGATAGGAAGGAGAAAAAGACTTATTGAGCATGAGCTACGTACCAGGCACTGTGTTAAGCATTTTACAAACATTAACTCATTAGATCATCACGACAACCCTAGGAGGCAGGTGCTATTATCATTGTCCCCACTTTATAGGGGCAGCTAGGAGGTGTCTGGAAGACTCATCTTTCTGAGTTCAAATCTGGCCTCACACACTTACTAGTTGTGTGACCCTGGGCAAGTCACTTAACCCTATTTGCCTCAGTTTCCTCATCTGTAAAATGAGCTGGGGAAGGAAATGACAAGACGCTCCAGTATCTTTGACAAGAAAAAGCCAAATGAAGTCATGGGGAGTCAGACACGACTGAAACACCTCAACAACAAGAGAGCAGATCTAGAAGCAGGGGGTGGAAGATGCAGACAGGTGGCCTTTTCTTAAAATTATTAGGAAGTTTTCTTTACATTAAACTGCACGAAAGTGGAGCAGACTGCCTCTGATGATTCCTTTCCCTGAGGGTCTTTAAGCTGCTATTGGATGCTGGGGCTGACAGAGAGGGATTCCAATTCAGCTGAGCTAGAATGATCTCTGAGGTCCTGGCTAAGTCTAAGATTCTGTGATTTTTCCCCCCATACTTTTCCAATGTTATAACATACGTCGGCACTTTATGTTTTAGCCCAAGTAATCTTTTATTCCTAATTTTGCCTTATCCTTCCTTACCTCATCAGACTTGTGGCCCTTCCTGGAAGGGATTTCCTCCTCAACTTAGCCTGTTTTAATCTTCTTCTTTCTCTTAGACCCAGCTTAAGGTGCCAACTCTGTGAAGCACCCTGCCCCCTGTAATCCTCTCCTCCCATTCCCACCCAGAAAGCATTCTGCTCTGTTTGACTTATGTACTTGATACATTCTAAGGTATAATATATATGTGTGTGCACGTATATATGCATGTATATGTAGTTACACATATACACACATATACACACTATATATGTATGTGTATGTATATGTGTGTGTTTATATTTATGTGTGTGTGTATAGATAGGTATACATACATACACATGCATACATACATATATACATACATATACCATCTCTCTACTGGATTCGGATTTGCTAGAAACCAGAGACACTCTGGGGTTTTTTTTGTTTGTTTTTTGTCTTTGTTGTTTTGTTGTTGTTTTATTGTTTTTAATCTGAGCCTTCTCAGGGCCCATTCCTGAATATAGAAGACACTTCAGGGATGTTTGTTGAATTGAATTGTTAACCTGATTTAATTAGAAAATTGCTAAGCATCCGTTATGGTGCCAGGCACCAAGATGAAATTAAGGGGCACCTAGGTGGCATGGATAAAGATCTGGGCTAGAGTCAAATCTGGCTTCCAACACTAGCTGCGTGACCTTGGGCAAGTCACAAGCCCTATGTGCCTTGGTTTCCTCAACTGTAAAATGGGAAAAACACTTACCTCCCAGGGTTGGCATAAGGATCTAATGTGATAATAATTGTAAAGTGCTTAGCATAGTTCCTGGTACATTGTAAACTAACATATAAATGTTACATTATTATTATTGTTTTTGTTGTTATTATTATTATTAAATTAGGTAATCCCTGCCCTCAATGGGTTTAAAATCTGAAAGGGGGATGGGACATACCTACAAAAATAACTATACTACTGAAGGGGTAAGGAGCAAAAACCAAAATGTACACAGTTAAGTAAATACAAAGTAATTTGGAAGGTGGACATGAATAATACTTACCTCCCTCCCTTTCTCCTTTCCTTCCTCCTTCTCTCTGTCTCTGCTACATCCCACAGACGTTTCTACTCATGGTCCCAACTCAACCTCTCTGTCTCCTACCCCCTCCCCGGTTTCTGGACTCTGATCAAGATGCAGCATCACACTGAGTTGTTTTTAATCCTCTCTCTATCTCCTTTATTTTTTTTCCCCTTTGCTGGGCTTCCTGGGCTGTAATTTTTCCCTCGATGTAATCCATCACAGACACAACGTGGCTTGTGCAAATTAAAATGCACCTCGGAATAATAAAAAAGAAGCTTTTTTCCCTCTCCCTGTCTCTCCCTCCTTTCTTCCCAGCAGCAACTCCTCACCAGAAACCATTTGTCTCTGGTCAGGAATGCGGGGAAAGTTAACCCCGTACATGCCATCCCCTCATCCCATACCCACCTGTGTGGCTGGGTAGAGCTTCTGAGTTAAGTAGCCAGAAGGGAAGGGTTAGAAGCATGATGCCCTCCCCTGTTTGTCACTGTTCTCTTTGCCAAACAAGCTTCCTTCTCTGGGGCCTCCAAGCTGCCAATATGAGAGGAAACTAATCGGGCTAGGGTAAGAGAGGCCTTTGCCTAGGGCATTGAAATTTAGGCTGAGAGTGCTCAAACTTCTTTCCAAAGTATAGGAACAATTGAGCTGAGCACCTGGACAGCAAGAATAATTAAATAGGAAGCTACCAGGTAGCAGATGTCTTCACCCCAGGTTTTCAGACACATCCTGCTCCCCATAGCAGCCTCAGGAGCAGCCTTGCTTTGTCCTGGGGTCTCTTCTCCCGGCTTCTCAAGTTGAATTTGTTTTGAAAAGTTGATCTGAGGTTGCATTTCACGCTTTATGTCCTAGGCAACAAAACTGTTAGTTATAGGCCTGTCTGAGGGTAAACTTCTAATTGGGGGGATTCACAAACTCATCAGCTTCCCTCTATAAAGACCCCTTTCCCATTCACAGGTCCAATATTTTAGAAAAGACTGTTTCCTCCTTTAGATATTCCTTAATTTCCCTCATCAGAAAAGCTTGTATCATACCTTCTTTTTTTTTTTTTTTTTGCGGGGCAATGAGGTATATAAGTGACTTGCCTGGGGCCATGCAGCTAGTAAGTATCAAGTGTCTTAGGTCGGATTTGAACTCAGGACCTTCTGAATCCAGGGCCGGTGCTTTATCCACTGTGCCACCTAGCTGCCCCATATCATAGCTTTTTTAAGCTCTTATTTTTTTCTGGCACTTAAAGCTTTTCACAAATTGGCTCCAGCTCCCCTTTCCAGGTGAATTACACATTGCTCCCCTTCACACAATTGACAGTCTAGTTGATCTGTCCTTTTTGCTGTTCTGTAGACAAAACATTTGATCTCCCATTTTCATGACTTTTCATAGGCTGTCCGCCATTCCTGGACTCTCCCTCTTCATGCCTACTTCTTAATATCCCTAATGTCCTTCAAAGCTCAGTTCAACCCCTCTTCTAACCACTCCCCTTCCCCCACTCCTCCACTGCTAGCACTTCTCCAAAATTACCTTGTTTTCACTTTGTGTATTTATTTGTGCAGTGTGTGTATGGGGCAGTGGGTCTTGGTTTTCCCACCCAGTCCAGTTGTTAAAATCACAGAAGGGGGGCAAGTAACAGGGAGACAACATGCTAATGTATTCAAAAAGGTTCCAGCTAAAATGCAAAAATCAGTCTATGTCCTGTTATCTATTTATGGAGTATATAGAAGTTTTCCTCATGGAATTGGAAGGGCAATTGGCCATTGACTGACAAAAGATTGATCACATTCCTAGTGACCTTTAAAAAGCTATGTCCACCAGCTCCAGAAGGAGTTAAATAACTTGAGTTCCCTTTGTGGAATATGACCCATGTACTTCTACCAGAGGGCAGCAGGGGTGAAGGGATTTCTCATCCCTGTCTCTCCTTGGTCCCGACAACTGTAAGTGGATTAACTCATTCAATAGGAGACATCACATCTATCAGGGAGGAGAGACAGGGACAGATGAAGCTTCAAGAATCATGACCTCTGGCAGCAGAGAAGAGAGTCAGCTATGTAATCAAGACAGTACTAGTTCTAATAGTTGAGTTGAGCTTCAGAGAAGAGCACATCCAGGGAGATCAGCTGAGAGACCTGCATAACAGTGATACCAAGTCAAAGAGGAGCAACATGAAGCTCATGAGAAGAGAAAGTACATATGTGCCCTCAAGGACCAGAGTTATGAGTTACCTTAGCCATGTATGTTCCCTGGGTGTGTGCCTCACTATTAGTGGATATTAAATTTGTGCCCATTCTTCACAGAGACATTACATGAATTTATGGAAAAGTATTCCCTCTGTTAATTATTTCTTATTTCTCTCATATGTAGCTTGTTTGTAGATACTTGTTTGCATGTTGTCTCCCCCATTAGATCGTGAGTTCCTTGAGAGCAAGAACTGTCTTTTGCCTCTTTTTGTATGCCCAGAACTTAGCACAGTGCCTGGAAGGTAGAAAGCACTTAATAAATATTGATTAATTATTGTGGGAAGGAGGATATTTTACGATTGTTCTTATTATGCCATCTTAACAAATGCATTTGCTTTGTGTAAATTGTGTCTTTGTTGTTGTTGTTGTTGTTGTTGTTGTTGTTGTTGTTGTCCAGTCACTTTTCAATCCTATCCAACTCTTTGTGACCGAATTTGGGGTTTTCTTGGCAAAGATACTGGGGTGGTTTGTCATTTCCTTCTACAGCTCATTTTACAGGTGAGGAAACTGGGGCAAACAGGATTAAGTTACCTGCCCAGGGTCACACAGCTAGTAAGTGTCTGAGGACAGTTTTGAACTCACAGAGATGAATTTTCTTGACTCTAGGCCTGGCACTCCATCCACTGCACCATGTAGCTGCCACAAAATTGTGTTTACTCTCTAACTATTAAAAATAAGTTCATCAAATAAGGCCTGCAAATTATTTTGTTAAGAGTGTGAATTCACAGAGTACAATTCACAGAGAACATAGGAGTGCTTTGGGAGCCCAATATAGAAACCTTTGAGTACTGAGTTGAGGGGAAAGCCAAGATTCTACATGCTTATAAACTTATGTGTGTATATGTATGCATATATAAAAATATATACACATATACATGTATGTAATACATACAAGCGAACATATGTATGGGTGCATGCATAGGCATGTGTATGTATATGTATATGTGTATGTGTATGTGTGTGTGTGTGTCTATATATATATCCCTTCAATGTTGGTCCAATATTACAAATATATAATCTCACCCATTCCTGAAAGCTCTGTCCCCAGGAATTCTCCCATTGGCCTGGTGTTACAAGAATATTCACAGGCCAGCTGGAGGCACATCGTTCAACCCTGCTTGATGATCAAGAAGTTGGAAGCACTTTACTCCCATCCCCAAACTTCTAATCCCATTTCTTTGTCTCCATTGAAATTAAATGGAAATGGATATTTGGCATTCTCCCTTGAAAGCATGTGCTAAAAAAATTGTAATTGGAACCCAGAATACAACCAGCTGCCTCCCTGATCTTTGCCATCCCCACCCACTCCAACCATCCCCCCACAAAGAAGGAGGAAAGAAAAAGAAGCAGCTCTCCTACAGGAAGGAGAGGTAATAGGGGAGAAGAGGTTGGTGTTGGTGGGGGGAGAGTGATGGAAATCACCATTATTCTTAATCATTACCCGGCATATTAGAATAATATGATTATTCTGTGGAATTCTAATTAGGGCTAATGAAGAGTAATAGACATGCAAGTGGGTTTAGAATATATAGAGATACATGCTTTTACCCCCAAGCAAAGAAATACAAATGCCTCACTCAATTTTCCAATCACCCTACCTGTCTAAGGGGATGAGACCAGTCATCTAACCTGACTGACAGGTAACTAGTTAGCAAGAAAGTCTCTCAAAAACAATCTGGTCTGTGGTAGAGGGTGGGAAGCCAGGCTGTAGGTCCTACTTGGAGAAGTTCATTCATCTTCATTAGTTAACAAAATACAGTGGGAACTACAGTGTTCAATGGGATGGCCAAGGAGTGTGGAGAGGCAGAGTCAGTATGATGGCACATGGGTCACATGTCCAGGTGGCACGGGGTGTCTGGGCAGATTGCTCATCTCTTCCAGGTGAGCAATGATGGCATGGTAGGGAGGAGAATCAAGAGGAGAGGGTCAAGCATGCTGTGAATAGAAAGGCCTCTCTAAATGACTAGTTTCATGGAAAGTCAAAGGGAAAAGTTACATAGCTTACCATTTTCTGCCTCTAAGA
The DNA here is from genome assembly GCF_019393635.1 of Dromiciops gliroides. Taxonomy (NCBI): domain Eukaryota; kingdom Metazoa; phylum Chordata; class Mammalia; order Microbiotheria; family Microbiotheriidae; genus Dromiciops; species Dromiciops gliroides. The sequence goes on from NC_057862.1 coordinate 234,316,084, forward strand.
ATATTAAATGAGCACTGAAACTCACCCATCTTTCTTCTATACTGGCTCTCAGTTATTGTTTTATGCCAAAGTCCTGGCTGAGTATCTGAAATTTCGACTTCAACACCACCCTCTACCGAATTCTCACCCTGAAATATCCCTGATCTAGTGGGGCCTCCTCACCCAAACAACCATCCACCATGCCAGCTCACATTGGTGAATTCTTCCCAAGGTCTCAAGTTTGGAGAGGGACCCAGGCTGGCCAACTTTGATTCCTGTCCCAGCTGTGCCTCTGACTTTCTGATTTCATCATCATGCTCCACATTGAATATGGTAGGTCTGCTTTGTGTGTTGTCTCATCCCTCTAGGACACAAGCTTCTTGAGGGTAGGGAGTAGGTTTCTTTTTCTTTTTTTCTTTTTCTTCCTTCCTTCCTTCCTTCCTTCCTTCCTTCCTTCCTTCCTTCCTTCCTTCCTTCCTTCCTTCCTTCCTTCCTTCCTTCCTTCCTTCCTTCCTTCCTTCCTTCCTTCCTTCCTTTCTTTCTTTCTTTCTTTCTTTCTTTCTTTCTTTCTTTCTTTCTTTCTTTCTTTCTTTCTTTCTTTCTTTCTTTTTAGTGAGGCAATTGGGGTTAAGTGACTTGCCCAGGGTCACACAGCTAGTAAGTGTTAAGTGTCTGAGTTCAGATTTGAACTCAGGTCCTCCTGACTGCGGGCCAGTGCTCTATCCACTACGCCACCTAGCAGCCCCTGGTAGGTTTCTTTTTGCTCGTATTTGTATCCTCAGTGCTTAGCATTCCCTAGCACATAATACATAGTAATAATTAATAAATGCTTGTTGTCTTGCATTCCTTAAAATTCCTCCTGTTTCTGTGAAACATGGAAGACCATACCTCTTGAATTAATTTTTATGATTAGTGTACTCATCATCACAATAATAATAATAATATGTCATGATATAATATATAATAATAATTATCACCTACCATTAATATAATGCTTTAAGGTTTATAAAAGGCTTTACAAAAATTATTGTCAACACAGCCTTGGGAGGCAGGTATTTTTTAATCATCTTATTTTGCAGATGAAGAGACTGAGTACGTGATTTGCTCAGGGTCATACAGCTAATAAGTATTTGAGGCCTAATTTGAACTCAGTTCTTCCTTACAGGTCCAGTACTCAATCTACTGTGCCACCTCACTGCCTATCTGCCTATCACCACCACCATTACTACCACCACCGCCATCACTCCTGATTGCCTACCATTAGCCTGGCAAACTGTCTTCCCAAGACTCACACCTTTGAAATGGGGAAAGTGTGCCATATATAATCTCAGATGCTTCCAGCCCTGACCAATGTGTTGCTTGTATTTCTATTTATAACACTAGCCAATGTCTGCTATTCTACTGACATGGACACCTATTTTCCTTGCTTAGCTATGTCTTTTTTTGTGGGGCAATGAGGGTTAAGTGACTTGCCCAGGGTCACACAGCTAGTGTCAAGTGTCTGAGGCCAGATTTGAACTCAGGTCCTCCTGAATCCAGGACCAGTGCTTTATCCACTGTGCCACCTAGCTGCCCCTTAGCTATGTCTTAATCACATGACAAAACTCCTGGGATCCTGGACACCTTCATATAGTCTCAGACACTCCCTCCTCTGACCCTATGCACCCATCTTCTCTTTTTAACCCTCGACTAGTATTCCCATGAGGCAAACACTCCATTGCACTGGCATGCAATCTAATGGAAATGGAAATTCCAGGAATTTCTCTTCTTCCTGAGTTCAAATCTAGCCTCATACTAGCTGTGTGACCCTGGGCAAGTCACTTTACTCTGTCTGCCTCAATTTCCTCATCTGTAAAATGAACTGGAGAAGGAAATGGCAAACTACTCAGGTATCTTTGGCAAGAATAAAAATATGTGTGTGTATATACACATACACCTACACACATGAGTGTGCATGCATGATCATGCATGCATGATGGCCATGGAAACATATATACATACACAGAATACATATGCACATGCATTTGTTCTTATTCTGGAGTCAAATATGAGATAATTCCAAGTACTGACAATAAAAGAAAATCAAAGACTGTTTCAGGGAGAAGGTACCTTAGAGAGTGTTTGGTCTACAGCCCTCATTTTATAGGCAAGGAACCCAGAGATATAAAATGATTTGTCCCAGGTTTATACAGTTAAATGGCACAGTAGGACCAAGATGAGAATATAGACTGCTCAACTTCCAGTCCTTTAACTCAATGCATCTGAATAATCCCTCTTCCCTGCCCCTTGCCCCCCCCAACAAACCCCTGAGATACCCTAGTATCTCTAATTTTCTCTTCACCTCCTTATGCATCAATTTCAGCTTGTTTTGCTCCTAGATGATGCTGAGTTCTGCTAATATTTTAGTGTCTCTTAATGGAAGGTCTTTCTCCCACTGAGCTAGGGCTGAAGCCCATCTGATTCACGGTGACAAGCCACCCCCTGGTCGTGGAGGATGCTGTGTATAGCAAAGAGACATTTCCAAAAGGAGAATTCTCCACAGAGATGGAGAAATCCCTGATGGTGGAGGGTGGCTAGGCTGCATTGACCTCCCTCTCTCCCAGCAGCCCCAAGATTCCCTCTCTTCTCCCTCCACCCCTCTTTGGAAGGCACCCCCAAAGGAAGATGGATTGGGCTGCTGACTCTGAGCAGAAGTGACTTGATAGTCAGTGCATCTTTCGAAAGCAATGTACTGCCCTGTGCCCGCGGCTCGTTATGTGCTGGCTTCATTGCTCTGACAGCATGAAGGATGCCTCGTTTTGTTCCTTGTGCTGTTATCATTTATCATCCTCTTGTTAAGCTGGAACCCTCCACCTGCTCCCCCTCCCCCACCCTCTGTGCCCCTCTGGCCACTGAGTTACCTTGTTCTTGCCTCTCTTCTTCCCTAAGGAAGAGAACTCTAGGTCTTTGGGGCTCATCTCTGAAACTGGCCTTTAGACTTCCAGCTAGGATGGGCAAGTGAACGGTCACAGAAAAGCTCACATCCTATAGAAACCCCAGAAAATATCTGAAACCAACCTCGAAAGTACCAATGATAAAGAACTACCCCCACTCCCCAAAGAAAGAGAAAATATACCCCCATGCCCCAAAGAAAGAGAAAATATACCCCCACCCAGGCCACAACTACAGAAAAATTCTGGTCATAGACAGTAGAGGCTGGTAGAGGGGTCAGACCAGGATCCAAGGCCAGCACAGGTAAGTATATTAGTGATACAGGTAAGGATACACTTGGACAGGGAAGTCAACATGAACGCTGACAGCCTAGATGGAAGGTGGCAGAGGCAGAAAGAAGAGGGAATGTAGGGCCTGCAAATGAAAATGAAGCACACCAACATTCCAAACAAGGGAGCACTTGCTGTGATAATTGGGTACCTGAAGCTGGATCCATGCCCTGGCATAGCATAACAAAAAAGGCAGACAGGATCAACTCTGACAGGTCACTATGCACAGAGACAGGGCATGGTCATATAATGCTCAAAGGCCTGGGGGGTTGTATCAGGTTATATGACCAATTCAGCACCTGGGTGCCAATGCCAGGGGAGTAGGGCAGGAGGCCTGCCCAGTATGATCTCCCATATCCCACTGTGACCTATATCTGAAACCAGCCTCAAAAAGATCAGTGATAAAGAAATCTGCTCCCCTCTCAAAGAAAAAGAAATGCATACCCCTATCTAAGCTAGAACTGCACAAATATATACTGGCAGTAAAGAGTAGAGGCTGGTAGAGGGGTCTCTACCATCAGGGTGTGGAATCAACTCCAAATTAAGGATTGTGCAAAGAGAAGGAATAAAAGACCAACTGACTGCTGAATGTGCACTGGACAGTCTAGAGTTTGAGACTGAAAGGAGGCACTGAGTGGCTGGTAGGGTCTAATACCAGCCAACACTCCTGGATCAACAGTAGCTAGCACCCAGATTAGATAGGGGGAGAGAATCAAAGAAAGTCTACATGACTGGCCTGAGAGTGTCAAAAGGACTGGCCAGAACACAGAATTCCAATCCAAGAGCTAAGGTTAAAAATAAGACTTAATAGGAGAATTTTACACAATGATGAAATATTATGGGTTAAAGAAGCCCAAGAGGTGAACACAGAAGAGAGTAACCTCAAAACTGCAAGCAGAATCTCAGGAGGGGAAAAACACTTGGCCAAAAGGACTAGAAGAGTTGCTGAAAGAAACAAAGCTAGAGAAAAAAATGAAATGAGAATTTGAGGGGGAAAAAATGAAAGACTAAATAGTTTAGAACAGAAAGTGAAAAGCCTTACCTAAATATTAGACTTTTTCAAATACAGAAGGGAGAAAACAGAGATCAATGTAATACAACAAGAAATACTGGAACAGAGTTAAAAACCTGAAAAATATAATAAAATTTGTTATCTACTATAAAAATTGACCTGGAAAACAGATCAATGAGAGGTATTTTTCTAAAATAAGGTTTTGTCAATGTCTTCTGTTTCTTATATCATCATAGTTAATTTCAACTATCCCAAATATCTCCCTGTCCCTCCCAGAGGCTCATTCTACATAACAAGTAGCATTTTAGGGGAGTAGGGGAAAAATCAGCAAAATTGATTGAAACATTGAAAAAGTCTGAAAACACGTGCAATATTCACACCTGTGGACCTCCCACCTCCACAAAGGGGTGAATTGGGGGTGTTCTCAATGAGAATCAATCAAATAAAGAATCGTTGGACACCCTGGAAACAAAAATGTAAACATAATAGTTCAAGGAATATTAAAGGAGAGGCAGCTAGGTGGTGGAGTGGATAGAGCACCGACTCTGGAGTCAGGAGGACCTGAGTTCAAATCAAGCCTCAGACACTTGACACTTACTAGCTGTGTGAACCTGAGCAAGTCACTTAACCCCAATTGCCTCACCAAAAAACAAACAAACAAACAAAAAGAAATATTAAAGTAAAAATTCAAGAAACAGTAAAAGAAAATCTTCCATATTTATTAAAACCAAAGGGCAAAGTAAAAGTAGAAACAATCTACCAGTAACCTCCCAAAAGAAATCCTGAACTGAAAATGCCCAGGAATATCATAGTCAGAATATAGGCATATCTCATTTTATTGCACTTCACTTTATTGAGCTTTGCAGATATTATGAATCTGGATGTTTGTTTTATACAAATTGAAGGTTTGTGCATCGAGCAAGTCTTTATGCACCATTTTTCCAATAGCATATGCTCACAGCATGTTTCTGTGTCATGTTCTGGTAATTCTGACAATATTTCAAACTTTTTCATTATGATTATATCTGTTATCATGATGCGTGATCCATGATCTTTGATGTTACTATTGTAATTGTTTTGGGGCAGCAACAGTTGTGCCCATAGAAGATGGAGAGTTTAATCTATAAATGCTAGGTTTGTTCTGATTGCTCCACCAAACCAGCTGTTCCCCCATCTCTTTCCCTCCCCTTGGGCTTCCCTATTCCCTGAGACACAACAATATTGAACAAAATTACAACAAAATTACAAAAACTTAGTTGATAAAGCAGCAACAGGGTTTGAGAGAGTTGACTCTAATTTTGAAAGAAGTTCCACTATGGGTAAGATGCTATCAAACAGCATGACATGCTACAGAGAAATTTTTCATGAAAGGAAGAATCAATTGATGTGGCAAACTTCATTTTTGTCTAACTTTAAGAAATCGCCATAGCCACCCAACCTGCAGCAAACACCACCCTGATTAATCAGCAGCCATCAACATTCAGGCAAGACCCTCCACCAGCAAACAGATTATGACTCTCTGAAGGTTCAGGTTATGGCTAGCAATAAAGCATTTTTAATTTAAGGTATGTACATTGATTTTTTTATACAATACTACTGCAGACTTACTAGACTATAGTATAGTATAAATGCAACTTTTATATGCACTGGGAAACCAAAAATTTCTTGTCACTCCCTTTATTGCAATATTTGCTTTATGGTGTTGGTTTGGAACTGAACCTGCAATATATCCAAGGCATGCAAGTATAGAGTTTATAAGTTAAAGGAAAAAAAAATCCACAAGCAGTCAGAAAGAAAGAGTTCAAGTATCAAGGAGGCATAGCCAGGATTACACAAACTTTGGTAATAACTGTTGTAAAGAAGAAAAAATCTTGGAATACAATATTCTAAATGGTGAAAGATAAAGCTTTACAATAAGGAATAATTTCTCTTGTAAAATTGAGTATGTTCTTAAGAAGGGAAAATAGATCTTAAATAGAATAGAGGACTTTTAAGCATTCTTGATTTTAAAAAGAAAAGCTGAGTAGAAATATTGAAATACAAAAACAGGAGTCAAGAGAAATCTAGGAAAGTTAAATATATTTGAGCACTTATAAGGGGTTACATTGGGGCAACCAGGTGACACAGAGGATAAAGTTCTGGGCCTGAAGTCAGAAAAACTCATCTCTTGTAGTTCAAATTTCAACTCGGACACTTACTAACTGTGTGACTCTAGGGAAGTCACTGAATCCTGTTTGCCTCAGTTTCCTCATCTGGAAGACATGGAGAAGGAAATGGCAAACCACTCTAGTATCTTTGCCAAGAAAACTCCAAATGGGGTTGCAAAGAGTAGGACATGACTGAAAAAAAACTAAAAAGGCACTAAATAATGATGAAGTATCTACATATTAGACCAATTTGGATTTAAAACAGGTATTCAGGGTTGGTTCAACATTAGGAACTATCAATACCATAGAACACAAGAAACTTTACTTTCATCTCTTCAATTGACCTAAGACCACAGAGAAGAATAGGGGATTTTAGAAACCAAAGTTGGAAAATAAAGGAAACTGCTTGAAGTAATATAGTCATAGAGGAAATATATTACAATTGAATAGTAGGGATATGTACTGAAATAACCTGGGTTTAAATTCCACCTCTATCACTTTCTACCTCTGTGACTTTAGGTAAGTTATCTAATCTCTCTCAGCCTCAGTTTCCTCATATATAAAATTGTGGGATTGCATTGATGGTCTCCAAGGTACCTTCCAGCTCAAGATCTATGATCCAGACAGAGAAGCCATCTGGTCTTATAGGACATATTCTAGAATGCTGAAGGTCCAACTTTTTAGAGATACTGTAGGGATGGGAGGACAGCTAGTCTAGTAGCTTTTGAAATTACAACTCGTGCTTCTCAATAGAGTTGACCAACTCTACATGTAGCAATGGTGCTGGGATCTAGGTGGTGCAGTGGTTAGAGCAATGGGCTTGGACTCAGGGAAACTCATCTTTCTGAATTCAAATTTGGCCTTAGACACTCACTAGCTGTGTCATCTTGGGAAAGTTACTTAAGTCTGTTTGCCTCAGTTTCCTCATCTGTAAAATAAACTGGAGAAGGAAATGGCAAGCCACTCTACTATCTTTGTCAGGAAAACCCCAACTGGGGTCATGAAGAATTGGATGTACTGAACAACAACAAAGCATTGATGCTTACCGCATAACAATGACTACATTATAGACTGAATGAACAAGTTACTTAAAACTTTTTTTATTTAAAACATTTTAAAGATACAGTATGCCATTTCATTGTCCCATTGAAGTCATTCCCATCAAATATAGGAAGTTAAATTCAATTCAAGATACATTTATTAAGTGCCTTCTATATACAAGGGATTATATTAGGCTCTAAGGATATAAAGGCAAGAACAAAATAGCCCCTACCCTCTAGGAGGTCAACATTCTACTATTGTAGAATAGGACAGGCTTTGTAGAGGAGATTTGATCTAAGCTGAGTCTTGAAGGAAGCTAAGGATTTGAAGATGTGGCGTGTGAGGAGATAGTATCTTGCAAAATTAGCAGTCACAGGAGATGGTGTACTGTATTAGAGGGACAAAGTGAAGGCTAGCTTGGCTGGAAAATAGAGTGAGGAAAGAGAAGTAATGTATAATGATGCTAGAAAGAGAAATTTAGGACAGGTTGTTAAGGGCTTTGAAAGTCAAACAGAGGAGTTTATAATTATAACAGAGGCATTCACAATACTAAGGCTAATAGAGATTACCTGAAGTTTATTAAGTAAGGGAGTGACATGGTCAAACTTGTACTTAAGGAAAACCATTTGTGGAGGACAGATTGGAGTGGGGGAGAGACTTGAGGCAGGGAGGCCAATTAGGAGGCTACTGTAATAATCTTGGTGAGAAATAATGAGAGCCTTGACTAAGGTGGTGGCTATGTGAGGAGAGAGGTATGAGAAGAGAAGGAGTAGAGTTAGAAAAGGCAAGATTTGACAGTTTATTGGATATGCATGTTGAAGACAGACAGACAGACAAAGAGAAAGAGGGAGACAGAGAGACAGAACAAGAGAGAAGAGAGAGTAAAAAAGAAGAGACAGAGAAAGAAGAGACAGAGAGAATAAGGGGAGGGAAGGAAGAAGAAGAAGAAGAAGGAGGAGGAGGAGGAGGAGGAGGAGGAGAAGAAGAAGAAGAAGAAGAAGAAGAAGAAGAAGAAGAAGAAGAAGAAGAAGAAGAAAGGAGGATCTTGTTACTATTGTTGTTGTTTGTCTTTCATTCTCAAAGAGGACCATGATATTGGGGTGATGTCATGACTTACACTGAATTGGATTTAAGTGAAGGAGGGCTATGTAAGGTCACCAACTTTATTCTCTCCTCTAGAGCCATCTGAGATATAGTGGCGAGATATAGATCAATATAATCGGAGATGGCCCTGCATGATTTAAGGCAGTTGGGGTTTAGTGATTTGCCCAGGGTCACACAGCTAGTAAGTGTCTGAGGTGAGATTTGAACTCAGGTCCTCCCAACTTCAGGGACAGTGCTCTATCCACTGTGTCACTTAGCTGCCCCAATCTAAAAAAGGTACTAATTCTTTTTGTTTGTTTTTGTTTTTGGTGGGGCAATGAGGGTTAAGTGACTTGACCAGGGTCACACAACTAAGTAAGTGTCAAGTGTCTGAGGTCAGATTTGAACTCAGGTCCTCCTGAATCCAGGGCCAGTGCTTTATCTACTACACCACCTAGCTGGCCCCCAAAAGGTACTAATTCTCATGGTGAAACTTATTAATATGATCACAGGGAAAGTCTACTTAAGATTTATACTTTTTTATCATCCTCATTACATTTCCAATGTTGCTAATATCCCAAGTTTTCACAATTTTTCACTCCTACTTAAAGAAATCCTTGGAAAATGGTTGCATTTTTTTATTGTAGAATCTAACATTGGAGAATTAGCCAAAGTTCCTAAGTAAGCTGTTACTGGGGACTTAGCAACTTCTTTAGAACCAGTTACTTAGAAAGGTCTTGTTGTAAGTCCTTAATTTACTTAGACCAGGAGTTCTTAACCTTTCTGATGTCATGGACCTCTTTGATAGTCTGATGAAGCCTATGGGCTCTTTCTAAGAATATTGCTTTTAAATGCCTAAAATAAAAACATAGAATTACAAAGGAAAATGATTACTTTTTTCTTTTTCTTTTTCTTTTTTTCGAGGCAGTTGACATCAAGTGACTTGCCCAGGGCCACATAGCTAGTAAATTTTATATTGAAATAAAGATATATCATTTTCCCCCCATGCAAGTTTTTGGGTTCCTTGGAATCATGCAAGTTTATGGATCCCAGGTTAAGAACCTTTGGTTTAGAGGTAACACTCACACTGGAGAAGGAAATGTTCTAAAGTTGCCTCTAGAGAAGCTTTTGCAGGTCTTCTAGGAAAAAGAAAATGATAAAATCACAGATCTAAAGCTGGAAGAGATCTCAGAAGCCATCTTGTTCAAATCTCCCATTTTACAGATAAATAAACTGAGTCAAAGAGAAGGAAAATGACTTGGCCAGAGTCACACTGCACATTAGTGTCAGACCCGAATCTCCACCCTAGGTCTCCTGACTCCCAGGTGAGTGAACTTTTCATCATATCACACAGCCTCCCTTTGAAGACTACCTGGTTTAGTTGGGGAGAGAGGAAACAATGAGAAAATGATATAAGACCATGGGGAATCACAAGACAAATTGTATAGCATTGTAAGTGCAACAGTTCTTACTACTCTACAGAATTGTGATTCACTGTCCCAGTGGTGGGTGGCACCCAAGAATTATAGGGTTTTGAACTCGTCAAATACTGATTCAAATCCTGAAATTTTAGATTTTGAAGGGCCCTTAGATGTTTTCCAGTGCAGCGTCCTCATTTACAGAGGTGGAAGTAGAGCCCTACATAGATTTAATGACTTGCCTAAGGTCGTAGGAATCCCAGGGGAAGGCTTCAACCCTATGTCCTTTATCCCAAATTGAGGGATCCTTCGGCTGTCCCACAATGCCCCATGTCTCCATCAGCCAGAAGCAGACAGCATCCCAATGGAGTTCATTCCTGGGCTCTATTTCTGAGGTCTATGTAAATACTCTTGGTAGAGCTGACCTTACTTGGTGGGTATATGTGTAAACCTGCCCCTTGCCTGGGTCTCTGGGTTCCTTCCAACCCCTTATCAATCTTCTTTCCGAAGAGCTCTCCTATCACCCAGCCTGTCCTTGTTCTGGCCGCCCTCAGTGGCTGGCACACATCGGAGGAGTGACTTACAGGGGGCCTTCTCTTCCTGGGCTTGCATTTGCATCCAGTGATTGATGCTGATATGTCATCTAAACACCTCTGCATTTTGCATTTTAAACAAAGCAATTGCCAGAGAAGGCAGGCTAGAGAGAAATTGGAAAGTTTCCTATAGGCTCCCAGGAACCATCACTCAACCCCCTTCTCTTTGCCCAACCCCTCTACCTACTCTCTCTGTGTAGGTCAGAGGATCATAAGTCCATAGGATTTTGGAGCTAGAAAGGCTCATGGAGGTCACCCGGCCCAATTCCTTCATTCTCTAGCTGAGGAAACTGAGGGATAGAGAAGGGGAGTGATCTGTTCAAGACCTACTTATACCTGAACATCAGACATGTCACACTAGGTCAGGCCCATGGTTTGCCCATCCCCATCTGGGACAGGAGCACAAAAGAACACGTGAGAGGGTCAGGCAAGGACACTGGCCAGGTAATGGTAGCTCATGTTTACACAACTAACAAAGCGATTTCCCTCTAATAACCCCATGAGAAAGACAGGTCAAGTATTGCTCTCTATCCCCTTTTTCAGATGAGGAACAGAGATCTTAGAGGAAAGAAATAATCTAAACCCAACTAATCAATGTCAGAGCCAGGATACCAGGCCAATTCTCTTCACTATGTGTCCAATGTTCTTTCCAGTGCATCACATGGAACAAAGTGCTTGATAAATTAAAGAGGATAGCTAGAAAAAGAAAATTAGTAACAGTAACAATAAGAATACTTTCAGAGGGGCAGCTAGGTGGCACAGTGGATAAAGCACTGGCCCTGGATTCAGGAGTACCTGAGTTCAAATCCAGCCTCAGACACTTGACACTTAGTAGCTGTGTGACCCTAGGCAAGTCACTTAACCCCCATTGCCCCACAAAAAAAAGAAAGAGAGAGAGAGAGAGAGAGAGAGAGAGAGAGAGAGAGAGAGAGAGAGAGGGAGAGAGAGAGAGAGAGAAAGGAAAAGAATACTTTCAGAATCAAATATAAAATCCTCCATCTGACTCTTAAAGCCCTCCATGATCTGGACCCTTCCTACTTTTCTAGTCTTCTTCTGGAGGGGTTTACTCCCCTACAGCTACTCTGCAATCCAGGGACATTGGCCTCTTTGCTGTTCTTGCTATGAGACAGTCCATCTTCTGACTCTATACATCTTCTTTGACTGTTCCCATGTTTTCCTCAACACCTTTGCCTCCTTACTTCCCTGGGTTCTTTTAAATTTCAGCTAAAATCCCACTTTTTGCAAGATTAATTAATCCTGATTAAGCCTTTCCCCCTCAATGCCTTTCTTCTGAGATTATCTCTAGTTTATCACACAGACACACAACACATACACATGCATATGCAAACACAGTATGTATACATGTATACACGTGTATGCATGCACACCACACAAATGCATATTATACACACATGTGCAATGCACATATGTGTACACAATAAAATAAATTCTATATCCTGTGTCATATGTGAATGTATACATAATTAAATATCCATGTACATACATATACTGGAGAAGGAAATGGTGAACCACTCTGGTATCTTTGACAAGAGAAGCCAATGGACAGTCTTGGCATGCTATGATCCACAGGATCATGAAAGAGTTGGATGTGATTAAACAACTGAAGAATAAAATACACACACACATATATATGTGTTTGTGTGTGTATATAGAAATGTACACACATACACACAATTATTTGTATACTGTTTTCCCCATTAGACTATGAGCTAAGAGCAGGGATTTATTTCACCTTTATATTACCAGGCCTTAGCATAGTGTCCAGTTCACAGTGGGTGCTTAATAAATGCACTTTATTTGACCTGATTACTCAATAAAAACAAAACTTTCACCTCTTTACAAAACAAAACTTTTCACCTTTTTACATAGAACTGAGCTTGATTTGCTTTGTGAGACAGTAGGAATCCCTTGGATTCTAGGTGGTTATAGTTCTAGGAAATTTTAAAAAAATGTTTAATTTCAGTGTTTAGCCAGAGTTAGGGCAAGAAGGAAGTTTGTTAAAGTTGTATTTGTGGTGTTGGCTCATATTCAAGGCCTTTGGCCTCTTTGCTTTTCACTTGTGTGAAATAATTCAGTTTTACTAAGAAAACACTAGAGGTCTGCTATGTGCAAGGATGAAAAGATAAAAATGTTATACAGGCTCTGCCCTGAAGAAGTTTACATTTTATTATGTGGGTTAAGTATTGTACACATATAATATAAAGTGGAATTTGGGGCAAGGGAAAGATACAGACTGGATTCACTAGGAAAGTTTGTGAAAGGAGAGCAAATTTCCAGCTGGGGTGGGTAAATCAGGAAAGAAAAGGATTAGGAAAGGTAGCTGATTAGAGGTGGAGTTAAGTGAGTAGGAAAGGTCAGAGATGACTCTGAGGTTTCAAACCTGGATGAATGGGAGTATCTTGGTACCTTTATTTTATTTTATTTTTTTGCGCAGGGCAATGAGGATTAAGTGACTTGCCCAAGGTCACACAGCTAGTAAGTGTCAAGTGTCTGAGGCTGGATTTGAACTCAGATCCTCCTGCTTTATCCACTGTGCCACCTAGCTGCCCCCCCGCCCCGTACCTTTATAAGAAATAAGGAAATTGGGAGAAGGGGCAGGTTTATTGGGGAAGGTGATGAGTTCAGTTTTATATATATTGAGTTTGAGTTGAGAACAAGACATCCAGGAGAACTATTCAGCAGACAACTGTTGATGTAGCCAGTTCAGTAGAAAATTTAGAGAAGACTATATAGAACTGGGAGTCATCATGGAGCCCATGTACATGGATCAGTGTATGTAAGGGATATGGTGGTAAGTGATGTTGAAGGCTAATGAGAATGAGGGCTGAAAAAAATATCATTGGACTGAGCAATTAAGGGGTCATTAATAACTTTATGAGAAATTTCAGCAGTGATGGGATCTGAAATCAGGTTGCAAGGACTGACGAGTGAATTGAAGAAACAGGGATTGTAAACAATATTGATCTTTCTAAGAGTTTAGCAGTGGAGAGACACAAGATCTTAGCCTATGGAGATGGCAGAGTCCAGGGAAGGTTTTTTTTTTTTTAGTTTTGCTTTGTTTTGTTTTTAAACATGAGACCTGTACATGTTTGTGGATTGAAGAGAAGGAGCAAGTGGTTAAGGACAGACTTGAACATAGATAAAAAATGATCAATGGGGCAAGATCCAGAGGGAGATGGACAGGAATGTGATTAAAAGCATATGTAGAAGAATTAGTCTTGGGAAAGAGAAGTCCACTTCATCCTTTGATACTAGTACAAAGTAAGAAAGGATGGGTGAAGTATATACTAGAGAGACTCTGGAACATGGATAAGATTTAGTAAGGTAGTTCAGTAGAGCGTCAATCTTCATAGAATTGTAAAAGGGGAGGTCATCTGATGAGGGAGTGGGATGGGGATGGGCCGGGCTGGAGTTAGAAGTTTGAGGGGAGAAAAAGATTTGATTTGGAAGAGCCAGAGTAGGGAGTGTGATAGGTTAAAGAGCTGTAACCAGCAATTTTGGTGCCTGGGGCAGGCAGCAGGAAATGAACTTTCAAATAAATTTTATAATTCATGGTATAAAAATTGTACAAGAAATAAGACATATGCATTTGAGTTGGAAAGAAAAGTGATTATCCTAGTGACTTCTATCGTGTTGAAGGACTACATGTGTTAAATTTTTGTAACTGCTAAATTTTGGTGCCCAGATGAAAAATCCCAGACATCCCCACTAGCTACCGCTCTGGATAAGTATTCAAATAGAGATGAATAAAAGGACTTCTATTCCATGGTGACTGAGCAACAGAACTCAAATAACATTAATTTGTACTGAAACCCGTTCACTGTTTCAGGATTTTCTTCAGCAGTTCAGGGATAACAGCAGAGAAAAATGGATGGTGGGGAATGACCCAACATAGTGGTATGCAGAAGATTACCCCCATCTATGACCAGGTTGTCCATGACTGTAGCCACTCTACAAGAAAATGGGGAAGAGAAAGTGGGTGAGACAATAATGAATATTGTAATTCTATGCACTGAAGCCAAAGATATTCCCCATTTTACAGATAGGGAAATGAATCAAAGTTAAGTGACTTGCCCAGGGCAACAGAGTTGACTCATATGTAAGGCAAGATTTAAATTTAGATCTTCCTGTCTCCAAGTCCAGCACTCTATCCCCTATATCACCTAGCCAATAATAGCCAGATGAGTCAAATACTATTTAGCTGGAATTGAAATAATGTGGGTGAGACAGTATAGGACATCATGGTGCTACAGGCTAGAGCCAAATGTAGATCCAGCTCCTCTTGGGGTTGCCAATCAATACTAAAAAAACAGTTGAACTCTAATGAATGATGTCAGTTCTGGAGAAACTGCTAAGGAAACCAACTAGTATGTACTGTCAAATGTGGTTGCTATGTCATTTGCCTTTAAATGTTGTTATTCTAAGGGTGGGTTAAATACAGGGGGTAGGAATAGAGGAGGTTATGGGGAAATACATACAATATGGGGCACTTGTGGTGCAAAAATAAAAGATAACATGATATCTTTCTATAGTGCTGGATTAGGAGTGAAAACCTCTGTTCTAGTCTCAACCTTCCCACTAATGAGCTGGGGGCTCTTATGCAAATGGTTTCATTTTCTTCATCTGCAAAAACAGATGGTTGGATGGGATGGTCTCAAACATCTCTTCTAGCTCTCAATTTTATGACAAACACCGAAATCCTTTGCCCTTCACTGGCATCAATAAAATGACATCATTAGACTAAATGTCTCAAAGGTCTGGAGGATTCTATTATTTCAGGATTCTAAACTCCTGGATTTCTTAATCCCCTTTCTGCTGATTTGGCATGCCAACAAAAATCTTTCTTTTCTAAATGATGGGTTGCTTCTCTGGTCTAGTGAGACCCGAAGAGATAGTGAAGGACTTAGAATTCCTCTCAGGAAAAATTAAACAATCATAAAACATGGCTGTCCCTTCCTGTAAGTGATTCAACAGCAGAGAGTGGGGGGAGAAGTGCCTGGTGGGCGCTTGATTTCCTTTTGCTGCCAAACAGGGCATCTCCAGGTCTGGTAAGAGGGGTTGTAAAAGTTTCCAATTCAAAATGAGCTTAAGGTCACTTTAATTCTGAAAACACATATGGCTTTGTGTATGTAGAGGGCAGTGAGATGACGTCTTCCATCTACTGAAGAGAGGATACGACGAGGAAAAAAAAAAGAAAAAGGCTTAAAACAAAACGGCAGATGACTTAAGGAAGGGCCCATCCAGATGGATGAGGTTGTTGATATTGAGAGCTGTTGACCCTGAAATGCATTATTAAGGAAGGCTTTGCTTCCAGTTCGGAATTTACTACAGAATCAAGTTTCTGTCCTCTTCTTTAAGCTATGACTTAGCTCCCTGATCTGTCAAAGGTGAGGATAGTTACATGAATAATGGTAAGGTTCTTTTAACTCGATTAAATGATCAACTATCATTGTTTGGTTTTAACTAATGAAGGAACCAGTAACGACTGAGCCTCAAACTGAACAACACCCTAACTTCATATTTATCTTTAGAAGGCATTATAATTTTATAACACAGTTAGCTTTCCAATTCTGTTTTATTGAAACTGCTACTTTTCATCCCCCAATATAGACCAAGACAAAAGCCATGGGGAGGTAGAGAGAGGTGAGTACTGAATGATCTGGGTATAGTGGCAAGTATGTTGGGAGCATTCCGAGTATTGGTGCAGAGGATGACCTGAATATTGTCTGAAAATAAACTACAATGTGGATAATTTCAACTCAGCAAATATTTATTAGGACCATACTATGGATTATCATAGCAGGTACAGAGGACTTGAAGTCAGAAGATCTTATTTCGAATCCCACCCCTGCTGCTTACTCCCTCTATGAACTTGAATAAATCACTTAAACTCTCTGGGTCTCAGCTTTCTCATCTGTAAAGTGAGGAGGTGAGACTTTTAGCTCCAAATTGAAGCAGCTAAGTGGTGCAGTAGATATAGTGCTGGACTTAGAGTCTGAAAGACCTGAGTTTAAATCCAGTCTTAGACACTTACTAGCTGTATAACTCTGGGTAAGTCACTTAACCTCAGTCTACCCCAGTTTCCTTATCTGTAAAATAGGGATAATAATTGTACCTATATATCTGGGTTATTGTCAGGATAAGTTAATAGTTATAAAGTACTTTACAAACCTATGAAAATGATTTTGTTTGTTGTTCAGTCATTTTTTCAGTTGTGACTCTTCGTGGCCCCTTTCTGGGATTTTCTTGGCAAAGATACTGAAGTAGTTTGCCATGTCTTTCTCCAGCTCATTTTCCAGATGAGGAAACTGAATCAAACAGGGTTAAATGACTTGCCCAAGGTCATACAGCTAGTAAATGTCTGAGGCCAGATTTGAACTCAAGTCTTCCTGACTCCAGGCCCCGTGCTTTAGCCACCATATCACCTAGCATGTAAATGCTACTTATTGTTGTTGTTGTTGTTGTTGTTGAATCTATGATTTTTTGAGAGGCAGCTAGGTGGCACAGTGGATAGAGCACTGGGCTTGGAGTCAGGAAGACCTGAGTTCAAATCTGACCTCTGACACTACCTGTGTGACCCTGGGTAACTTAATCCTGTTTGCCTCAGTTTCCTCATCTGGAAAATGAGCTGGAGAAGGAAATAGCAAACCACTTCAATTCTTTGCCAGGAAAACCTCAAATAGGGTCATAAAGGGTCAGACTTGACTGAAATGCCTGAAAAACAACAAATGATCCTATGAAACTGGGTGACATGGCATAGCCAAAAGGAGTATGTGGCAGGGGATATGGAAAGAGACCTTAGAGATCATGTAGTACAGATGAGAATACTATTAAATGACTTGTTCTGGGTCATATAGGTAATAAGTAGCAGGATCAGGATTTAACATTGGCCCCCTCACTTCAAATTCAGTGCTTTTCCTACCATACCACATTTTCTTGTCCTCAAGGAAATTTTCAAGCAGTTAATAAGCTGGCTATACCCTGAAATGCTTAACTTTTGAGGCTCCTCCCTGCCTCCTCAAAGTTTGCCCTCTGTCCTGATCCCCAGTATAGGGTGCGAACTCTGGGGCTGAGAGCAGCTGTGTGATGGGGGAGGGGAAGAATGTGGCAGGGCAAAGGGAGAGAGGATGGAGAGAACAGTTGTATCTGTTGCTGTCTATTCCAAAGCCGAAAAGGCTTTGTCTTTTTAGATCATCTGTTATCTGTGACCATTAGTTATGTCGATACTTCAAGGATCTGTGATTTCATCAATGTCACTGCCTGGTTCTTCTACCATTAACAACTTAATAGGCAATTTCAAAAGTTTCTGTGGCCAAAAAAAAAAAAAAATCATTACCTGGTATCCAGTCTTCTGCTGATGAGCCTCTGTGATTTTGTAGGTTGGTCCTCAGGCAATAGACAAATGTCACCAAGCTGTACACAAACCTGTTCACAAGACTTAGAGCTAGAAGGAACCCTAGAGATTGTCTAGTTTAAACCCCTCTTTTTTACAAATGGGGAAATTGAGGCCTGGAAAGGGACTTACCCAAGATCATACAGTTAGTAAAAACAACAAAGGTATTGATTGAGCTTAGGCCTTGATTCCAAAACTAAAGTTCTTTTAACTAGGCTATACTGTCTCTCAACTTGGTAGGATCAGTCCAAGGGCATGGTCTTTAATCAATTGATAGCTGTTATTCAGTTGTTTCTGAGTCTTCATGACCCATTTTGGGGTTCTCTTGACAGAGATACTGGATTGGTTTGCCATTTCCTTCTCCAGCTCATTTTATAGATAAGGAAACTGAGGCAAACAGGGTGTAGTGACTGGCCCAAGGTCACACAGCTAGTAAAGTGTTTGAGGTCAGATTAGAACTGAGGAAGATGAGTCTTCTTGATTCTGAGCCATTGTTTTATCTACTGCATCACCTAGCTGCCCAGTCAAACATTTAAGTAAGCCTCTACTATATGCTAGGCTCTGTGCTCAGCACTGGGGATAAAAAAAAAAAAAAGAGAGAGAGAAAAAGGAGTCATTTCCCTCAAGCAGCTTACACTCTAGTAAGGGAATCAATGGAGTCACTTCCACAGCATAACCAGGAATCAGAAGAGGGTTTCAGCAGCCTCTCTCCACCATTTTCCAAATAATATCACAGAATGTTGCTTCCCAGATCTCCTCCTTACACCCAGATCGTGAGAACACCCCTCCTCCCAACTTGTACTCCTTCAGGCTTTACTGCTGAGTAAATGCTGACAGGAATTCTCAGTGAAATTGGAGTAAACACCTTGGAGTTGGGCCTTCTTTGCATCAGGGACCACTCTGGAAGTCTGGTAAAACCTATCTATGGTTGGCTCCCTTCTCAGACTAATGCTTAAATGCACACACAAAAATAAATAAGATCCCAGAGAAAACCAATCATACTGAAATAATTGTCAAAATGATTTTTTTCTGAAAGTTCACAGATCAAGTGAAGAACGCTTAAACCACGGGGCAGCTAGGTGGTGCAGTGGATAAAGCACCAGCCCTAGATTCAGGAGGTCCTGTGTTCAAATTCGGTCTCAGACACTTGACACTTACTAGCTGTGTGACCCTGGGCAAGTCACTTAATCCTCATTGCCCCGGGAAAAAAAAATCCTGTTTGGCTGTTAAAGAACGCTTAACCCTTTGAATCTTTAGAGCGGGCTTTGCAACAATAACTTGGGACACCTGTTTCGATCTGCCTGAAACAGGACTAGAAAGATAAAGAGTGCAGGGGGTGAGGGGGAAGAACGTTTCCATATACCTTTCGTGATTTATTAGAGATAGGGATGAGCCGTTTCATGACATCTAATGTATAAGGAGTTCTTCAGGAAAACATAAACAGAGACAGAGGAGACAAATGAGGGAGGCTGCAACGTAGGGATGGTGTCTTGAAAACTATTAACAGTTTGGGAAGCCATTTGGGTGAAAAAAAAAAGTGATCTTTTCTAGCATTTGTTTGTTTGGATGGTTCTCTTTCTTCCCACCTTTCTATTCCATGGGGATCTGGGTTCTCTGAGTTTTCCTGGGTTCCTTGGTTCTCTGAGCTATCCTGCAATTTGCCTCCTTGCTTCTCCCAAGCTTCCACAGGAAGCCGAATGGGGCTACCTGTACAGAAGTCTACCTCTCCGGGGACAGCAGCTCAGATGAAGAGGTTAGAGTCTAGCAGGAAAGGAAGGGGACTTTCAACAGGGAGGGAAGTTTGGGGGTCCAATTCCATGTGCCCTAGGGAGCCACTGATAGTATTACCTGACCAATTTAAAGCCACCAGCATGGCCCAGTGACACCCTGGCCTGGGTCTGAGTGCTTTGCTGTACTCCAAGGGATGATCCTTACATCTTGTTCTTATGTCTCCCTCTCTCTTGTGTGATGTTTGGCCTCAAAGGGCAGTGTGTGGAAAGTAGGGGAGCCTCTTAGGGCCAGGAAAGTGAACACAAATAATAATAAAACACTACATCTCTAAGGTTCCTTTGGGAGGAGAGAGGATTCAAGAAAGCCCAGCAAATACTATTTTCTTCAGGGTTGGATTTTTACATTTTATTTCTTGGATTGTTCAAAATGACCTGTACCACAAGAATACAATTGATTAGAGCATGTATTTCTTCTTTACAGAATTTTTTAGGAGCAGCTGTTTTTGTATAACCTTTAGGCTAAGTCTTTTTGTTTGGGGTATGGCAGTGCCCCTGAGCCTTTCTTCCCACCTTTCCATCTCTTCGGATTCCCTTGAGCATCTCCAATATCCCATCACCACCCCCCTGATCCTCATTCCTAACATATGAGCTGGCCTCAAGGATCAGGCAAAGGCTACAGAAAGTGTGGCCGCTCCTACTTCTTCCATTAGAGATGGATCCGCCAACCATTTACCAAAAGTTTTCCCATGGTCACTTATAACATTTAGTTTCTGAGCAAGTTCTGAATAGATTTAAAAGGGAGAACCTCTTGATCTACCTGCCCCTGCTCCCCAGTAATAATAGAAAGAAGGGGGTGCCACAGAAGCATGGGTTCCACGGCCATTTTCTGTGGGACAATGATGACACAATTTCGAGTTGTGATGTCCTCCCTGCATCCAAGAGTGGGACAAAGTTCAGTTTTATCTGGAAGGTCCATTTCCCATGCTGTTTTCTAACCTGCATTGAATTGCCTTCCATAGCACTGGCAGCCAAGGATGCCCCATTCCCAGAACAGATCAGCAGCAGATCATCAGGAGCTGTTTCTGAACCTCGGGCTGGGGCAGAGCTGTTCTTTACACTAGGCTGGCTGAGGGGTGCTCTGCAGCGGTGATGGAAGTGTCCCAATAAGGAAGAACCATGGCCTAATTTTCAACGCTGATAAAGTGGAGCCCATCTCCCTAACCATCCTGCACTTTTTTCCTAGGAGTTCTCTTTGTCAGAAATCAGAGTAATTCCCATAAAGCCGATCCCAATTTATCCTCTGTGAAGTTTTCTCAGCTCAAACCCTACAGGGCATGTGAACTCTAAGGATGTATCTTGCGGGATATTTTTTACAATAGGTTTGGTTTCTTAGTTATAATGCCCAGATCCCAGCTGAGTCTGAGAAAGAGAGAGAGCTATTGCTTTGGGTGCATGTGACTGTATAGATGAGGGTCAATGGATGAGTAATTGTTCCTGGGAGTGAAGAGTGATGTATGGGTTTGGGTCCTAATGCTTCTACTGACTTGCAGTATAACTAGCATTTTGTCTCCCCAAGCCTCAGTTTCCCTACAGACAAACCGTAGGGAGCATATTGCTTCCTGGTGAAGTATCTCGTGATTTGGGGTGAAATAGTCTATGTGAACACATAGCACTAACAGTTACAATATTGCTGCTGCCGACTCACCTATCGAGCCAGTCTGTCAAACATCTTGGTTTGCTACAAGGAGGTCGGGCCTCAGTGAATACCAGAAGCTCTGTTGGGGGTAGGACAGAGTGAGAGTCTATTGAGGTGAAGAGGCAGGGTGAGTGTATTGGAGGGAAGAGAAGTCTCTGTAACTGCTTCCTACTTAAAAATTATTCAGTATCAGGGTAGAAGGAATGTATGGTTTGTAGAGGTGGGAGCAGGAGGATTCTTGAGATCCTTGTCCATTTCTGGCCTTGCCACATGATGTGGCTTGGATAACAGCTGTCAAGTGAGAATAGGATGCCCAGGCCCTCAGCATGACAGAGGATTGGTTAGTTAGGGATAGAAGTGCGGGGATGCCTAGTATGAGTTCCTATACAGGCATCTGAAATAGAGTTTCTTTCTTTGTTCCCTTTGGTCAACTCAGCAGGGAGACCTCGTGCCCTGCCTTAGGAGACACGGTTCATATTAAGTTACAAATGCCTCTTCCTTCTCTCTGGGAACAGTTGCAGGACTTCTGAGGGATCACAAGAGAAGGGGCCTTTTTCTCAGAAATGACCAGGCAGGCCTCACGCAGAACTGAATCTCTTGTCCAGTTGGCCCCCTTACTGGTAGCAGACATATGTGGGTCTGGTTCTGATCGAAAGCTCCCCCACAATCGTTCCGGGGTGATATGTACTGAACACCTTTGAGGACTTCGCCAAATCCCCACCCCCAGTTCTAGGACTATTTAATTCCGGAGAGTTTTCCTATTCCCCAATCTTGTTGGATGTAAGAGAGTCAACAGATTTTACTGGTAGAACCCCAGCTCATCCCTCCATGCCCAAGGGAGTCTTCAGGGGACCTTGGATCATCCTTTATCCCCCCCACCCCCAGCTCCACACCTTCCTTGCTTTCTGATACCACGGATATGGCATAAAATAAGCTGTGTGGCAGTCTGAACTCAAGCATTGTCCCTCCTAGGACTGAGCCAGAGGGCAAAGGAATCTGCTGAGGGAACCCAATGGCCTCTGATTCTTTTATCAGGTGATACCACACTGGTTTCCTAGCTCGAGACACAATCCAGAGGTCACAGACACATCTGGCTAGACCCAGGATGGGGAGTGACAGATTCTCTGTGGCTGAAAGTACATTTCTTCTGTTGGATCAGGACCAACGCTGGGAGTGGGGTGAGGGGGTGGACAGGGCTGTGGAGCTTGGAATGAGGAAGGCAACCTTGGGCTTTGCTTTCTGATGGTGTTTGAGACATTTTCTCACTTCCCGTGGGCGGTTGAGTCTGTTGGTATGAATTAAATACATAAATGACCTATGATTTCATCGAACTGGAAATTCTCAATATGAGATCTGGCTATAACCTAGGAGGTAAACCCTATGGAGTTGCCTGAAGCCCATAGAAAATAAACGACTTGTCCAGGGTCAAAGGAAACTAGTAAGCGTGAGAGCCAGGATTTGAACCCAAGCCTTTCTAACTCCAAGATCAGTGCTCTATCCCTTCTACCATCCTGACTCTATTTAAATGCCTCTTTTTAAAGTCTTTAAAATGAATCTCTTTGGGGAACGAGTGGAATAGGGTCACAGTTAGCTATCTTACAGAGCTACTGTGAGTGAGGCCAACAGAGAAGCCACAAACTACCTGCCACCAGTGACTTTTACTCTTTTACTCCCAGCTACCAAAGTCTGTGACCAGACCAGCTGGCCAGAACCCAGACAAACTGGCTTCAGTGTTCTCTTTCCCTCGTCTTTCCCCTCCTTCACGTGCTGGGGAGGGGGGTGATGAATGGTGGTGAAAGGAGATTAGGAGAGGGAATCAGGGAGGCTGACTCCAAGAGGCAGGAGGTAGACTGTCTAAATACCAAGTTTCTTTTCCAGCTGGATTATTAGCCCCTTAGTCATCAGGAATTGAGTGAGCAGAGTTATTAGCCCCCTTGGCAGCTCTCTTTTTGTTTGTTTCCAAAGGCCTAAGGAGAAAAAGAAAGGATGAAGACTTGGGACTCATGATTCCTCATTCTCTTAAGTGATGTAAATCTCCCCAAGAGAGACTCAACTTTTCGTTTCTAAGAGTCTACAGAGTAGACCCAGAATGCTGAGTACTTCTAGACTAGAGCAAGCTCCTCCTCTTCTTTGTTACCTTGACCCACCATAATTCAGACCCCTTTCCCTCCCCCCACCAAGGCCTTAAGACTAATCTGGGGCAAGTTCTAGGGGTGCTACACCAGGGGCTATATGCTGGAACACATTTTCTGGGTTTTGCATTCCCATCTAGAATTCTCCTTTCTGTTCAGATGCCCTGCTTCCCTCCCCCATATATCAGTTGGTTTTTCATATTTAAATGTTTTCCTTGGTTTCTGTGATGCTCACATCACCTTAGCTGGATAACCACCTCAGCCAAGCAAGTGGAGGTAAGACTATATGTAGCCAAGGAGAAATCCTGGGGAATTGGAGAAGGAAATTATATGTTGGGAAAGGGAGTTAGGAAGGTACTTGGTTCCTGTGGAGGGAATCACCTTGGAAGGACGGAGATATACTAAAGAGCACATTAGCACTGGCTGTGATTCCTTCATCAATCAATGGGGGTTCTGGTATTGAACTCTGAGTGAGCTTAACTGGGTGTATGGGCAGATGCCTTCTAGCCTTTTGGTGCCAGCAGGAAGTTGTGATGCTAAGTGGGTAAGAAGAGACGGCATCCTGGAACTAAGGTGAAAAAAGGACTAGAAGCCCAGAGAAATTAGAAGACCAATATCCTATGAGCATTTCTGGTGGAGGCCTGACCCTCCTGGCACTGCCCCCACTGACAACACAGATGTTCCTGATTGGATAAAATCTCCTACTCTTTTTGGAAGGGGGAAAAACAGGTTCCTCTAGACTTTCTTCCCCCTGCCTCAATCCTACTGGACAATTTCCCCCCAAATTCTTGTCTTCCTCCCTGCCCATCCTCATCTTCCTGCTATTTCCCCGGGGAATGGAAGGGCAAGGCAAGCTGGGTAAGAATTGGGCAGTGTGAGTGCTCACTCCTGATTGGGGGTGCTAGCTTCAACACTTTCTCTAGGGATCTCCTATCTCTTCCCAGGAACTGGCCTTGACAGGGACCTTAGGGCTGCCCACCAAGGAAGATGCACAACCAAAAAGAAAAAGAAAACCAAAAAATCAGATCACAAATGAGCCGAACAGCCCCTCTTCTCCCCCAGCCCGCCCCCTCCCACCCCCCACATCCCCGCACCCCATTGTACATGTGATTCTGCATACAGACAGATGGTAAATGACTTCTTCCGGTTTTGCTCTTAGCCACAATGAATGATTGGAAGGTAAAAGCCAGTGGCCGCGGGATTGATTTTTCCCTCCCTCCCCACGTCTGTCTGTGGGCTGGAGTCTGTGTGTTTGCTAGGAGTGGACGCCAGGGCCGTCAGACCTTTGCCTCCAGCATTTCTAGGAAGAGTTTGTGCATGGGCACTTTGCCCTGCAGTTTGATGCTGTAGAAGTGTTGGACGGCCTTGGCTGCCGTCTGCCGCAGCAGGGGCAAGGTCAGCAGCAGCTTGCCCGCCCTCCGAGGCTCCTCGTGGCGCTGGCTCAGCTCGTAGTCCTGAAGGGCCTCATGGAGCAGGTCTTGGAGCTTCTGCACCGCCTCCATGTCTTCTATGTGCATGGAATCTGCAAGGAGAAGAAAGGCCAGGGAGTAAGATGGTGGTGACTAATGGGAGGGAAAACCCCTCCACAAATAAATAGTAGAATCATGGGATGTTTGAGCTGGAAAGGATCTTAGGGATGGAGAATGTTTGAGCTGGAAGAGGCCATCCTTAGAGGTCATCTGGTTCAAGATCTTCCTTTTTTTTTTTTTTTTTTTTGGTGGGGCAATGAGGGTTAAGTGACTTGCCCAGGGTCACACAGCTAGTGTCAAGTGTCTGAGACTGAATTTGAACTCAGGTCCTCCTGAATTCAGGGCCAATGCTTTATCCACTGAGCCACCTAGCTGCCCCCCAAGCTCTTCCTTTTATAGATGAGACAACCAAGGCTTAAGAGAGAGAGGAAATGACTTGGCCAAGGTCACACAACTAGTTTATGTTAAACCAGGCACCATACTCTAAGCTGCCTGATTCAGTTATCTCCTCATTATACCACCCCATCTCTTTTATTAAGCCCCTATCATTCTCCTGAGCATGAGTCTATGGAATTTCCATAGCTACTCATATGGGTTCAGCACCAATTACAGTTATCCCTTCCACATTGTGACTTTCTCCATCGAGGTTTTGATATATGGGCATAAGAAATTAAATGGGAATTTGGGGAGAATTTTTCAGAAGCTGCAGACAACATACAAAGGCCAGCAGATGACACAGAAAACATTTAGAAATTCAGAAATGCATAACACATTATTATTGTCTAATATCAGCAGATTTTATCTTTTAATACCCTGATAATTCAGATTTCTCTTTGGGTACAAAGGGAGGGCCAAAATATTTTACATGGATCTTCCAGATGTCCCTAACCCCCATGATGTGGAATGGATAACTATACCTGCATTCCCTTTGTCCTCCACCCCCAAAGTTATTCACTCAATTACTCATGAAAGCACAGAGAGAATTGACATTTGACAGCTTTGTAACCTCAGCAGAACGTAGGCAAACTGTTAGGGTTCAGGGACTTTCGGGAGGTTTGTCCTTGTATCTCCTTGTATCTAGCAGAGTTTTTTGCATATAGTAAGAAATTAATAAATGCCTGTTCATTTGGGTTCTATGGGTTTATGCTTTGTGAATGACATTGACTTTGCTTCTCTCTACCTCTTACCACCATATCTCTTAGACCTCTTGAGGCAACTGGGTGGTGCATTGGAAAGAGCTCTGGACCTGGAGTCAGGCACACCTAAGATCCAATCCAGCCTCAGATACTAGATGTGTGAACCTGGGCAAGTCACCTAACCTCTGTCTAACTCAGTTTCCTCATCTGTAAAATGGGGATAATAATAGCACTTACCTCCCAGAGTTGTAAGGATAAAATGAGATATTTGTAAAGTGCTTTACCTACCTTAACATACTATATAAATGCTAGCTATAATTATTATTATTAATATTATTATTATGGTGCTAATAACCCCCTGAGCATGTGTTCTGAGTTATTATAATTATATAAATATAATAAATTGTAAACATATAATAATTATATAAAGATTATATATTATACATATATAATTATATGAAGATGATCTATTATAAATATATAATCATAATTATTATAATACCTCAAAACACATGCTTGGGAGTTCATTAGCACCTCAAGCAATCAGCAGACATTTATTATGGGCCTGCTATGTGCAAGGTACAATTCTAGGGACTGGGATTAATGAAATACTCCCACAAGGTCCTTAGATTCTATGAGAATAAATAGCATGTAACTATACAACAAAGCTATGTGTATGTATGTGTGTGTATATATATATATATATATACACAGACACACACACACACACACACATATATATATGCAGGCATATTACATGTAGATATATGTACATTTACGTATATTTATCTATATAGATGTATCAGAAGTGGTATGGAAGACAAAAGGTTCACAGACAGTGAAGGAAACTAGAATCAGATTGACTCTCTGTGAGGTACCTCTGGCATTTTACAGGGAGTAGAACACCCTGGCAAGACAAAATAAGGCAGACAAGTCTGTTGCCAAAATACTTCATAAAACATTGGTCAGGGGCAGCTAGGTGGCACAGTGGATAGAGCCCTGGATTCAGGAGTACCTGAGTTCAAATCTGGCCTCAGACACTTGACACTTACTAGCTGTGTGACCCTGGGCAAGTCACTTAACCCCAATTGCCTCACAAACAAAAACAAAAAACAAAGCCAAACTTTGGTCAAAGCCAGCCACAGCTGGGTTGGGATTCTTAGGTGTCTTGGATTATCCATGCTTATGGAAGGAAGGAAGGAAACAAACATTTATTAAGCACCTACTATGTGCCAGGCACTGTGTTAAGTGCTTTACAATTATTATTGTGGCAGAGAAGTCCATGGACAGGGTGGTGCTCCCTGGACAGCTCCGTCCATGGGCTGAGCTAAACCTTAGAGGAAGGGAGCAGGGAAGTGTGGGGAAGGAAACACTGATGGCCTAGAGAGGTACAAGAGTTAGAGAAGGGGAAGCATTTAAGTTAAGGGTGAGCTTTTCTTTTTGAAATACAGAAATTTACATTTTTCAGACTCATAACTGGTCAGATCTCATGCTGTGGTATAAAGAACTGTGCTGTAAACATGTGGGTTTTCAATATATATACTTCGGTGTCTGAGAAAATGAAATAATCTTGGGAAATTAATGTCCCAGATTTCTACCCTTCAAAAATAAACTAGATGGTGAGTTCCTTAACAAGATATCTTGTTCATCTATGTTTTCTCCATAACACTGAGTATTCCACATTGTGGGCACCTAATTAATAGTTATTGAATGAATGATCAAATGAACAAATGAATGAATGAATGAATGAATACCTCCAACATATCCATCTTCTCACCCCAACGCAGGGGCACAAATGTACTAGAAAACATGACATTGGAACTGTCTGCGGTTGAATTACTGGAATGAACCAAGGGAAGGGAAAGAAAAGCCAGAAGAATTTCTCTGCCCCCCCCCCCCACTTTTGAAATTTCTTTTTTTAAAAAGATCAATTTCTCGATAATCTGGGTAGATTCAAACACAAATATGGCCAAACAGTTGATGAAATGGGGCATGTTCAGAGGAGGGCAGATGGGACAGTAAAGTGCCTTGAGTGCATGACACATGAAAATCAGTTGAAAGATGTTAGTTCCTCTTTCTAAAGTTATTTTGTCTGTTTTATTTCACAACCTGACTAATGTGAAGAGATTTTGCATGACTGCACATGTATAACTTATATTGAATTGTTTGATTTCATAGGGAGGGGTGAGGAGGGAGGGAGGAAGAAAATTTGGAGCGCAAAGTTTTAAAAAAGTCAATGTGAAAAAATTTGTGTTTTTTTTACATGTAACTTTGGGAAAATTCTAAATAAATTTAATTTTTTTTTAAAAAAGAAAAAAGAAAATCAGTTGAAAGAACTGGAAATATTTAGCCTGGGGAAGAAAAGATTGAAGTGGGACACGATCTCTCTCTTCAAGTATTTGAAGGGATCTTGTATGGAAGAGGGATTAGACCTTTTTGGCTACAGAAAGAGGAACTGGAATGATGGTAGTAGCTGCATGGAGGAAGATTTGCATTTGGTGGAAGGTAAGACCAAAGAATTGGAAGCCCCCTAAAGTGGAATGAACCACCTCTGGAAGTAGTGGGTCTCTCCTGCCACTCCTCACCATTTGAAACTTTTTTTTTTTTTTTTTGGTGAGGCAATTGGAGTTAAGTGACTTGCCCAGGGTCACACAGTAAGTGTTAAGTGTCTGAGGCTGGATTTGAACTCAGGTCCTTCTGATGAAACTTTTAAGTAAAGGCTGAATGGCCATTGGCCAGGTATGGTACAGAGAGAGAATCATTTTTTCCAGGTCTAAGTTAAACTAGATGACCTCTGGGTGTCCCTTCCTACTCTGAGGCTCTGTGTGATTCTGCATGACTTACCTAGACATTTTCTGACCCAGAAGTCTATTATTAGCCTAGACTTCTGCCTCTGATTTTTTTTTGGGGGGGGGTGGGGTTGGGGGAAGTTGACCAGGAGAATCATATGATAGCATTGTATCTTCAAACTCTCATCTTGTGTCTTGTTTTCCTGAAAGGTGACAGAATCTATGATTTATCTGGTCCAGTAACAGTGCCATTTTCTGGGTTGAGTGTTACTGGCCTCATTGTCCTTGATGGAAACGTGTAGGTCAGGAGTAATGTTGTTCAGCAGCCAGTGAGGGGTCAGCCTTTGTCACATGTTAGATCTGCATTCTTCCATTCTTGTTCTCTTGGCAGGTTATAAAGAGATCTCCATTGCACCTGACCAGAGGCTGTTTGGATCAGAGCCAGCAAGTGGCCGAACAGAGCCACTGTCTTGTCCCTGGATTCCAAAATGCTGTCTACCTTTCTTTTCTCCATTTTCACTCTCACCCCCACCCCCCTACAAAGGAGAATGAAATTGGCAGCTGTCTTTAAAAAAAAAAAACTTTGCAGGATTAATTTCTTTGCAATCCATCAGCAAGTCTGTATTGATGGCATTGATAAACTGTTAATTACAAAATCAATGACTATGAATTTTTACTGCTGTCAGGGAACTTTGGGACTGCAGTAGTGCAGGGCGAACAGAGGCCAGCAGAGTTCCCAGGGGATCCTTGGCCACAATAGCCATCATGGAAACCAGCACTGTCCTTTACCTGCATCTCAGCTCCTAAAGAAACAAGCCCCAAATACCTCAATGAACTGAGCAAAATGAGGAGGGCATTGATGGTCCGTCCTGCCCTGTTCCTTCTAACCCCATGGTATTTCCCTCATTTTTTCTATTGCTACTAGCCCCAGTACTCCAGGCCCTCATTACCTGTTCAATAACTTGTCCTGATCTATCATTTTGCCTCCAGTCCCTTTGTGCCCCAAATACACTGTGGTGAGATTAATCTTCCTAAAGTAGAGTTCTAATCACATCACTCCCTTTCTAAAGTCTTTAATGACTCCCACTGTAAAAATCCAAACTGAAGACCTTTTATAATCTAGCACTGATCTGCCTTTCCAACTCTATCTCCCACTCCCCTCCACAAATACCCCAACTTTTAGCCAAACATTTTTATTCTTCCTTTCTTTTATTTTTTTGACGTGTTTTTATTTTTAACTTAACACCAAGTAAAATGGGCATTTCCATATACACAGTAGAATGGAAAAAGAGGACTGCACACCCAAGTAATAATCATTCCTTAAAAATACCTATTCTCAGGGGCAACTAGGTGGTGCAGTGGATAGAGCACCGGCCCTGGAGTCAGGAGGACCTGAGTTCAAATCCAGCCTCACACACTTAACACTTACTAGCTGTGTGACCCTGGGCAAGTCACTTAACCCCAATTGCCTCACTAAAAAAAATTAAATAAATACCTATTTTCTAACACACCCCTATGCCTTTGCTTTTTCTAATTCTCCCTCTGAAAAGCCCTCCTGACCCAACAATACGTGTCAAAATCCTACTAACCTTTTAAGACCCAGCCCAGCTCTAACATCACTGCAGCTGTGAAGCCTTCTCTAGTTTCCCTTTCCACCCCCATCTACCTTAAGCTAGAAGTTATGGCTCCCTTCTCCCATCTCCCATCAGTGCTTTCAAGTCAATCAAATACTTATTAAAAGTTGACTGTGTGCAATGTGCTATGCTAGGTGCTGGGGATACAAAAACAAAAATGTAGCAGAGCTACACTCAAGGACATTACACTATGTTGGAGAGAGATGTAATATATATGTGGGTTTGTGTGTGAAGAGGGAAGGGGAGAAGGAGAAGGGGGAGGAAGGAAGGGACAGAGATAGAGAGACAGAGGGAGACAGAAAGACACAGAGAGAGACAAAGAGAGACAGAAAGATCTATGGAAATATAAGGTAATTTGAGGAAGAAAAGACAAATAACAATTGGGGATGCTGCATATCCATAGAAAAGGAACACAAGGTAATTTGAGGGGGAAAGAGACGTTCCAAATGGGAAGGGAGAGATCAGGGAAGACTTCATAAGGAGGAGACACCTGAGATGAGTCTGGAAGGAAGATAAAGGCTCATAGTGGCAGAGATGGAAAGCGAATGCATTCCAGGAATGGGGGACAGCTTTCATAACTTCCCAGAGTCAGAGATGGAATGGCAAATTCAGAGAACAGCTAGTTGTCCAGTTTGTCTGGTAAGTCAAGTTCATGCAGAAGAGTAATGGGAGATGAAGTGGAAAAGTTAAGTTGGAGCCATACCCTGGAAGACCTTAAACATCAGGCATAGTGTCCAGTGCTTAGCACTGTGCCTGGCACTTATCATGTAGTTAATAAAGGGTTGTTGACTGACTATTTTATTCTAAAGACAATAGGAAATCACTGAGCAAGGGGGTGATAGACTTGCATCTTAACGAAGATTACTTTGACAGCAAGTTCTGTGAAAGATGAGTTGTAGAGGGGAGAGATTGGAGGTAGGTGGATAAGTTAGGAACCTATTAAAATACACTGGTAAAGAGATGATATGGGCAGAACTAGGGTAAGGACCACAGGAGAAAAGAAAGGGGTATAGGTGTTAAAAATATTGTGGAAGTAGAGTTAACAGAACTTAGCTACTGTTTGGCTGAGTCAGTGAGGGAGAATGAAGAGTAGAAGAAGACTCTGAGGGAAAGGGGAAGAGAAGGGGAGGGGAGGGGAAGGGAGGGAAGGAAACAAGTATTTATTAAGTGGGGGCAGCTAGGTGGCACAGTGGATAAAGCACTGGTCCTGGATTCAGGAGGACCTGAGTTCAAATCCAGCCTCAGACACTTGACACTTACTAGCTGTGTGACCCTGGGCAAGTCACTTAATCCTCATTGCCCCGCAAAAAAAAAAAAAAAAGTATTTATTAATGTACTAAGCATTTTACAAACATTGCTTTATTTGATCCTGAGTGACTGGGAGGTGGTTGTACCATCAACAGAAATTTAGAAGAGGAGTAGGTTTAAGGGGGAAGATGATAAATTATATGGGGGCTTGTTTGATATGCTGTTGGGATATCCAAATGGATATATCTAGCAGGCGGTTGGCAATACTTTGCCTGAATACAAAAGAAAAAAAATTAGGGCTGGATCTATAAATTTGAAAGTCACTTGAGTAGACATGATAACTGAACTCATTGAAGCTGATGAGGTCCTAAGGTAAAGAATACAGAGTGAGAAAAGGGCCCCTGAAAGAGGCTTACAGCCAGCCAGGCTAGGGAAGAAGAAATTGATAACAAGTATAGAGAATAAAAAGAGTGGTTAGATAAGTAAGCGAAGCAGAGGGGGCAGTATCATTGAAGTTAAGAGGATAGAGTTTATCAAAGAGTAGAGTTTGGTCAGCAGTATTAAAAGTTGTAGAGTCAGGGATGATGCACACTGAGAAACAGGTCTTTGGCCCTGCCAATTAAGAGATCATTGGTAGGGGCAACTAGGTGACACAGTGGCTAAAGTACTGGCCCTGGATTCAGGAAGACCTGGGTTCAAATCCGGCCTCAGACACTTGACACTAGCTAGCTGTATGACCCTGGGCAAGTCACTTAATTCTCATTGCCCCACAAAAAAAGAAAAGAAATCATTGGTGACCTTGGAGAGAACAGTTTCAGAGCAGAGCCCTAATGACAAGGGGTGAAAAATGAGTGAATAGTGAAGAATCAGAGTTAGTAAGAGTAGACAGCTCTTTCTAGGAACTTGACTGTGAAAGGGATGACAAGGTTGTGCAAAGGTTAAGTATGAAAAAAAAGGTTAAGTATGGGAGAAGAACTAGGGATACTTGTAGGGAGTAAGGAAAGAGCAGAAAGATAGATGCTGAAGATGATATAGGATGGGATGGGATGATTGCTGAGAAACGTCCAAGAAGACAGGGAG
Organism: Dromiciops gliroides; assembly: GCF_019393635.1. Lineage (NCBI taxonomy): Eukaryota > Metazoa > Chordata > Mammalia > Microbiotheria > Microbiotheriidae > Dromiciops > Dromiciops gliroides. Next base: position 234,348,945 of record NC_057862.1, read on the forward strand.
AAGATAAGATCAAAGTAACAACAGTCTTGACAAGAAAAGGGCCACCTCTTCCTCAAAGTAGGAAATGGTGTTGGGAAAGGGAAGGGAATGAGCATTTATTAAGTGCCTACTATATATTTGGCACTATGCTGCAAATATTATCTCCTCTGAGCCTCACAACTCTAGGAGATAAGTGCTATTATCCCCATTTTTACAGTAAAGGAAACTGAGACACACAAAAGTTAAGTGCCCAGGTTCACACGACTATTAGCGTCTGAAGGCAGATTTGAAGTCAGTTCTTTCTGACTCCAAACCCATCACTCTATCCACTATCTAGGGGAGATAAAGGAATCCAAGGTAGATCCCATTGATTTTCTCAATAAAGTGGTTGGTGAGAATACCTGATGAAAGAGAGAGGACTGGGGGAGATTCAGGGAGCTTGAAGAAAGAGGTTTGTTAAAGCTATTTTAGGGACTGTAATAGAGGAAGCCAGCACTAGAACAATAAAACAATTACCATGCAACAGTGAGGGTCCATTGAGATTACATAACATGAATAACACTTTGAGCCTCCTCCATTGCATGTTCATTTCTTTCTTCATTTATTCCCCACACATTATTAAGTATATAATTATGTACAGATCACTATACTGGGCCTTGGAGGAGATACAAAGTTTAAAGCAGACATGATCTCTGCTCTCATGGAGATTAAACTAGCAGCCTCACATTCTATCTTGTATCATAGCTATTTGTGGACATGTGACAAAGGAGGGAGTAGAAAAAAAACCACCTACGAATCCAGTGATGGTTTAGAGTACAATCTGAAGTCTATTTCTATTAGGAGAGCACCTTTTCCACCTGATTTGTTTCTTTCCACTAAAGTCAGACCCTTAATGTGTCTGTTGTGGTAAAAATTATTTGTGGTAAAGATTAATATTGAAAGTTTTAGCTGACTCATTTGAGAGATTGCACATGCTACTGAAGCATCTTTTGAAGGACCTCCCCTTTTGGGAGGAAAACTCAAGAATGTGAGGAGCTTCTAGGACACGAACTTAAAAGTGAGGGCGGAACGGAAGTTGGCGTTCTCTGGCTGTTAACCTTAGCCATGTCAGTGTGCGCGGGAGAGAGGAGTTCGGAAACACATGGTTGGTGTTCGACTTTGGGTGTGCTGGTTCATGGCCTGGCTGGCAGTTTGGGATTCGGTGAGTTTTATAAAGGAAAATAGACTTAGTTTAGATCTAAGAACATTCATCCATATTTCTACTTCCCTGTTTCCCTAATTGGTATCACCTTTTGTTGTCTAATTCCCAAGCAATAAAAACTAATCCCTCACAGATTAAAGCTCAGAGGCTCCTTTTTCTTAGTGGTCTGGGAGATATATACAAAAGGGAAAAGTTAAAAGGAGTTTAATGTTCCGTATATCCAATTTTGAATTTCCCCCTGTGTTTGCATCAGATACTTGTGGAATAGAAGCTAAGAATGATAACTATTTGAAAGCAGATTGGGTCATCTCTGGAAGTAGAGTTCTTTGTCATTCAGGGCCCTAAAGAAAAGACATGGAATAGAATGATGTAATGGAACCTCTTGCTGGAAATAAAAGAGACCAAAAAGAATTGCTTAGATAAGTAAGCAAAGCAGAAAAGAGTAGTATCATAGAAATCAGGAAGATAGAATCGATCAAGAAGTAAGATTTGGTCAATGGTATTAAAAGTTTCTGAGAGGATTTTTTTTTCAGAGAGGATATTATAGAAGGGTTCCCTGCCCTGGTATGAGTTAGAGGAAATGTGCCCTGAGATCCCCTTTTGACTCAGATGATGTGATCTGTGTCTTTTAAATTGCAAGTTGACTTGCCCACAATGCCCAATGCCCTCCTGGCACCCACATCATTCCTCTTCCTACTCTCCATTGTCTAGCTTTCTGCTTGAGTATTCTCAGGAAATGAAATGTAAAGTTGTTTTAATGCTACACTAAGCAAAATAATTAGGATGGTAAATCTACCACCTATCAAAAAGTCATCACGCATTCTGGTACATAGTGTAATATGAATAGGATTTTCTGAATTAGGTGCCAGAAGGTCTGGGTTCTAGGCTGGGCTCTGCCACTTACTAGCTACATGATCATAGGAAAAATCAGTTCATCTTCCTAAGCCTCATTTTCCTCATATATAGTATGAAGATGATGATGATAATAATAATAATAATAATAATAATAATGTGTATTATATTTACCTTACAGGGATGTTGGGAGAAAAGTACTTTGTAAATTGTCAAGTGCTTGATCAAGGAGTTAAAATAATTATTTTTCCCCTCCCCACTTTGTTGAGATCATAGAAAGCTGAGTATATCCTACCATTTTGTCCCCATAGTTCTCGCTGGTCAATTCCACTTGTCTCTTTCCTCATCTCTTAACTTCAGTCATTGGTGGTAGCCTAGACAGTCTAGTTCACTCAGGAACTCAGGATTCCAAGACCTAAGAGCTCTGTTCTGTACTCTAAGCTTATGCTGTCGCCCATCTGCTCCAGCTTTCCTTGCCCCAAGGGTCTCCTTGGCTTGTGCAGATATAGCCTGGACCATTACCTGAGTTGGCGAGGGCGAGGGCCTTGAGGGTCACAAACTCTTCTTTCTCTACCTTGAGCTTCTTGTACCTGCGCACCAACTGCAGGATAGCCAAGTAGAGCTCTAGCAGTCCCGTGAGGCGGGAGTGCTCCTCATCCATGATGTAGTCCTCGGCGTACACCAATTTGTCCTCATACGGTAAGGAGCGGTACACAATGCCCAGGATGAGGATCTCCATCCAGGCACTCTGCAGCAGGCTCATCTGGTCTCCCAGGGAGAGGTTTGAGAACCCTGATTTAGAAGAGCAAGAAAGCCAAAAGACAAGAGCCTGGTCAAATTAAGGTAAGGGAGAGGAGCATTTGCCCAGTGGTCTCTGATGTAGCCAATGCTACATCAGAGGATGGTGCCAGTTAACTGCCAAACAGCCTACCATGGTATGAAAAGCAGTAGGATTGTATGCAGGGCAAAATCAGGAGTAATGAGTGGGCAGAAATTTCAGAGAGGCAAATTAAACTTGATTCAAGGGAAAAATATTCTAAATAGAGCTATCCAAAAGTGGAATGGTCTGACTTGGGAGGAAGGTCCTTTCTCATTGGTTATGATGTAGAAGAGATTCTTGCTTAGGTACAGTCTGGATTAGAGGTTCACTGAGGCTCCTTCTACCTCTGAGAATCTGTGTGAAACTGTATAATTAAGGAAACAAGTTTAGAGGTCAGCTCTGCCACTTAGTGGCTGTTGCTCCCTTAGCCTCTTCGGTTTCCTCACCCGTAAAACAGGGATGATAAGGATTAAGAGGCAGTATAATGTAGTAACAAATGCACTGCATTTGCAGGCAGAGCCTAGGGGTTCAAGTCCTTTCTTTGCCAATTATTAACCTCAGGCAAGTCACACCTTTGTTGAGCCTCCATTTCCTTATATTATAAAATGAAGAGGTTGGACTAAATGATTTTCAAGGGTCTCTTCTAGCTCAAAATCCTTTGGAGTAAGACCCATCTCTATCCTGTTCTTAATCTCAGCTCCTATTGTTGTTACATTACTACTAGAAGAACTTTTGCAGGTGGCATACAATTGTCTAGCCTCATGTTGGGTAGAGGGCATCCAACACTCAACTGACAGAGTTGGAGGTTTGAAATGATTCCATTGCTTCTTCCTGTGACTTTTTCCTTCCTGTTCATAGCCTCCATTTCTAGATCTTTCTGAAGGCATCGAGGCAGTGCCTAGATCCTTTGGTCTGACTCAGTTCCTAGGCTTCTCTGTGGAATTTCATTTGTGTTGAATGAATAGCATGATGCAGTAGAAAAAGTATTGAACTTTCAGTCATTTGACCTGAGTTCAAATACTGTCTCTGTCACTTACTATCAGTGTGACTGTGGGCAAGTTACTTAACCTCCCCAGGTCTCAGTTTCCCTCATCTGTAAAATGAGGGGATTTAAATAAGATGGTCTCTAAGATCCCTTCCACTCTATCTAGATGATCTAGTTCTGGCTTTATGAAGAACTTGTACATACACTTTCCCCTCCCCCCAAGTTATTTCTATAATACTGAGGGTCAAGATTACTTTAGTTTGTAAGCTGAAAAATTTCCTCAAAACTAAACTTAGCTGGTCTAAAACAAAACATATCCCCTCCCTTCCTCAATAAAAACACCCTCCTTTCTTCCTAAATTCCCAATCTCTGTTAACTGTGCCCCCATTCTTCCATTCACTCAGGCTTGAAACCTTGGTGTCATTCTTAATTCTTCACTCTCCTTCACCGCTCCCACCATATCCAATCAGCTATCAGTTCTTATCAATTCTACCCTCATAAAATCTTTCCCATCCATCCTCTTCTCTGGACTCACACATACTATACTAGTCCAGGTTATCATTACCTTTCTCCTGGTTCATTGTAATAGTTTCCTAATTTTGTCTTCCTACCTCAAGCCTCTCCTCTCTCTAAGCCATCCTCTATAAGCTTTCTTTCCAGACTTAGAACACAGTGATCTCCCTTATACATTCTACGTTCCTGCCAAACCAAGCTTATTGCTGTTCCTCACACTTTCTATCTCCTATCTCTGTACCCCACACAGACTTGCCTCTTTACTTACAGTTATTGTTTAGTCATTTTAGTTGTGTCCAACTCCAGTTGTGACCCCATTTTTTTTGACAAAGATACTAGAGTGGGTTGCCATTTCCTGTTCCAGCTCATTTTACAGATGAGGAAACTGAGGCAAGCAAGGTGAAGTGACTTACCCAGGGTCACACAGCTAGTAAGTGTCTGAGGCCAGATTTGAACTCAGGAAGATGAGTCTTCTTGACTCCAGACCCAGCACTCTATCCATGGCACCACCTGGTTGCCCTGTACTTAGAGTACCCTCCCTCATTGCTATCTCTTTGAATTCCTAGCTTCCTTCAGCTCAGCATGTTGTGTCCTACATGATACCTTTCCTGACTCCTCAGCTTCTGTTGCCTCTGCATCTTCAAACTTTGGAGTTATTTTGCATTCATTTTGCACATAATGATAAAATTATAATGGCATGGCTATATCACTCTACAGTTTACAAAGCACTTCACAAGTGTCATTTTTCTCTTCATTGGCAACTTTGTTTTTGCTTTTTTTTTTTTTTTGCGGGGCAATGGGGGTTAAGTGACTTGCCCAGGGTCACACAAGCTAGTAAGTGTCAAGTGTTTGAGTCTGTATTTGAACTCAGGTCCTCCTGAATCCAAGGCCAGTGCTTTATCCACTGCGCCACCTAGCTGCCCCCCTCATGGCAACTTGGTGAGATAGGTTCTATTATTATTCTCATTTTACAGATGAGGACACTGAGGCACAGAGAGGTTCATGTATGTGTTGTTTCCACTAATCAAATGTAAATTCCTTGAGGGCAGGTCCTTTTTCATTTTTTCTTTGTATCCCCCTCACCTAGCACAGTGTCTGGTACATAGATGTTAGCTGATTGATTGGTTGATTGAATTTTGAATTTGAAGCTATGGGTTCTGTGGTCCAATGAAATGCAACAAAAAAGAAGAAAGCTATTAAGGTAATTAAGGGATGGCAAGGCAATTAAGTCATCCTTTGGGGAGAATAGGCAGCATTCTCCTAAATATAAGTGCTGGCTCTACTCTGTCTCTTTCAATCATTTTTCAGTTGTGTCTGACTCTTCCTGACTCCATTTGGGCTTTGCTTGGCAAAGATACAAGAATGGTTTGCCATTTTCTTCTCCAGTTCATTTTACAAATGAGGAAACTGAGGCAAACAGGATTAAGTGACTTGCCCAGGGTCACACAACTAGTAAGAGTCTGAGGCCACTTACTTTAGATTTGGGTAATTTGAACTCTCAAAGATGAATTTTCCTGATTCCAGGCCTAGTGCTATATCCATTGCACCACTTATCTGACTGATGCTACTCTAAACTGGGAATAAAAGGAGAACTGAATTTTGGTCTAGTCTAGGAGACGCATTCTTTCTGCATATGGACTGTGCTTGAGAAATGTTTGTTTAATTGAATGGAATTGAATTGTCTTGACTTTGCCACACCCTTGTTGTATCACTTGGTAAGTCACTTAGAAGAGGACCCAGTGGGAACAGATTACCACCAAAATTTCTTTCAGTATTTGACAGTCTGTATGATTCTATGTCTGGCTGTGCACAATGAATACAATATTTTCAATTTGGCCTAAATATTCATCTTATTTTGTAATTCTATGGGTCCATGCATCATCAGTCTACTAACCAGGTTAAGTCCAAGGCTACATTCCCCCATGACCCAGACACTTTGAGATTGCTACCTTCAGACCCAATAATTGGCCTTTGAGTTTGATTACAGTTGCTGTGTGTTCAGAGAATATAGGCTCCTTCCAATATTAAGCTTGGAAAATAAAATTTGGAAGAGAAAGTCTGAGGCCAAAATATTTGATAAACCATTGGCGAAAACTAAATTTGGCTGATGTTGATATTCTTTGATGATCCATGGGTTGTCTGGGATAATCCATGCTATTGCTTTCCACTGCCAACTCCTTCCACAACCACCACTCCCGCTGTCCTCTCTTAATAACGATGATGATAATGATAGCCCGCATATCTCTAGTGCTTTACAAATATTTCAAACCACTTTACAAATATTTTCTTTTTTATCCTCACAAATACCCTGGGAGGTAGGTGCTATTATGACCTCCATTTATATATAAGGAAACTGGGCAGATAGAGGTTAAATGGCTTGCCCAGGGTCATACATTTAATAAATGTCTCAGGTCTTCCCCATTCCAGGGTCAGTGGTGTATCCACTGTACCACCTGAGTGCCCAAAAGGACTGGTCACATCAAATGCCATTTAGATACAAATAGACCTTGTGTGTCCTCTAGCTGCTTCTAGGGAAGTTAAATTTTGGACTTCACAGGGGTATTTGCAGACTTTTTCTTTTCAAGTGTCTTTGGCTCTTCCCCTCATCTATTTTTATCCTATACCTCCCTGTGCCCTCTACCCTGGCCTGCCACCAGCCCTCTTCTATAAATGGCCTTTTTTTTCTATAAATGGACGTTTCCTTTTCTACTTCCCTTCTCCCCCCAAAAAAGAATCACAGAATGTTAGATCTGGAAAGGATCTTAGAAGCCATTTAGTCCAACCACCTTCACTTGACAGATGAGGAAACTGAGGCCCTTAAAAGGTGAATGACTTGATGGATTGATTACTCAGGGACATGTAGGAGTCAATCCTGGATCTTCTGACTTCAATGGTCTTTCCACCATACCGCCCTGCTACCTAACATTCCTTTGCTCACCCTTCTTCAGAGCTCTAGACTCATACTCAGGAAGTTAATTATATGGACTCCCCAGCATCCTCCTTTTCTGAGCATCCTCGTGTCTGCAGCTGGGTTTGCGGAGCCCAGGTCTTCAATGATCATTTGATGTTCCTTGTTATCAAGTCAGCAATTAACAAAAGAGCTGATGATTGCTATATTGACTGGCCATGCATTGGGTTTTGATATATGTGTTATCTCAGCCAAAGATGCAGTAGCAAGGAGAAGGGCAGGTGATTATGTATTTATCACAATGCTGTTAGTGTGAGAGGATGTGTGCATGCCTATAGTTGCCAGGGGAGGTGGGAGGCGATAATGGAGAATCCAGGGATGGACATCCAATTTTCCTTATCAGACCACTGAAGAGGAGAGAGACCTCAGGCTACATTAATTAACAGATACCAATCAGCAGGCACATGAGTGTGTGTATTGGAATATGTTGGCTTGGGGATGGGGGTTAAGGCGGGGGAGGGTAGAAGGCAGATAGGCAGAAGAAAGAGAAAGAGGAGTAAGGAGACAGAAGGGAGAGGAATCGATAGACCATTGAGTTGAGGAGGTGGGAGAAGAGGAGGGAGAAGGAATACAACTAGAGAAAAAATAGGGGGCAAGGCCTTTAGAAATGGAGGGAAAATGCCAAGCAAAGTCCTGCTGGTGTAATCAGGAAAATAAACTAGAAAGATGTTAGATAGCTTGAATTCTTTCTAATGGCCATTGGCTCCCTAGTTATTGAGAGGGTATTCCTATGGAGTTTTACTTCATACTGAGGACCACAGAATTTTAGATGGGACCTTGGAAACCATCCAGTTCAAAGTAAATCTGAACAAGCATTTCTTCTATCCTTGGACTAAGTTTTAAGGTCAGTGGCCTCTGCAATTTGTATACTCTGTGTGTGTGTGTGGTTGGGTGTGGGTGTGGGTGTGTGGGTGGGTGGGTGGTGGGTGGTGGGTGGTAGTCCTGCTTTTAGGGAAATAGGTAATCACATGGAAGTTTATATTGTGTTCCAATTGTGCCTACCAGGTGTAGTGAAAGGTATAAAGAGAACCATCTTAGCCTAAGCATTACTAGTAAGAGTAGATGGGTTGATTTCTCTCTTTGGTTATCTTTGAAAGGAGTCAACCTCTTTTTACAACCTTCTAATCCAAACTTCATTCCAAAAATATTCCCATATGTATATTCAAGTGACTTTTGAATGCCATTCCAAGATAGCAGTCATGACCTCCCCTTTCCTCTCTGTGCCCCTTGAACCATTAATCCAAGTAAGAAGTGAGAAACAATGCAAAAGAAATAATCTGAGATGGAAGACAGAAATCTTCACCAATGTCAAGAGTATAATAACAGGATGCAGAAATGCAAGAGAAAAAGAAGAAACTATCTGAATCTTTGGAATGATTGACAAGATGCCTAAGTGGTGTGGGGCTCTTGACATAAAGAGTAGATATTCATCTTTTGAATAACAAGAATTCGTAGGTTCAGGAAACACAAGAAAACCAGTTATTAGTTATTAGACCCAGGAAGAAAGATGTGCCATATTGGCTAGTAAATTGGAGTTAGAAGAGACCTCAGCAATCTTTTATCTAACCCATACTGGACCCAGAATCCCTTTTACGACATCTCAAGAAATGATTATCTAGTCTCCTCTAGAGCAGCATAGTGGCACAGTGGATAGAATGCCAAGTCTGGAGTCAGGAAGACTCATCTTCATGAGTTCAAATTTGACCTCAGACACTTACTATCTGTATGACCTGGGCTAGTCACTTAACCCTGTTTGTCTCAGTTTCCTCATCTGAAAAATGAGCTGAAGGAAATAGCAAACCACTCCAGTAACTTGGCCAAGAAAACCTCAAATGTGGTCACAAAGAGTCAGACATAACTGAAAAATGACTGAACAAGTCTTCTCTTGAACATCCTCAGTGAAGGGCATCTCACTAACTTCCAAGGCACCCCATTCTACTTTTGGACAACTCAAATTGTTAGGAAATTTTTCCCCACATCACCCTAAATATGCCTCAATTTAATTTCTGCCCATTGCTCCTAGTATTGAATTATAGGACTAAGCAGAATGTGTATCAGAGGAAGATGTGGTCCTTCTCTTTGCTAATACCAACTCCTCTACTTGTGCCATTGATCCCATCTACTCCTGTCATCTCTGAGAGCTTGACCCTTCAAGTAGGGGTCAAAGAGAGGGATCTCCGCTCTGTCCTTGCTACTTTAAATTAAAAGTGGAGGGGCAGCTAGGTGGCACGGTGGGTAAAGCACCAGCCCTGGACTCAGGAGTACCTGAGTTCAAATCCAGCCTCAGACACTTGACATTTACTAGCTGTGTGACCCTGGGCAAGTCACTTAACCCCCATTGCCCCACAAAAAAAAAATTAAAAGTGGAGATTTTAGAATAGAAAAGAGGATTTGGGAACATACTATTAGTGAGTAGTATTTGGGTCTATAGAACAGACTGTGTAGGTCAAGATAAAGTTCTATTGGTCTCTTGGCCAGCTAATGAGAAGTGGAAAGAATACTTTTGACTGAAGAGTTGCTAAAATGATCAAAAGAAGAGAGGGGAAGAAAAGTGCCTAAATATAACTGCTAAGTTAGACATCATGGACAACAACTGGTATGGCATGGATAGGATAACAGTGGAATTGACCAGCAAAGGAGAAAACAGCTGGGAACATGGGCAAAAATACTCTCATGCTGAGTGCTTGGATAATAAAGTGCACTTCACTAACAGTTCTTTGCTACTAAAATAACTAATAATAAATGTGATGGAAAGACTATCGTGTTTTTTTTTAAATGATCTCAAAAAGGCATGGAAATATTTTGTTAAACTGATGTTGAGTGAAGGGAGCAGAGCCAAATTGATTTATACTATAATAGCAATATAATAAAAATGAACAATTTTGAATAATTTTATAAATTGATGAAGAATGAAATGAGCAGAACCAGGAAAAGAAGTTATATGATAACACTGTAAAAACAAACAACTGAAAGCTGTAAGAACTAAAATCAAGGCAATAATCATTCATGATTCCAGATGATCCATGATGAATTACAGAAAGGCAGTGGATTTTGGATAAAAACTAAGGAATGTGTGTTTGCATATATACACACATACATATACATAGCTATACACATATATGTATACATACCCACATGTATATATATATTATATATTTTTTCTATGCAGTTGTTGTTGTTCAGTAATGTCAGACTCTTTGTGACCCCATGGACCATAGCATGGCAATACTGTACATGGGGTTTTCTTGAAACATGATACTGGAGAGGTTTGCCATTTCTTTCCCCAGTGGATTAAGTGATTAATAAAGATTAAGTGACTTGCCCAGGGTCATACAGCTAGTAAATGTATAAATTCAGATTTGAACTCAGGTCTTCCTGACTCCAGGCCCAGCACTCTATCCACTGAGCCACCTAGCTGCTCCTGGTACACACACACACACACACACACACACACACACACAGAAATTGAAGAAGCTTATTTTACTTGATTATGCAGATTCGTTACAAGAATTTTTTCCCCTTTTTCCAGTAGGGTAGAAAGTGTGAAGAAGAAAAAATAGATTTCTGTTATTTTTTTTTAAATAGAGAATGGTGAGGGTACTATAGATATGAAATGTGCATATACTCTCAGAGGAGGTCACCGTAATATTAGTTTTACTTAACTGCTTAATTTTGTTACAAGAGACCTTTCAAAAAGTGAGAGTTTATAAATATTTATAACATCAAAACAAAACATCAATAAAACTTTAAAAAACCCCGCTCTAGCAGTTGTAATTGCTGAACCACTGTTGTTGATCTTTAAGGAATCACAACAAATAAGGTGCCACTGAGATGGGGATAGAGGAATGGGACCTTTTTATTTTATTTTATTTTATTTTTTTGGCAGGGCAATGAGGGTTAAGTGACTTGCCCAAGGTCACACAGCTAGTAAGTGTCAAGTGTCTAAGGCCAGATTTGAACTTAGGTCCTCCTGAATCCAGGGCTGGTGCTTTATCCACTGTGCCACCTAGCTGCCCCATGGGACCTTTATTTTTTAAGAGGAAAAAGGTGGAATCCACAAATTATAGACTGGAGAGCTAGACATGGACCCTAGTAAAATTCTCAGAAGGATGAACAAAGGGAAGATTTCTGAGAACTTAGAAAAGGAAGCGATGGTCACCATAAGCCAAGAGAGGTTCACTAGGAACAAGTCGAGTCATCCTAGCCTCATTTCCTCTTTTGACAGGTTTTCTAAGTCAAGGAAATGTTGTTTGTCCTTTGTTCTCAAAGAGGACTAATGATATCATGAGGGTGATGTCTTCACTTGCTCATGAATTAGATTTAAGTGAGGTAGAGCTGTGCAAAGTCAGCTCTCTTCCCCAGTCATCAGAGTCCAGTGGCAAGACAAAAGTCAACACCAGATCAGGGAAATACCATAGACTTAGTGTACTTGGACTTGAGCAACACATTTGTCAATCTCTCATTAAATCCTGGTGGACTTGGTTGTTTTAGAATTGGTCGACCCAAAAGAGTACTGATTTCCAACCAGGAGGGAGTTTTCCAGTGTAGTAATACAGGAGCCCGCCATTGCCTATGTCCTATTGAACATTTACCAATAACTTAGATAAAGCCATGGGTGCTCATTAAATTTGTAGATGACATGTATCTGGGAGGGCCAGCTGATACCCTGGATGACACAATCAGATTTGGAAAAGATTGGCTGGAATCATGGCTATATCTATGAAGGTGAAATATAAGTGGGAAAAATGTAAAATTATACAATTAGATTTTTAAAAAATCAACAACATACCTGCAGGATGAAAGAGACATGATTAAATATTAGTTTAGGTGGGGAAAAAAAAAGACTTGGGGATTTAATAGACAATAAACTCAAAGCCTTTACTTAGACTTCTTGGAATAAAGAATTGTGTCAGAAAGAGAGGGGACAGTTCTTGATTATGTTTAGTTCACGCTGCTACATTTTAGGAGGAACACTGACAAGTGCTGGCAGCATTCATCAGTCCCTCAACCTCAAAAAACTGGGTCTTTAGCTTCTTCTCTTTCCAACCTACTCTACCTGATGGTGTAGTGGATAGAGTGATGGGTCCGAATTGAGGAAGATACAGGGTTGAATCCTGCCTTAGATACTTACAGGCTGGGTAATGCTGGATAAGTCACTTAACCTCTTACGTTAGCCTCTTTCTACTCACAGGGTTGTTGTAAGCTATTACTCAGATATAAAGTGCTTTGTGAACTTCAAAGAACTAAATAAATGCTAGTTATGATTATTCACTATTCGGCTCCTGGCACTGTTAATTACCAAGGCAACCCCACTGAAGACCTTGTTTGTTATCTTTGGCTCTTCCCTTTTCTCATTTACATCTAATTTTTACACATCTAGTCAATTCTGGGGCAGTTAGGTGGCACAGTCTAGAGTCAGGAACAGTCATCATCATGAGTTCAAACTCAGCCTCAGACAATTCCTAGCTGTGTGACCATGGGCAAGTCACTTAACCCTGTTTGCATCAGTTTCTCATGTATAAAATGAGCTGGAAAAGGAAATGGAAAACTCCAATATTTTTGCCAAGAAATTTCCAAATAGGAACATGATGAGTCAAACATGATTGAACGAAAAGTGAATTCTACTTCCACAGCATCTACATCATTTCCCTTCACTCTCACCATTTCTTATCTTGTTCCCATCTAATTCATCCATCATACCACTACCAAAGCAATCTTTTTAAATACACATCTAATCACATCACTCTGTTGCTCAAAATCCTTCAATAGTTTATTATTGCATATTGAGTAATTCTTAAACTCATTTGCCTGGTAGTCAGTTTCACCAAGTGCCATAGTTTTATCTTTCTAGTCTTGCCCAATATTGCTTCTCTCCATATACCCCACACTTCAGTCAAATTGGATGACTTACCGTCCACCATATTTGCCTAGCACTTTCCTTCTTAAATACCTTTACTCATGCTATTCCTTATCTCAAGAATGCCCCCCCTTCCAAGATAGTTCCAAAGGACTCATGATGGAAAATGCTCTCCAAATCCAGAAAAAGAAGAACTGTGGAATCTAGATGCAGATTGAACCATACTATTTCTATTGTTTTTGTTGTTTTTCTTTTTTGAGGTTTTTCCTTTTTGTTCTTATTCTTCTTTCACAGAATGACTAATACAAAAATATGTTTAATGTGATTGTACATATATAATCTATATCAGATTACTTGCTGTTTTGGGGAGGGGGAGAAGGGGAAGGAGGGAGAAAAATTTGAAACTAGAAATCTTATAAAAACAAATGTTGAAAACTATCTCTACATGTAACTGGAAAATAATAAAATACTTTTATGGGGGAAAAGTTACACAAATAACTGCAAGTATCAGAAAAAATTCTGGGATGGGATGTACAAATACACTGAGTAGTCAACTTCAAGACAGTATAGATCCAATAATAAAATATATTTGCCTTTCAAGAAATGCTCAACATTCGGGTGGAAATAATGAACTTAAATAAAATAGGCTTTTCCCATTTTGAAAAAAAAAAAAGAATGCCCTCCCTTGTCTTCTAGCTATTGAATGCATCCTTTAAGGCCAAATGCAAATGCCACTTCTTCTAAGAAGCCTTCAGTTACTAATACCCTTTCTCTCTTCAGACTTAATATAATATTGTGTATGCAATTCTGAAGTAATCACCATATAATTTCATATTATCATTATTTGTATATCATATATTATGAGGGCAGGATGACTTATCTAAACCTAGTATCTCACCCAGTGCTTGGCTCAGTGCTTACTCTACATATCGTAGGTACTCCATGTTTACTGAATTGAAGTCACAAGTTAGAGTGTGTCCATGGAAGGATCACCAGGATGGTGAGGTCATTCAAAATCATGTTCTATGTATGAGCAAGATGAGCTGGAGGAATTTGAGATGTGATAGAGGAAAGAAAATTTGGGGGAGGAGACACGGTTGTTGTTTTCAAATATTTGAAAGGCTAAGGGGGCAGCTAGGTGGCACAGTGGATAAAGCACTGGCCCTGGATTCAGGAGGACCTGAGTTCAAATCTGGCCTCGGACACTTGACACTTACTAGCTGTGTGACCCTGGGCAAGTCACTTTACCCTCACTGCCCCACAAAAATAAAAACCTTCCTCAAATATTTGAAAGGTTGGCACAGTTGTTGTGAGGATATAGTGAGTTATTATTTATAATATATAATTACAAAATATGTATATATGTGATATCCAATTACAAATTAGATATGTGCAATATCTAATTACTTTGCAAACCAGTGATATATATATATAATTATAATAATATAATTACTTTGTAAACCAGTGAGATATATATATATGTATATATACATACATGTATATATACATATATATACATATATATATACATATATATCTCACTGGTTTGCAAAGTAATTATATTATTTATTTATATATATGCATATATATAGAGAGAGAGAGATAGAGAGAGATTATTGTTATTACTATCAACAGGAGGTAGTGAGCTTGCCCATTACTGGGGGTATTCAGAGGCTAGATAACTTTGGTTTAGGGACTCTGTTTAATGGATTCATGCTTCAGGTAGGAGTTCAACAAGTGATTTTTAAGACCCCTTCAAGCTCTGAGATTCAAGTCTAAAGTTCTCAATAATAATAATACTAATTCTTGAATAATGAAAATAGTAAGAATAGCTTTTATTTGTAAAATGTTTTGTGGGATAATAACAGTGGACATTAATAAAGCAGTCAATAAGCATTTATTAGGTGCCTACTATGTGCCAGGCAATTAAGCACCTATAATATGCCAGGTAGTGTACTAAGTACTGAGGTTGCAGCAAAAGACAGTCCCTGCTCTCAAGGTACTCATATTTTAATAAATAAGAATAGTTTTTTAATTCATATAATGTTTTAGAGGATAATAATAGTCAACATTAATCAATCAATAAGCATTTGTTAAGTACCTACTATGTACCAGGCACCATATGAGGTTTTAGGGATACAAATTTCAATACAGAACTTAGAAGATTTTCAAAGCACTTTGCATATATTACCTCATTTGATCCTGACAATAGGAGGTGATTGAGGTGGGTACTATTATTATTCCCATTTCACAGATTGGGGTCAACGAGGGTTAAAAGACTTGCTTAGAGTCATATAACTTAGGGTTTATAATTTGCTTTCACAAGCATCATTTCATTGATGTTTGAAACAAGCTGTGAGATAGGCAGGGCAGGGTGTTATTATTCACATTTTAAACAAATAGGAAATCAAGGTTCACTTAAGTGACTTGTCTGAGGTCACACAGTGACTGAACCAGAACCAGAATCTGGATCTTTTGATTCCCAGTTCAACATACTAGAGGCCCTGCATCATGTTGGAAATGCTACTGGACTCTAAGTTAGGAAGTTAGGAAGACATAGCTTCAAAATCAGCCTCAGGCACTTAGTAAGTGTATGACTTAGGCTTAAAATCTGTGCAGCTAGTAGCACAGTAGGTAGAAATCTAGATTTGGAGTTAGAATGAACCTGAGTTCAAATTCTGCCTCACATACTTTGGCAAGTCACTTAATCTCTCTGAAACTCAGTTTCCTTATCTGTAAAAATGGGGCAGATGATAATATTAGTCCTTACCTCTAATACAGAGGTGTTAAACATATAGGCACCGTAACGCTACTGAGTACAGACCAAATCAGGTTAAAATATAATTGGGAAGTATTTAACAAAACGAATAAAAATATAACATAGACAATGTTAATTCGTGGTTTTCTAAATTAAGATTAGAGAATTTGGGATCCCTTTCTAATTTAGTTTGACACTATTGCTCTAATATATGTAAAGCTTATAATGCTATATAAATGTAAGTTAATATTACTTAATTTCCCCACCTGTAAAATGAGGGCCCTCAACCAATGGCCTTGAGGGGACACTTGGGCCACTTTTAGTTCTAAAATATTTGATCATACTTTCTTCTCCTTTGTTTTTGTTCTCTTGGACACAATCAGGATTAAATGACTTGCCCAGGTTCACACAGCTACTAAGTATTTGAGGTTAGATTTGAACACTGGTCCTCCTGATTCTAGGGCTGGTGTTTCACCCACAGCGCCACCTAGCTGACCCTTTGAGCATACTTTCCACCACAATAAGCTTTCTCCTAATAAAAACTTATTGAATTTAAGGTCTGAGTTTCACTCACAGCCCATCACTTTCCCTAAGAGAGTTTTAGAATTCCCTTGGTTGGAGATCATTCCCTCCCCCAGTGAGGCACATCTACTTTCTACTAGGATGGAAATATATCAATGCTCCCATTCTTTCCCATCCATGGGATGGAATAGGCCTTTGAATCATAGGCCCTCCCAGGGAGCACTACAGCCTAGGAGACAGGTGGAAAGTTCCCTTCACTGCTCTTCCTCTCTACACCCACATAGATCCCAGAAAAGTTGCTTTATCGGCACTGGCTGAAGTAGTGACATTCAAGCTCCTTTTTTCCCCCTCTCTCAGTGCTTTGACAGTATGAGCTCCCAGAATTAAAAAAAAAAAACATAATTTGTGGCAAGTAGAGTTCATAATCTGTTAATTTATTATCGTTTCTGTCGTCCTGGAGGGCCATTAGTAGAGGTAATAAAGGGAGATGTAATTATAGGATCTGAGGCCACTCCAGACACAGCTGCTGTCACTCGGCTCCCCATATTTCATCATCTGCTGGTGCTCTTGTCTTCCTGGGGAGAGAGAGACAGTGGCTACCTTGGGAGGAGAACCATCTCCCAGAGCCTCCCTTGTCAGTAAGGAGGCCCCTCCAGGTGGCCCCTCCCAAGCCACATGCAAATGGCAGGAGTGATAGATGCAGGGGTGGTAGGGAGGTGGGGAAGTATAGGGAGTGACAAGAGAGAAGGGGAGACCTCACTGGAAAGGGAAGGCCTCCGAGCTGCCTGGGGAGGATATTGAGCTAATAATGTTTGTTGAATGCAATTAATCAAGTAATTCCCATTCTTGGTTGTAGTCATGGGCTCTCCATTTAATCTTCTCTCCCTCACCTGGAAAGAAATCTGGGCCACTGGCTCTTTAAGGACTCAGATTTCTTGCCTGAGCAAAAATAATAATGCAAAATACAATACAAAAACACATGTTTAGGGGCAGACCTGGCCCTTAATTAAGTGGTAATGATACTGTTAATTTATGTAGGGCCTGTCTCTAAGGGGCTATCCCTGCTACACAGGCAGGATTTCGTTCAGTCTTAATGTTCAGCTTATTTTTCGACATCAGACTTTGCAATTTACACTTGTGAACTGGGGTCCTGTGTGCTTTGAAATTAGGGGAGCAGGAGGGGAATGGTAACTGAGAATTTGCAACCCCTTTCACTTCAGACTCAGTCTCTTCGTTGTCCCTTGAACCCACCTCTGTTCCCTATGTTTTCCCTTGGACCCCTCCTCCCTCTCTCTCCCCTTTGTTGGTCAATATCTTAGCTATCAGTGAAGATTGAGTTTCCCTCTCCACTCTCCCCATGAAATCCTCATGATTTAGCCTAGCTCATAGAACCCTTTCACTCTCTGAACCTCTCTAATATTTCTTGTCTGCATATCACTCATTTGGCAATAAATCACATCTTGCCTCATTAGTTGTCCTTTCATGTGTGTATATGTATGTCTACGTGTGTGTGTGTTGGGGAGGGGTGCTTGTTCCCAAACTAGACCAAAAGACCTCTCAAGAGCTGCTTGGGTGCTATGTATGGTTTGCCTTCCTCTAACACAGTCTTGTACATGTTCAGAGTTTAATGAATGTTTGTTGATGGATTAGTTGATGGGGCCCAGGCCCTTCCCATATGGTCCATCCCTGAACAACCTAAGATAGTATGTTCTCTCTTTCTGTCTAGGAAAGGATCTCCCTACCTGAGGGATCCCAGCATACACTCCGGGAGTACTAGAAGCTTGCTTAGTTGGGAGTGTGAATATTTGTTAAATAATTATATTATCCTATTGAAATTAATTAGCTATTTAATTTCTTTATGTATTTCTTAGGTGTTTTTTGGGGAGAGTTTCAGTGGGCTTTTATTGAGATAAACAAACAAAATCAAGATTTTGCCAACTATCTTTTGAGCTTTTTGAACTGAGTGGAGATTCTCAGCTCCATATTCACATGCATACAATATATCACACATCTTAGCAAAAATATAGCCCTACTGTGTTTGCATGGCAAACTCAAATTCATTTCCTTTCAAATTGAATAAGATGCCAATACCATTACTTGGTCTATTTCCAAAGATTATTAGGGGAATAGGAAAAGAACCTATATGGTCTTCAATGTTAAGGTAGCTCTCTTTGTGGTGGCAAAGAACTGGAAATTGCAGGCATGTCCATAAGTTACAGAACAGCTGAACAAGTTGTGCTATATGATTGTGATGGAGTACTACTGTGCTATAAGAAATGATGAGCTCAGTGATTTTAGAAAAAATCATGGATAGACACACAAAATAACAAAGAGTGAAGTGAGCAGAAACAAGAGAATATTATATACAGTAATAGCAATATTGTTTTAAGAATTACTTTAAACAAATAAATATTAATATTTAAACAAATAAATATTAATAAATGACTATAATAAATAATATAAAGGATAAAAGGAGATACTATTTGCATCCAGAGAAAGAACTAACAGAGAAGTATGTATAGAATAATTATATATGTATGTGTATGTGTATATGTGTGCACACATATACATCTGCATATACATATACATCTGCATATATGTATACATAGACATATATACCTATTTGTGTCTAATGGTAGCCATCTCTAGGATAGGGTGGAAGAAGGGAAGAATAAAAGGGAAAAAAGAAATTTACATGAAAATTTTATTGTATATTTGAAATAGCAAGTTGTGCATAGTAGATTTGCAGCTTCATGTGCAATCATCCTTTTTATTGTACTATGTTATGGAAATGTTTGTTTTATTCCATAAATTAAAAATTTTAATTTATTTTTTAAAAAGGGTATGAGAAGGTTTACTGAAAATCTCAAAGGGTACAGAAATTCAAAAAGGTCGGTAACCTATAGTCAGGGAGGAAGAACAAATGAAACAGGGCTGCCATTGGGCCCACTCCTAGACAGAACACTCTCTGCCTTGTTTCCTCAGGGACTGATGGACAGTCATATTCAGCTGGGTTTTGTCATTGATCCTAACTGAGTTGTCAATTGGTTAAAAAAATGATTGGTGTAAGCTTGTCTCCAGAGAGGGTTGAAGAAAGGTACCGCCCTGTCATCTTTTCAAAGATGGAACACCATGAGCACGGGGAGTTGCCTACTTGGTTAAACCTTAAAACTTCATCTAGACTTTTTGGGACACTGAATACTATCAAATGTGGTTGATACGTTGATTGGTTTTGTTGAATTGCTTTTTCCCCCCTTCCTCTTTCTTTCTTTCTTTTTTTTTTTTGCAGGGCAATGGGGGTTAAGTGACTTGCCCAGGGTCACACAGCTAGTAAGTGTCAAGTGTCTGAGGCTGGATTTGAACTCAGGTACTCCTGAATCCAGGGCCGGTGCTTTATCCACTGCACCACCTAGCCACCCCACTCTTTCTTTTTAAAATCTGTTACAAGGAATGATTCCCCAGGTAGGGAAGGGGGAAATATATTCAGAAATGAAGGTAGGTAAATGAACAAATGAACGGATAAAAAAAAAAAAAGCAGCCATTATGTGTTTATTCTGTGCCAATCATGGAGCTAAGAAAAGGGGGAAAACTGTAGGAGAGTTCAGTAGTGGGTGGAAGAAAAGTGAAGATAACAATTAGAAAAACAAACAAACAGAACTTTTGGACTGGATCTGTGATTCCTTTGGCATTAAGACTTTCTGTAAAAACAAACAAACAAACAAAACCCAAAAACAAACAAAAAAAGAAAGACTTTCTGATGAGAACTCTGTTCCCAGAGTTACCTGGCCTGTGGGTGATTAAACATTTTTCCCAGGATTACACAGTCAGTTTGTGCATCAGAGGTGGGACTTGTAGCAGGTCTTCCAGGGTTGGATGCTGTTTCTCTAGACATTAGGCTATAATACGTCTCAGAAATAAAAAGATGAAAAAATGAAGCTAAGATGGGGTTTACCTGTAGTGGTCTGAGTTTGTGCTAATTAATTTTTATTACTACCTTAATGATAATGATAACAGACATATAATACTTTAAAATTTGCCAAGTACTTTAGCTACATTATATCATTTGGGGGTTTAAACCCGGTTTAAACCTGATTCCAAGTCCAACATGCTTTATGTCCATCTCATGCTTACTAGCTTTGTGACCCTGAACAATCACTTAACCTCTGCCTGTCTCAGTTTTCTTAATTATAAAATGGGGGTAATAACAACATCTACCTCAAAGATATCAAATGAGAAATCAAATGAGATCATATTTGTAAAAAGTACTTAAGATAGTGCCTGGCATATGGTAAGCACGATATAAATTCTTATTTCCTTCCCCTTACCATTTGCCCTTAGGTATTAAAACCCTATGAATTTAGCGTACAAATGTATTTAGAACAAGAAGCAAGTTAATATTTGGGGTTTTGTTTTATTATATTTTTCTAGTCAACACAATAATAATGAACCCAATAATAATAATAATAGCCAACATTTATATAACTCTTTAAGATTTACACTATATTGACTATACCACTTAGCTGTCTCAAGTGCAATATAATTCATGGAAGGGTGTGAGGATAATCTTTCATTACTACGACTAAAAAGCAGCTGAATTCTGTTTTGCTTTACTGTACTGTCACGCGGCAGGGTCACAATGAACAGCACCCTGGTCCTAGAGTCAGGAAGACCTGAGTTCAAATCTGACCTCAGATACTTCCTAGCTGTGTGGCCTTGGGTAAGTCACTTAACTTCTGTTTGCCTCAGTTTCTTCATCTATAAAATGTGGATAATAATAGTATTTCCTTCCCAGGGTTGATATGACGATCAAACGATATAATTATAAAGCGCTTACAAGTACCTGGCACAGAGTTATAAATGTCGTTGTCGTTGTCGTTGTTGTTGTTATTATTATTATAATTAATACCTGTTCCTTCTCTGCAACTTACAATCTTAGATAGCTGTCTAGAGTATTGTGAGATTAAGTGACTCGCCTTAGGTCACAGGGCTTCTCTATGAATGATTATTATTATTATAGTCCACCTTTTTATATCACTTATGAGAGGCAGTGTGGTCTGGTGGTTAGAGAGCCAGCTTCCATCCTAGGACAACCTGGGTTCTGTCTCTGATACTTCCTAACTCTGTGACTGGATGAATCACTTGACTTGGTGTTAGGAAGCTTCCTAAGACCATCAGCTATAGAACCTCAAAAATCTGCCTTGAGGGAGTATCTTTACCTGGGAGCTCCCTATACCTCTGACATCCCAGGTCCAGTCCCTAAATGATGGTTTCTAAAGTGTTTTTACACTTAGATTATCATCTAATTTGATCCTCCCAACAATGCTGTGAAAGTTATGTACAAATATTAGTATACCCATTTCAGAGAAGTGACAGTAAATGACAGGACGGATTAGGACATACCCCCAGGAAGGCCCAACCACAGGTTAATCTAAGGGGTTCAGGTGTTCAAGGAAAGGTTCTGTTTTGAGTCAAACGAGCTTGAAGCCCTGGGTAGCCAGGCTCCACTCAGTGATCCCAACCAAAGCCTGGTAAGGAGCAAAGACAGGATTCACACCCAGGTCCACAGAGGTAAATAGTTTCAAGGAATACACTGAGGGACAAGGAGAACCAGGGAAGCCCATCCCACTGAAGGGAGACCACAGGACGGTAGGGCGGGCTGCAATGGCTCAGGGCTCAAGACAGAGAGAGAAAGGTGGTGACACAGCAGTGACACCAAGGGGCGCCCAGAAGCTGCCAATACACAGTCCTATCACCCTCCCCCATGCTGACCACCCATGGGTTTCAGGCTCAGTGTGCAAGCCGGAAAGATTGTATTGGATCCCTTAGCTGGGTTAGTGGAGTAATCCAGGCTGAGGTATCTTTAGCAGCAGCCTAACCCCACCACTGGTGCTGAACCAGCAACAGGCAGCTTCGAAAAGCACTGAGTATATAATCCTGGCTGGCCTGAGCTCCTTAGGAGGGTACACCCGCATTAACCGCCTGCAAACACATGCATGCTGAGTCGGAATAATGTGGTTGGCCTTCTACACTAAAAGGGGAGCGCCTTGGGGAAAAGGGGGGTCCTCAAGTTTGTAAGGCTTAGAAAGCCTTGCTGGAGCTGGCCATCCTGGCTCTCCAAATCCAGAGTCAAGAAAACATGCGATATCAAATCCCCAATGATCAGGCGCTTGAGCCGATTCCTATTTGTCACCATCATCCTTTCTAAACTCCAGAGTTGGGGGTCCCATCTCCATAAGATGGATGGGACCTCTTCCCCTCCAACCAACCCCCATACCCTTTGAGGACGGTTCAAGCATGACAGAAGGAAGATAGGTTATATGAAGAGTGTTGGACAACCCACGTACAGTTCTTAGAATGAACAGCTTAGGTTATTAGTCTAATTGTTAAGATTTTGGTGACAGGGGGGCGAATTTTCTTTCTCACACATGACAAGGCCTATGCTTATGGAAAAGATACAGCATGGCCTGGTAGATTAAGCCCTGAATGTGGAATCAGGAAGGTCTGTGTTTGAATCTCAACTAAGTCATTTACTCACCAAAATGTAAGTCACTTAACCTCCCTGACACTCAGCTTTCCCACCTGCAAAACGGGTAAAATAATAGCACCTACCTCAGGAGACTATTGTAAGGATCATAAAAGATGATGTATGAAAAGTGCTTCACAAAACTTGACACACTATAGAAACGTCAGCTGATAATATGCAGGACACAGTTTATTTGACCCCTTTAATTTATTTTTTTAACTTCTCACTGGGTCTGAGGTATGCAACTAGGTAGTACAGTGGTCTCCAGTTTCAGTAAACACACTTTTAAAATAAAATCTGTTGACATCATGCTTTTGTCGGGGCCGATGCTAAAGTTACTGAAGTTTTAGTATACAGAAGCTGTATGAATGTCAGCATAGAGGAACATGCATATGGCTAGAAATATATCAAATCCAGTCACCCTGGCTGCTCCTGGCAGGGATGGGCCCTTTGCACATAGGCTACATGGTCACTCTACAAATGCTAAAACCCATGGATGGGAAAACTAAGTGGTGCAGTGGATAAAGCACTGGCCCTGGATTCAGGAGGACTTGAGTTCAAATCTGGCCTCAGACAGTTGACATTTACTAGCTGTGTGACCTCAGGCAAGTCACTTAACCCCCATTGCCCTGAAAAAAAAGAAAGAAAGAAAGAAAAGAAAAGAAAAGAAAAGAAAAGAAAAGGAAAGAAAAGAAAAGAAAGAAAAAACCATGGAAACCTAAAACTGTCTGAAAGTCACAGAGCCCCTGTAAAGTAAGAAGACAAGCCCCTGCCCATCTGGCCTTGCTGAATTGAGGCAGAAAACACTCGGGTTCAAGAGTGGGAGCCCCACCCCATACCTTACCCTCTCTGCCCTTGGCCTATCTCCCCTTCCCCAAGTCTGCTCTGTTTCACTGGCCTCCCCAACCAAGCCCTAGGCAGGCAAATAATGGCCCATCAGAGGCTGGAAGGGGGCCTGCCCCCCAGCACCTGATCCAAACAAATAATCATCGAGTTCTGACTGTGATTTTGAAGACACTGTATGCAGGTCTCTAGAAATCAGGACAGTGAGGGGAAGCAAACACAGCTCTGTCCTTCCCTTCTAGACAGCAGAATGACAAAAGAGCCTATGACTGGCTTGGCTGGTAGTTTTCCACTGTTCCCAGATGGGAGAAGAGAATCCTATACTTTTGGCTCTCTGGGGTTAAGGGATCTGCGCTCTGAAGTCTTTCTGCTGAATACAAGGTAATTAAAAACACCACCCGAGGTGGTGGTGATATCATTTCTTTGTGTACATCACCTGCTTCCGAGACTCATAGCACTTCCAACTGCCTCTACCACTAGCTTTCTCACCTTGGGCAAGTAGGTCACCTTACCTTGACAAGCCTCAGTTTCTTCCTTTGTACAATGGGGATGATAATATTATTTATATTACCCACCTCAGAGTTGTTGTGAAAAAGATGTCTTCTAAACTTTAAAGCATTATATAAATGAGTTACCACTGTTAATGTTAATTAATTTCTTTTTTTGTTTGTTTTGTTTTGCACTGGATCTATGTCTTCATCTGTGTAGAGAACTCCCAGTATTTGAATGTAGATGGACAAGTTTTTGTATCTCATACTCTTAGAAAAAGGCCTTCTACACTACAAGTTTAAGTGACTTACCTAAGGTCACATAGCCATTTTATGTCAGAGATAGGACTTGAACCTGGGTCTCCCTGACTCTAAGGCTGGTATTCTATACACTATCCAAGGGCCTCAGCTTCTTCATCTATAAAATGAGGGGATTGGATCTGATGAACAGCTAGGTGGCGTAGCAGATACAGGTACCAGGCCTGGAGTCAGGAAGACTCATCTTCCTGAGTTCAAATGGGGCCTCAGACACTTACTAGCTGTGTGACCCTGGGTAAATCACTTAACCCTGTTTGCCTTAGTTTCCCCAACTGGAAAATGACCGTTCCTATATCTTTGCTGCAGATGGAATCAGGGAAGACTGTATCTTTATTGAAATGGCAAACCATTCCAGTACCTATGGCCAAAACCCCAACTGGGGTCACAAAGAGTCAGACCCAACTGAAAAAGACAACAAAAATCCCTTCCAGATCTCAACCTATGCTCCTAAGCTTCTATAATTGTACCTTTTATTATTGTTGTTCATAAATATTATTCCATCGTTAATCAATCAAGAAATATTTACTAATTGTCTACTATGAACCAGGTACTGGGGGGATAAAGAATAAACAATGAAACAATCCTCACTCACAAGCCACTTATGTTTTAAACTTCTTCTTTCCACCAGCAAAATAGGGGAAAAAAGAAACAAGGGAAAAGTGACTTGCCCAAGATCTTCCCATATACCGTTGGCACCCAGGCTTCCTGTTCTATAACTTTTAAAAGGAATGAAGGCCTGAAATTAACCTTTTGGGTTCCTTCCTGGGCTCTCCCACTTACAGGCACAGGAGCACCAACCTTGGTATATTGGTTTTTCTGTGTATTTTCCTACCTCTGGCCCAAGGAACCCCCTTATCCACATTTATGCCACAGAAGTGACTTACCTGGAATGTGCTTGGCCCAGCCAATGATGACCACAAGCTCCCTGTCTGCCAGATCACAGAGGGTGGTCAGGGCTTTGATGTCGCTCTCCGGCATGGTGGGGTCAGGCATGGCATAGATCTTCTCTGGCTCAGCCACCAAGAGATGGGAGACTATCTTTGTCACTGCAAGGGCCAAAGAGGGAAATATGAGCACCTGGGAAGAAAGAGCAAGAGAGCCTGGGGTGTGAAGGAGGCAGACAACAGAGGAGGAGTAGGAGCCAGAGGGCTTCAGCCTGGACGTTAGCAGCACCTCAGCATCTACAAGAGCACCATTTCCATGGGATCTGTGTTTGGGGTTTCAGCATTGCTTCTGGGTTCGTGGATGGAAGGCTCTAATAGGGTTCAAGAACCAGATTCAACTACTTTTCAAAGCAGACCCCTTTCTCCAAGGCTTAATATAGACAGCATTTGCATGTCAAGTGATGCTTTTGGCTGCATCAGTTAGAGAGACCTTTGCTCAGTCATCAGTCACGTCCAAGTCTTTGTGACCCTATTTGGTTTTTTTGTTTGTTTGCTTGTTTGTTTTGGGTTTTTTTTTTTTGCAAGGGTTGAGTGACTTGCCCAGGGTCACACAACTAGTAAGTGTCAAGTGTCTGAGACAGGATTTGAACTCAGGTCCTCCAGAATCCAGGGTCTGTGCTTTATCCACTGCACCACCTAGCTGCCCCCATTTGGGGTTTTCTTGGCAAAGATACTGGAATGGTTTGCCATTTCCTCCTTCAGCTCATTTGCAGATAAGGAAATTGATACAAACAGGATTAAGTGACTTGCCCAGGGTCACACAGCTAGTA
The DNA here is from genome assembly GCF_019393635.1 of Dromiciops gliroides. Classification (NCBI taxonomy): domain Eukaryota; kingdom Metazoa; phylum Chordata; class Mammalia; order Microbiotheria; family Microbiotheriidae; genus Dromiciops; species Dromiciops gliroides. Next base: position 234,375,286 of record NC_057862.1, read on the forward strand.
CGTGTCTGAAGCCAGATTTGAGCTCAGATCTTCTGACTCCAAGGCTGGGTCTTCTATCCACTGCCCCACCTAACCTCCCCTTTACTAGAAAGACCTTGAACCACTCATCATAGGGATGAAGAGTTGATGTGGCATCCTAAGGAAGAGAGAGACCTGAGGGTAAGACCCTCATGGCTAAAGACTGACTTTTAGTAAGGATGATATACATAAACCCCTTGCTTTCTCTATGGATACAATACAACTAAGGATAAAATATATTTCTGTGTTTCTCAGCTGAGGGGACAAGCCACAAATGCAGAGTACAAATACAGAGAGATCAATCAAGCAGGGCTTATGATATTCTTGCAGAAGCCAGTTTGGATATACCACAAGAAAGCTGTATTATTACTCTGCAGAACAGTTGTATGGGATAGCTGGGGGCAGGCCAACAGAACAAAGAATATTGATTCTCTTGTTTGGAGTGTGTTCAGGACATGGGAGTTCATGTCCTGAAACACTTGGGAAAAGGATCCCAGCATCTTTTGATCCCTGAACATCCCAACTTTATGACTTGGTTCCAAAGATCAGTGGAGTAATCATTAAGGGATTAGCCCCTCCCAAAGCCTGGATCACTGGACTTGCTGAAGATTCCAGGCTGTGAAATCCCCTTTCTGATTCTGAACTACCATTTGCCAAAGCACCCTCCAAAAGAGAATTGGAGAATTACCTGAATTCTCCTGGTATGAGTTCATGGGGACTAGCCTATAGAACAAGGGAGTATCTTTTTTGTTGTTGTTTTTTGTTGTTTTTTTGCAGGGCAATGGGAGTTAAGTGACTTGCCCAGGGTCACACAGCTAGTAAGTGTCAAGTGTCTGAGGCCAAATTTGAATTCAGGTACTCCTGAATCCAGCGCCAGCACTTTAACCACTGCACCATCTAGCTGCCCCCTAGAACAAGGGAGTATCTTAGGAATGCTAGGACCAGTGATTGGTTATACTGCTAAATTAAGTAAATTAAAATGTCTTGAAACCTGTAAAGTTCCATACAAATATAAGGTTACTTTCTCTAGTTTGGCCTCTATCTCAGCTCTCAAACAAGGAAGTTAAACTAGGTGATTTTAAGGTCCTTTCCTGCTATAAAATGATTCCATATTAAAGAATTGGCACATCCTTTGTAATTCCTCGAGCACTCTCTAATGGGAGTTATTCATATTCAATATGGAAAAGAATATGGGTTCTAGAGGAAGCCACTGAGTAGAGGTCAAGGAAGCAGAAGGGATGCTGGGACAGAGGGATGCCATATGTGGTTAGTACTTACAGGGCTTTTTGGCTGGAGGAGGAATCTGTAAGCTCAGGTAAGTGCTGCTTTCTGAGTCCAGCCTTCGCTTGTATTTCTGGCGGCCTCCACGAACTCGATCAAGGCGAACCCCTGTCCACGAAAGAAGGGAGAGGGGGGAGAGAAATCCTAAATGTTTATTGGCCATACCATCACCAGTCTTTGACCTGGGCTCCTGAATTTCAGCATCAGGCAATTCCTTTATGATAACCACCTCAGGACGGTCAGAGTGTTAGGAGTACTAATGATATGGGGAGAAAGCATGTGGGTCGTTAGGGTTCCTCTGTAATGAATTACACTCTCTCGCAAGTCCTATTTAGGAATAAAAGAACAGGTTTATTGGGGTACAAGAGAAACTGGCCGGGAGGAAGGTTTTGGACAAACAAAGCGCTTTCCTCCCCAACTAGCTCAGGGAACGCCCTTTTATAGGGTTCAGATGGCGTGGGTAAGAATGTCCCTTATTGCGTGAGGGGCTGGGGGTTCTCTGGAGTTGGGCTGGGGTAGGAGAGGTTGTGAGCAATCTGGTGATGGGTGTTAACTCTCTCCTGATGGGTCTGAGCAGTCTGCTGGTGGGCGGTTCCAGGTAGTATTCTCCTGGTGTAGTCACTCCCAACAGGATTACCTCATCCAGATAGTCAGGAGGACTGGCATGCAGGGTGGTGGGGAATTGGGTGAGGAGTGGCAGACTATCCCCCATTGGTGGTGGCTGGAGGAGTTGGGTGAGGGGTGGCTGCAGATCTCCCCAGCCATTTCTTCAGAACATAAAGGAAGCAGCCACACCTAATCTTATCGCCCCAGGGTTGAGGGAGACTAGAATGAAGAGTGAGGGTCCCAAAACTAGCTCAGTCCAAACTGGTTCTGCTTATCTCTCTAGGCATATCTGTCCTCTGGTTTGGTTTCTCAAGGAGAAGGTTCTTTGATGTGCCCCAGAGAACTTCTGGGGTACTCTGGGCCCATAACACTAGGATCAGATATTTACATTGGGTCTCTACTGGGTCTGCTCTTCACCTTCCCAACACAACTGTTCAGAGTAGGTAGACCTCTGCTGCAGAACTGCCTTTCCTTCTTAGTAAGAATGTGTTGATACACCTTAGTAGTAAGGTGTTGTCACCTTTCTGAGATGTCTAGAGAAGATATTAGCCCTCGTAAACCTGCTGAAATCTTCTGTTTTAAAAAGCGCAAAGCACTCCTGTGATTCCCTATTACCTCCAGAATCAATTAATCAATAAACATTTATTAAGCACTTACTATCTGCCAGGCACAATGCAGATGGGTATACAAGAAGAGACAAAGGACAGTCCCTGCCATCAAGGAGCTTACAATCTAATGGGAGAGACAACATGAAAACAGATATATACAATGCAAGCTTTATACAGGATAAGCAGGAAATAATGGAGAGAAGGCACTGGAATTAAGAGGGTCTGGGCCAGGCTTCCTGTAAAAGGGGAGATTTTAACTGAGATTTAAAGGAAGCTGAGGAAGATCAGTAATTATGGGTGGAAGAGGAAGAGCATTCCAGGCATGGGAGAAAACCAGAGAAACTGTTCAGAGCTCAGAGATGGAGTGCCTGGTACAAATACAAAATCCTGTTTTGGAATTTATAGCTCTTTATATGGGCCCTGGGAGGGGGGGTATGGAAGCGGGGAAAGGGCCTGGCCCCATCCCACCTTTCCAATAGTCTTGCATTTTGTTCCACTCCATGAACTCTGTGTTCCAGCCACACTGGCCTCCTTGCTTCTCCTCACACACAGCACTCACTCACTTCCCTGCTCTGGCTGTGCCCCGGGCCTGGAATGTTCTGTCCCCTTTCCTCTGCCTCTTAGTTCCCCTTGCTTCATTTTAACACTCAGTTCAAAGTCAGCATTGTGTAAGAGTTGGTCTCCCCAAATGCTATAGCCTTCCCCTCTGGGAAATCTACTCTGCATATGTCTTGGAGGCACTCGGTTATTTGTTGTCTCACTCATTAGAATCTAAGCTTTTTGAGGTGAGAATTATTTTTGCCTTTCTTTGTATCCTTGGTGTTTATATAGTGTCTTGGACACAGAAAGTGCTTAATAAATGCCTATTGAGTATAATAGCTGGGCCTTATACAGTACTTTAAGGTTGAGAGAGAGAAGAGAAGAGAAGAGAAGAGAAGAGAAGAGAAGAGAAGAGAAGAGAAGAGAAGAGAAGAGAAGAGAAGAGAAGAGAAGAGAAATAAAGAGAAGTAAAGAGAAGAGAGAGGAGAAAAGATGAGAGAAGAGAGGAGAGGAGAGGAGAGGAGAGGAGAGGAGAGGAGAGGAGAGGAGAGGAGAGGAGAGGAGAGGAGAGGAGAGGAGAGGAGAGGAGAGGAGAGGAGACAGAGACAGAGAGACAGGCAGAGAGACAGAGAGGAGGAGAGGGAAGGGGAGGGGAGAGGGAGGAAGGCATGTGGAATGAGGGAAGAGAGAGACAGAGACACACACAGAAAGACAGACAGAGAGACAGAGACAGAAAGAGACAGAGAGAGAGACAGAGAGAGGTACACATACATCCATTCAAACTCATTAAATCCTCACAACAACCCTATAAAGTAGATGCTATTAATATTTTCATCTTAATGCTGAAGAAATTTCAGTTGAAAGAAGTTGCGACTTGTCCGGGTTGACTTAAGTAACCTGAGGCAGGATGCAACTCCAAGTCTAGCCCTTATCCACAATATATAAACTTGAGCTCTTACCCATTCCCAGAGGACTCTAAGCACTGAATGAAGTTCCCTAAGGGCAAAGAGGGCAGTATAAAGTAAAGGGATGTGTTTAGTTAAGTGTATATAGAAAGTCCCCTCTGATAAGGACTAGTCAAGTGCTTCTTGGGGTGTGGGGGTGGATTGGTCCTATTTCAGTAGTTCCCTCTAGAGGTAGTAGAATGCACTGCCACAATTCTGGAGCTGACCAGGTCACTTCACACTCAAGGAAATCTGGGTTTGAATACTGGGGCAATCCCTATTCCTCCTCAAAGGTCTCATCTAAAAGAACCCTTCTTGGCCTACAGGTGAACTAACGGCTTGGCACCCAGCTTATGTGCCCTGGAGGGTGACGGCTGTTGCTGACGCTGAAAGGAGCTGAACCAGGATTTTCCATAAGCTTAAGAGTTACAGACCTGCTACTTAGACTGTGTAATCCATCTCTGTTAGCACGTTGCAGGATTAAAGGACTATGCAAATGCCAACCATTTCTCTGCCTTCCCACTGTAGGACCAACTCCCATGTGCACCAACTCTTGGATCAAAATTCCCACATATAATGCCCTATGCCGTTGGCGGAAAAGAAACACACTAAAATACAAAGTGTCTGTTACAGAGCCACCAACGTCATCCTTTGTGAACAGTAACAAAGTATTCCCAGAATTGAAACCCCACCATGCTAGCTGCTAAGATTCATGGGAGTGCTACAGCTAGACCCAATCAAACCTTACCAGTAATAGAGTTCCTGTCCCCCTCGTTTCCCTCATTCACTAACATTCATTCTTTCAAAGCAGAAAGTCAATATAAGAGGTTTTTTGTCTAATAAAGTCAACTTACAGGGACAGGGACCTTTGATTAAAAAAGGCATAGATACCCAGAAAAGGAAACAAGCCATAAGATGAGTAAGAATAATTAATAACAACAACAATAATACTTATAGTTAGCATTTATAAAACACTTTAAGCTTTGCAAGGCACTTTACATGTTATCTTGTTTGAACCTCACAACACTGAAAGAAAGATGCTATTATTGATCCAATTTTACAGATGAGGACACAGAGGCTGAGAGATTAAATGACTTGCCTAGAGTCACATAGCTAGTAAGTGCCTGAGGCAGGATTTGAATTCAGGTCTTCATGATTCCAGGTGTAGTATCTGCCTTATCACCTCACTGCCAACATGCACTTACAGCAAAACACTGCTAAAAGAATTAGCAGCTAGGTGGCCCAGTGAATAGAGTGCCAGGCCTGGAGTCAGGAATATTTGAGATCAAATTGGACCTCAGACACTAGCTTTGTGACCTTGGGCAAGTCACTTCTGTTTACCTCAGTTTCTCCATCTGTAATATGGGGATAATAATAGCACCTATTTCTCAAGGTTTTTGTGCAGACTGAATGAGATAATAATTATAAATACTAGCTACTGCTGTTGTTTTTGTTTTTGTTGTTATTGTTATTATAAGACTGCCTTCTCAGATGGTTGCCAAGCAACCTGGTATAGCCAACAGTACACTGGACTTGGAGTCAGAGGGTCTGGTTTGGAATTCCATCTTTCCCATTTGCTTTCCATGTAACCATATGCAAGTCATTCCTTTCTCTAGATCTCATTTTTTCCTTTGTATAATAAAGGGGTTCGACTAGATAACCTGTTCTGCTTCTAGATTAATTTTTTTATTCATTCATTCATTCATTTATCTATCTATTTATTTTTAATTTATTTTTGCGGGGCAATGAGGGTTAAATGACTTGCCCAGGGTCACACAGCTAGTTAATGTCAAGTGTCTGAGGTCAGGTTTGAACTCAGGTCCTCCTGAATCCAGGGTTGATGCTTTATTCACTGTACCACCTAGCTGCCCCTCCACTTCTAGATTTTAATCTTTTTTCCTAACTCTTAGAATTTGATGGTAAACTTATGAAGAGGGTAAACAAGTGTAGTTGCCCCTATAGAGGGAGAAATTGAGTCTTAATATAACTAATGACCATAAAATGATGTTTGGTCTAGAGTATGTCAGGAAGGCAGGAATGAAACATAGGGATCTGTGCTAATTATTATTATTATTATTATTCTAAATAGTGACTTGAATAAAGACATAGATGGCTTACTTGTCAAATTTACAAACAACAAATTTGAGAGTATGGAGCATGGAGCAGAATTTAATAAGAAAATTTAAGAGGGATAAATGCAAAGTCTTTCACTCTAGTTAAAGAAATCAACTTCAGAGGCAGCTAGGTGGTACAGTTGATAAAGCACTGGCCCTGGATTCAGGAGGACCTGAGTTCAAATCCGACCTTAGACACTTGACACTTACTAGCTGTGTGACCCTGAGCAAGTCACTTAACCTTCATTGCCCTGCAAAAAAAAAAAAAAGAAAGAAAAAGAAAGAAAGAAATCAGCTTCAAAAAGACAAAGGGGGGGGGGGCAGCTAGGTGGCACAGTGGATAAAGCACCAACCCTGGATTCAAGAGTACCTGAGTTCAAATCTGGCCTCAGACACTTGACACTTACTAGCTGTGTGAACCTGGGCAAGTCACTTAACCCCCATTGCCCTGCAAAAAAAAAAAAAAAGAAAAAGACAAAATGGTCAAAGCCTGGTAGACAAGAGTTTGTCTGGAAAAGATCTGGAGGTTTTAGTGGACTTCAAATATGAGTTGATAGTGTGATATGAAAATCAGTCAGTTAACTAGTAATAAGCACCTACTATGTGCCAGGTACTATTATTAATCACTGGAGATTCAAAGAAAGGCAAAAGGCAGTCCTTACTCTCAAGGATCTCCCATGCTAATGAAAGAGACCACATGTAAACAATTGTGTACAAACAAGATATATGCAGGATAAACTGTGTGTGTGTGTGTTTGTGTGTGGGGGGGGGTCTCTCAGAGGGAAGGCACTAAAATTAAGGAGGCCTGGGAAAGACTTCTTGTAAAAGGAGGCACTTTAGCTGAGAACTGAAGGAAGCCAGGAAAACCAAGGGGCAGAAATGTAGAGGAAGAACACTCCAGGCATAGGGGATGGACAGTGAAAATATTCAGAGTCAGGAGAGGGAGTATTGGGAGCAAGGGACAGCAAGGATAGTGTTAACTAGATTGCATTGGTATAAGGTGTCAGAAGTTTGGAGAAGTAAGGAGGACTTGGCTTATGAAGGGCTTTGAAATCCAACTAGAGGATTTTATGTTTGATCTTGGAGGTAATAGGGATTCCCTGAAGTTTATGGAGTGGGACATAGGGGCAGCGAACAGTAAGATTTGCATTTTAGGAAGACCAGTTGGGCAGCTGAGTGGAGAATGGCTTGGAGTAGGAAGAGACAAAGAACACAGCAGGCTGTGGTATGCAGGGATAAGGTCCTACACTAAGGTAGTCTCTGTGTCAGAGGAGAGAAGGGGTAAGTATGAAAGAAGTGATAAAGGTGGAAACAAGACTTGACCACTGTTTGGATGAGAGGAGGTGAGAGAGCATGAGGAGTCAAGGATGACATCTAAGTTGCCAGCCTGGGTGACTAGGAGAATTGTGGTGCCATTGACAATAATAGGGAAGTTAGGAAGAGGGGAAGGCTGGGCAGTGGGGAGAGGAGAAGATAATGAATTTGATTTTGGATATATTGAGTTTAAGATGTTTATGGGACATCCAGTTCAAGATGTCCAAAAGGCAGTTGGAAATATGAAACTGGAGGTCAGGAAAGAAGCTAGGGCTGGACAAGTGGATCTGAGAGGCATCTGCAAGTCCCAAGACAGGGAAGCCCCTTAGCTAGTAGCTATTCCCATACTGAACACAGTTTGCAGGGGACAAGAGGCTTGTGTTAGGTTCACCTTGCCTGGAATGCCCTTGGTACCTCGTCTGCTTATCTAGGCATCTTTCCGGGCATAGTTTCAATCCTTCCTCTTCTGTGCAATCTCAGACCACCTAACTCTAAACTTGGAGAGCACAGTGTGTGTCTGTGACTCATTCTTTTATGTTCTGTTTCCTCCCCACCACATTTACTAGCTTAGCCCTTCTTTTTCCTCCTGATGGCCTCTGGGATTCTAATAGAAGAAGAAGGGAAAAAAAAAATGTCCAGCGTGTTCTTTGGAAGGTAGGAGGCTCCTTTAAAGGCAGCCGGATTGGACATTCCCTGGGGGCACCTTCAGTTTCTGTGAGATGTAGTCAGGGAAAAGAGAGGAGAGAAGGAGGGAGGGAGGGAAGGGGGAAGGAGGGGGATTGGCTTTCTGTTTTCCCTAGAGTGACGCAGAGAAGACTATAGCACAATTGCAAAGGACACAGAAGGAAAATGGCTACACAGGTTGCTTAGAGGCATTTGGGATCCTCAATCAGATTAGGGGACATAAAAGGCTTCATTGCACTAACGGAGATAAGAGAACCCCAAGTAGATTCTTTTTTTTACCACCCCCACCTACAAGAGTGGGACAGTATAAAGCCCTGCTCATCCAAGACCTTGGCCAGTTAATTTCATTCACATCTCCTTTTCACATACCTGATTGATGCTCCTTAAAGCAATGAATACCAAAGAACCACAGAACTGTCAGAGACCTTAGAGGTTATCCAAGTCCTGCCCCCTCCAAGCCCCTAGAAATAGTTCTAGACCTGAACAGACAATGGGAGAGCCCATCTTGGCATTGGTGTCACAGGGGAAGACAGAGGTTCTATCAGGCACGTAGACTTTCTTTGTAAAATATGTGCATGTGTAGCCTGTGATCATTTAAGTCGGACTGGTTGGGGTGGGGCATGATTTGATCAGAAATAATGTTCTTAGGATCAGTCCAGGGTCAGATTTACTTGAACTTGGGGGCCTTTTAAATCTGCCTCATCAGACCACAAGCCTAGGGTTACAGAGATGAGCCTCCAGGAGGTTAAGTGACTTTTGCCCGAGGTCATACAAGTCAAAGGCAAGAATCAAACCCAGGTCCTCTGATTTCCGAGGCAGCATTCACCATGAAACTCCATCATCCAAGGGACCTTGGATGAACCTGGACCTCTAGGGGCTGCTTTAGGTTCTCACTGACACAGCCCTGTTTTATTCTGACTCAGGATCAACAGGGAAGGTTTTGTGCCAATGAACAAATAATCCCAACCTAAACTTGTGCACAGAACTAGAGGGAAAAGACCTCCCCCCACCCCAAGGTTGTCTCTCTCCAACTCCTTAGATGGGGGTTTCAGCCTTTGACCAAAAGCCTCCTTTCTATCCTCATCCTGGGCCCCTAGGAGGGAGGCTCCTAGGTTGATCAATCCCCTCCCTATTTCCCTAATTCTAACTTCTGTGCCTGGATCACTGTTATGGGACCAGGCCGGAGTTTCTCTGGAAGGGGAATCCTGCCAGCCTGGGCCTCTGCAGTACATCCCTGATTTGCTGATCTTTCCAAAACCTTCCTATCATCAGGCCACGTCAGAGCAATGCAGGCATGTCTGCCTGGCAAGTTCTGGATCAAATGTCCACTCGCTCCCTTGATAACATCAGGCTTCTGACTTTTTTTTCTTAATGGAAGTAAAATAATTCCTGCTTCCCCCGCCACCCTCCCCCTTTCCACTTCTTTCATTCTTTCTTTTTTTTTCTTTCCCACAGCTGGAATAGATCCCAGTCTTTTGGAAATAAAAATAGCCAAGTGTGCTGGGGATGGGGCTTGAGGGGTGGTGTATGAAGGGGGAGTCAGTTTAAGTTTCTTTTATTCCTCAGACCTAAAAATAATTTGCGATAGCTTGTGAAGCACAGCCCTGGATGGTAGGCACTGTGGGCCTATCCCAGTGGCAGCTGTCAGGTTGAGTTATAGGGCTCACATCGCTTCATATTGGAGCTGATCAAAAGCTAATGAATTGGTAGGAATTGAGCTAAACCCCTCACCAGTCAGGAAGCCTGAAATGTCCCAATCAACATGCTTACTGCTCTCTCTCCCCTTGCAACCTCCTTCCTCCTAAGTGCCTGCTTTGTCTACCCGAGGAAAACCATATTCAAGATAATCATAGATATGAGTGAGGGTCAGGAATAGGTGGCACTTTTCCTTAGGGGACTCTCTCTTCTCAAATACAGTACTTGACCAGAAATCCCTACCATCCCCATAACTGACCACCATGGCACCTTTGTCTTCTCCCATTCAATAGTATCTCAGGAAGACCTGAGTTTACATCTTGCCTCAGACAATTATGAGTTGTGGGACCCTGGGAAGACTTCTCTGCCTCAGTTCCCTCATCTGTAAAATGTGGATAATGATAGCAATCAACCTAACAGAGTTATTGTGGGGATCAAAGGAGATCATATATCTGAAGTACTTTGTGAACCTTAAAGCAATATAAAAATATTAGCTATATATCCCCACCAAAACATCCTGTGAGTTAGATGCTGTTATTATCCCCCCTTTTTGTTTTTACTTTGTTTTGTTTTGTTTTTGTTTTAGTGAGGCAATTGGGGTTAAGTGACTTGCCCAGGGTCACACAGCTAGTAAGTGTTAAGTGTCTGAGGCCAGATTTGAACTCAGGTACTCCTGACTCCAGGGCCCATGCTCTGTCCACTGCACCATCTAGCTGCCCCCTTTTTGTTTTTACTGATGAAGAAAATGAATATCAGAGAGGTTAAGTGACTTGCCCAGAGTCACACAACTCATAAGCATCTGAGAAAGGATCTAAAGTCTAATTGTCTTTAGGTTCAAACCTTATATTCACAAGGATAGTGGAGAGAGTTATGAACTATGAAAAGGTTCAACAGATCTCTACTATTGATATTTTGCCTCCTATGGGCATATTCATTTTCATGGCCAAATACACACTGTTTACACTGTGATCTCTTTCTTTTTGTTTTTGTTCAGTTGTGTCCAGTTTGGGGTTTTACTGGAATGGTTTGCCATTTCCAACTCCATCTCATTTTACAGATGAGGAAACTGAGGCAAACAGGGTGAAGTGACTTGCCCAGGGTCACACAGCTACTAAGTGTGTGAAGCTAGATTTGATCTCAGGTCTTCCTGACTCCAAGTCCAGTACTCCATGCACTTCATGCCACCTAACTGCCTAGATTTCTTCCCTAGTTTGTTTTTTTAATTTCAAAAATTTATAGGTAGTCTTCCCAACTAGACTGTCAGAAACTTGAGGGTAGATCAGTGTTAAAAAAGCAATGAAAGGGGGAAGCTAGGTGGCACAGTGGATAAAGCACTGGCCTTGGATTTGGGAGGACCTGAGTTCAAATCCAACCTCAGACACTTGACACTTAACTAGCTGTGTGACCCTGGGCAAGTCACTTAACCCTCATTGCCCTGCAAAAAATTTAAAAAATTAAAAAGGCAATGAAAGTCACCTCTTCCCACCCTCAGTAGTGTGCATTAGTGTATGAGCATGTATGTGTCCAAGCGTATGTACAGCTGAATGAGTGTTCTCCTCCCCTTGGGAGTCAGACTCATTCCAGTAATGCTTCTGTCACTTCAAACATGTACAGAACGCCTCTTTGAAAACCGACCTCAGAATTAATTTGAGCCACACAAGATGAACCATCCCATGACTCACAGGAAGTTTTTTTTTTTTACTCCAAATAGTATTGTCTAGCTTGATAAACCCATTTGGTTGGCTAAATTTGGATTCCAAAAGTTAACTACACTCTCAAAAGACACAGATTTGCCAGATTTGAAGAAATTCAGATGTTTCAAGACAGCTAGGTGTCATAGTGGGCAGAGCATTAGACTTGGAATCAAGAAGACCTGTGTTCAAATTCTCCCTCAAATGCTTACTGGCTGCATGACCCTAGGCAAGTCACTTAAGCTCTCTCAGCCTCAGTTTCCTCATCTGTAAAAATGAAGATTATAGTAGCACCTACTTCATAGGGTGGCTGTGAAGATCAAATAAGACAGTAAAACAATATATACACGGTAGCTATTATTCCAAATAAAACATTGCTGGCTTTAAAGACAATTCCCAAGGTGGAATTCCCAAAATATTTTGAGCACTGACAATAATACCCTGAATAACTTCCTGAGGAAACTACTTCGAAGGGAATAAAAACTCATTTAGACATAAAAATCTAGATGTATTTGCTTTAAAAATAATCATGTTACCACATTTACTTCCTCTATAAAAATGAAGGGCTATTCTTTAAAAAAAATTTTTTTATGAAGAGCTATTCAAAGTGTTGATGATGATAATAAATACATAGTTTTTTGAAGATTACGAAACATAATTGATTATCTCAGAGACTCGCACTGACTTGTAAGGTAGGTAGTTATGATTGTTATGTTTATAATCATTGTTTTTATTATTGTTAAAATGAGGAAACTAAGGTTCACGTAAGCAAGCCATAAGTCCAGTACTACACGGTGATGAGACAGGATTCAACCTATACCTTTCTGAGTCCAAATCTAATACTCACTCTACTCAGCTGCTGTCTTTAAGCTTTTCCCCCCTCTTTTTTTTTTTTTTTTTTAGTGAGGCAATTGGGGTTAAGTGACTTGCCCAGGGTCACACAGGTAGTAAGTGTTAAGTGTCTGAGGCCGGATTTGAACTCAGGTCCTCCTGACTCCAGGGCCAGTGCTCTATCCACTGCGCCACCTAGCTGCCCCTCCCCCCTCTTTTTTGTTGTTGTTGTTGTCATTTTTCAGTTGTGTCTGACTCTCTGTGACTCCATTTGAAGTTTTCTTGGCAAAGATACCTGAGTGATTTGTCATTTCCTTCTCCAGTTTATTTTCCAGATGAGGAAACTGAGGCAAACAATGTTAAGTGACTTGCCCAGGGTTCCACAGCTACTAAGTGTCTGAGGCTGGATTTGAACTCAGGAAGATGAGTCTTCCTGACTTCAGTCTCAGCACTCCATCCACTTCACCTATGTGTCCCAAGCTTCTTCTCTTACAGCTCAAAAAAATCTAGGCTTCCTATGACTTTATGGTATTATACCTTATACTTATTTCTTAGAGTGATAGACTTAAAAAAGGCACCCAACCAATATCTGTTGATTGAATAACCACCAAAATATTACCTTCTAACCTGTACTGTAGTACTCTGAATCACAAGGCTTATTATAACTCTCAGAGAATCTTCATTTAATGGGAAAAGTATTCCACGTCTATTAATAAGATGCAAGAAGATAGATGGACCCTAGATTTAAAGACAAGGTAAAGGGAACAAACATTTATAAATCCATTTTTATCGCTACCCATTCTTCTCTCATAATCTGTCCTGTTTTGGGGGGACCAGGAAAGAACTAGAAAGTATTTGGGGGCAGAGATTTGGCTTAATTCTCCTAATACACACACACACTCACACTAGAAAGAAGAACTTTATCCTTCTCCATATAAACACTAATATAGTACCTACTATGTGCCAGAAACTATGCTAAGTGCTTTACAAGTATCTTATTTGATCTTCACAACAACCTCAGTGCCATTATGACTTCCATTTTACAGTTAAGGAAACTGAGGCAAACAAAGGTTAGATGACTTCTCCAGGATCACAGAGTTAGTAAGACAGGCTCTATCCAATGTGCCAACTAAGTTGCCTAACAAAAGTCTCTGCCATTTCCAAAGCCCATGATTTCTAGGCACTGAAACATTAAAAGCTCACAGTCCCTTATAATACATGCTCAACTCAGACTGGAATTCTCCCCAAACAAGTGGAAGCCCTGGCAAGGAGAGGAAACCAATCTACTGCATTTTTCAGTTAATACTCTCCTATCACAGGCAAATGTGACTGAATGGTCCAGAGTTCAGGGATGCTAAGGCGTTTTGTGTTCTTAAAAGCTGATGTATGTTGGGGAACCAGGGGAGGATGAAGAAGGATGCTGACATCAAAGTTTCTCAGCTATACTTCTGTCCTATCCTCTGAAGTGCCGGAAAGTTGGTTTGTTTCTGAACACAGGGGTAAGTTAGAAAAGAAAAAGAATTTTAAAAAGTGAATAGTCTCTCATTCTCTTTCTTCATTTGGATGCCCAGAAAAGTGATATTTCTGGCACGGGCTAGAGGCAGAATACTCTATAAATACAAAACCATTAAATCTCATGCAGTCAGGAACCCGATCAGGGCTGCCTTTTAATTTCCTGACATGAGCTGGCCACTAACCCAATTACCCAGAATCCCCGGAGGAGTCCTCATCCTTCCCAGCAAGCACAAAGAGGGAGTGAGAGCATATTGCATGGATGTCAGCCCAGCTTTGGCTGAAATCAAATATCTTTTAGAAAACACATGGGTAAAACCGAAGGAGGAGGGGAGAAGAGATGAAGAGGAGAAGGAAAGGGAGCAAAAAGGGGTTCCAGTGAGGGTCGTAGAGTCATTTTGCCCTACAGAGCCCTCCTTAAATCCCCAAACTGGCCCTTTAACTTAGGAACCATCCTGGAAAATTCTTGGTGAATAGTATCCCTGTTCCTTTATTCCTGGATATGGGGTCCATGTATATTCTAGAAGCATCCAGAAAGAGAGTTCTGGTGCCCCAAAGCCCCTTGGTTTTGTTTTTTTTAACTCTTAACTCATAGTCTGTCCTGTATTCTGGAGACCAGGAGAGAATGGGAGAGTATTTGGGGGGAGGGGGGGACTTTTTCCTTTATTCTCCTAAGAACACACAACTCTCTCTCTCTCTCTCTCTCTCTCTCTCTCTCTCTCTCTCTCTCTCTCTCTCTCTCTGTCTCTCTCTCTGTCTCTCTCTCTGTCTGTCTCTCTCTCTGTCTCTCTCTGTCTCTGTCTCTCTGTCTCTCTGTCTGTCTCTATGTCTCTCTGTCTCTGTCTCTCTGTCTCTCTCTGTCTCTCTCTCACACACACATACACACACTGGAAAGAGGAACTTTATTCCTCTCCTTAGCTACTTCCTTCTGGCTTTGGACCCTCCAGGGATAAAGAGCAATACATCCAGCTCCTTCCTTTAGGATTAAGTCCCAGAATAATGATAGGAACAATAATTCACACAGTTAGTAGAGGTACCTAGGTGGCACAGTAGATAGAGCTCTGGGCTTGGAGTCAGTAAGACCTGAGTTCAAATTCTATCTCAGATCCGTACTAGTTGTATGACTCTGGGCAAGGCATTTAACCTCTGTTTGCCTCAGTTTACAGTTATAAAATAGGGATAATAATAACAACCATCTTCCAGGGGTTTTGTGAAAATCAAAGGAGATAATATTTGTAAAGTGATTAGTGCAGTGCCTGGCACATAGCAGGTACTTAATAAATGCTTATTCCCTTCCCCTTCCCTTTATAGCACCTCAATTTACAAAGCATAAAAGATCTGCAATATCATGTGAAATCATATTTTTAAAATTTGACTATATCATAGAAATTCTTGTTTTATTTCATAAATTTAAAATTAAATCTTTTTTTTTTAAAAGCATTCACAAAGCTTAAAACAACCTCATAAGAGAGATACAGATGAAACCCCTGGTGATAAACAAGGCCTAAAGAATTAAAACAACTGGCTTAATATCACACTGTTAATTAGTGATGGCACCAGGATTTGAATCTTGGTCTTCTTGGCCTGGAATTAGGAAGACTCATGTTCTTGAGTTCAAATCTAGCATCAGATATTTACTAGCTGTGTGACCCTGGACAAGTCATTTATCCCTGTTTGCCTTAGTTTCCTCATCTGGAAAACGAGCTGGAGAAGGAAGCTCCAAGTAGGGTCATGAAGAGTCAGACATGATTGAAAAAAATGACTGAACAATAAAGTGTTCACAAGAGCAAGTTTTTAGACCTTTTCTCTTCGGTCATTGAGAGTTAAGAATTAAGAAATAATAGCTCCAACAGGGGCTGAGGCATGTCAAGTCATTTGTCCTGGGTCACCCAGCTAGTGTCTAAGGCAATATTCAAATCTAGGTCTACTTGACTCCAAGTCCAGTCCCATGTCCACTATGTCAAAGCTTCTTAAACTGTAGGTCTCGACCCCACGTGGGGTCACATAACTGAATGTGGAGGTCAAGAAAAATTTGGTAGTAAATATTTGATTTGTATACCTATTTTATATAGCTATATACCTGGGGTCATGTAAAAATTTCTTGGGCAAAAAGGGTTCATGAGGGGAAAAAGTTTAAGAAGCCCTACACTATATCATACTGCCCCTTGGTTCAAAAAAGGGGAGAGTAGAATGAATAGAAATGCCTAGAACTGTTTGATAAAGTGCCATGGAAAACTTTGCAATATAGTTAGATGTGTCTATGTTGTGAGAGAGACAGAGAAAGAGAGCAAGAGGGAGATCGAGGAAGAAGACAAAAAGAGTGACAAAGGCAGGGAGACACACATGAGCCCTTCAGAGGCAAGTGGAAAAGGACATGGAGAGAATCACCATATGATTCCTGATCCTCAAACAGGTCCAGGCCCACCACCATCACTTAGAATATAAACCAGGAAGCGTTGTTTGGCACATAGAATATTAGAGCTCCTTGAAATTATCTAGTCTAATAGGCTAGGCACAGGAAACACAGTAGCAAATGACACTAGTAACGTAGTGTTTGATAAACCCAAAGACTCCAGCTTTTGGGATAGGATCTCAGTATTTGACAAAAACTGCTGGGAAAACTGGAAGATAGTATGGCAGAAATTAGGCATAGACCAACATCTTACACCTTATACTAAAATAAGGTCAAAATGGATACATGATTTAGACATAAGAGGTGATACCATAGGTAAATTAGGAGAGAAAGGAATAGTCTACTTTTCAGATCTTTGGAAAGGAGAACAGTTTATGACCAAACAAGAGATAGAGAATATTATGAAATGCAAAATGGATGATTTTGATTACATTAAATTAAAAAGGTTTTGTACAAACAGAAGCAATGCATCCAAAATTAGAAGGGAGGCAGAAATCTGGGAAACAATTTTTATGGCCAGTACTTCTGATAAAGGCCTCATTTCTAAAATATATAGGGAACTAAATTAAATTTATAAGAATCCAAGTCATTCCCCAATTGAGAAATGGTCAAAGGATATGAACAGGCAGTTTTCTGATGAAGAAATCAAAGCTATCTATTCCCATACGAAAAAAATGTTCTAAATCACTATTGATTAGAGAGATGCAAATTAAAACAACTCTGAGGTACCACCTGACACCTATCAGATTGGCTAAAATGACAAAAAAGGAAAATAATAAATGTTGGAGAAGCTGTGGGAAAATTGGAACACTAATGCATTGTTGATAGAGCTGTGAACTGATCCAACCATTCTGGAGAGCAATTTGGAATTATGCCCAAAGGGCTATAAAGCTGTGCATACCCTTTGACCCAGAAATACCACTTTTGGCTCTTTTTCCCAAAAAAGTCATGGAAAAGGGAAAAGGACCCACATGTACAAAAATATTTATAGCTGCTCTTTATGTGGTGGCAAGGAATTGGAAGTTGAAGGGATGCCCATCAATTGGGGAATGGCTGGACAAGTTGTGGTATATGAATGTAATGGAATACTATTGTGTTGTAAGAAGCGATGAGCAGGAGGAGTTCGGAGAAACCTGGAGGGTCTTGCATGGGCTGATGATGAGTGAGATGAGAGGAGCCAGGAGAACATTGTACACAGTATCATCAACATTGAGTGTTGATCTACCGTGGTGGACTAGATTCTTCTCACCAATGGAATGGTGCAGAAGAGTTCCAGGGGACTCATTATGGAAAAGGATCTCCAAATCCAGGGGGAAAAAAAGAACTGTGGAGTATGGCTGCTGATTGAACCATACTGTTTCTTTTGTTTTTGGTGTTGTTGTTTCTCTCTTTTGAGGTTTTTCCTCATTGCTCTGGTTTTTCTCTTATGGCATGACTAGTGCAGAAATATGTTTAATGTTATTATATATATGTGTGTGTATATACATATACATATACATACATATATATACATATATATATATACATATATATATATATGACCTATATTGGATTGCCTGATGTCTGGGGGAGGGGAGAGGGAGGGGAGGGAGGGGGAAAATCTGAAATTGGAGAGCTTGTATAGACAAGGGCTGGGAACTGTCTTTCAATGTAGCTGGAAAAGAATAAAATACTTTTATCAGGAAAAAAAAGAAATTATCTAGTCTAATGCCTTCGTTTTACAGAGAAGGAAACTGAGGCACTGAGAAGTAAAGAGATCAAGGGGTAGAACTGAGCTCTGATCCCTAGACTAGCACATTGCATCAAGTTTCCTCCTCCTCTACTCCAGGTTTCCTGCTATCTGTACTCCACTCATTCTTGAACTCTGAAAATTCCCCATCATGGGTCTTCAAAGGCAAGAACCCTCTGGGGATGAGCTTTGGAAAGGTTTTTTGGTCTTTGGGGAAGATTGAATGGTTTTCCCTTTCAGTGACAGCCTTGGGAGGGGAGGGGAGGGTTAGTCGTGGTACTGCTCCCAGAGGGCATCGCTGCCTGCCAGCAGAGGGGAGAAGGAGGCACCCAAACAAAGCCCGGAGCAGTAGCTGCTGCCAAAAGCCCCCTATCTGGCGGGTTCCCAGCCTGGGGAACAAGGCACTTGATTCCAAAGGAGACAGCTCCCTGAGGGTCTTCAGATCCCAGGATTTCTCTGCCAGTCAGCAGGGGCTCAGGCAATGAGTGAGGAAAGAGATTGAACCAAAGTTGCTCTGCTCTGTCCACTGGGGAACCTTTGTGTCTTTCCCTCTCCGGATTTGGAGATGCCAGTGCTGAGGTCTCTGGTGACTGTCTTTTTGTCTCCTCTTTCAGGCTGAGCTATTCTAAGTTGAAAAAAGTTTCTTAGGGTCACAGGCAGAACTCTGCGGCTCTACTTCAAGGAAAGGCAATCCAAGGTGTCCAATTGACCCTGGAGAGACCTTTTTTCTATCTCCCTTGAAAGACTTTTCTCCTGCTGGTAATGCTGAGTCCTTCCCTTAGCAGACCTGCCTCTAAAAGCATTCCCAAGTCTCACCTGTCTCCAGACCTCAAAGGCTCACTTGTCGCTAAGGCACAAACCCCCAATCATTGCCCTCTCCCCTGGGGCTGACCTAAGTACAACATCATGGTATATAAGAAGTCTTAAGACAACTGGGCTCAAGCCCTAAGTATCCTGTACTCTAAAGCAGGGTTTCTTCAACTTTTTCCACTCTCGACCCCTTTTCACCTGAGAAAATTTTTTTAAATTTTTATTTATTTATTTGCTTATTTGCTTATTCATTCATTCATTTATTTTGCAGGGCAATAAGGGTTAAGTGACTTGCCCAAGGTCACATAGCTAGTGCCAAGTGTCTGAGGCCGCATTTGAACTCAGGTCTTCCTGAATCCAGGGCTGGTGCTCTATCTACTGTACCACCTAGCTGCCCCCTCACCTGAGAAATTTTTGTGCCACCTTGGGTATGTGGGTATATAAAATTGGTATACATAACCTTTTACTGTTGCCAACTTTTTCATGACCCTCAATTCAGTTATGCAGTTTAAGAAGCTAAGGTTTACTCCATATCCAGAAAAAGAACTGTGGAATCAATGCAGATTGAAGCATACTATTTTTACTTTTGTTGTTGCTTTTTTGTTATTGTTCTTGTTTATTCTTTCTTGCGTTTTTTCTTTTTATTCTGATCCTTCTCCTACAACATGACTAATGTAGAAATATATTTAATATGATTGTAATGTATAGCCTATAATCAGATTTCTTGCTGGCCTCAGAAGGGGAGAGGAAGGGGAGGATGGGAGAAAATTTTAGAATTCGAAAAGATATCTTTACACATAATTGGAAAAAAAATTTAAAAATACAATTTAAATTAAAAAGCTAGAGTATAGACCAGGGCTTCTTAAACTTTTTCCACTCATAACCCCTTTTCACCCAAGAAATTTTTACACAGACCTGGGTATGTAGGTATATAAAATAACCTTTTACTGTTACCAAATTTCTCATGACCCCCACATTCAGTTACTCAACTCCATTTGGGGTTATGACCCACAGTTTAAGAAGCTGTGCTCTAAAGCCTCCCCTCAAAGAGACTGGATTTCTCCTAAGTTTTCTCCCCACCCCCTTCCTTGTCTCCACCCACCCCTTCACTCCCCTGCCCCAGATACACAGCATTGATCACTGTTCTTTTAAATAAAGTGGCCCAGCCGGATATCTGAGCTGTTGCCTATTGATTGGGAGCTCAACAACCTTCCTCCCTTTCCTTTGTGCATCTTCATCCCCTTCCACCCCCTCTTCTTCCTTTCCCCTTTACTGCAGGGCCTTTATAAAGCTCCCCTTCTCTCTTCCCAGCACCAGGTAGCTCTTACTGAGAATCCATCTTCAGCATGTCATGAATCTCCAGGGATTTACAGGGGGGAGTCTCCTTTCTCTGTTTCACGCTCTCTCATCCTTTCTTACTCCAATGATCAGTCCTTCTTCCTCACACTCCCAAACTCATTCTCCTTCATTTACACATCCTCCCCTCTTTAACTCTCATCCATACCCTCTTCTCTCCTTTGCAAGAGACCAAAAGTCAGGGGACCTTGGTTCTAATCCTGTCTCTGTCACCAAGAGCTGTGTGACCTGGGGCAAAAATCACCTCTCTGGTAACTCAGTTTTTCCATCTGTAAACCAAAAGACATGATTATCCTTGATGTTCTCTGAGATTACTGGTAGCTCTAAAGTTTTAATCACTGTCCTCTCAAAATCTTTAACCCTTTTTTGTGTCTTGGTGAAACCCATGTACCCCTTCTAAAATAATAATTTGTTGCCTATATTCATAATTGAAAGAAGTGCTACATTTCAGGTAGAGGTAAGTGAAAACAAAGGTGTAATTTTTTCCCATCAAAGTTCAAGAACACCCTGAAATTTTCCATAGACTCATGGAGATGTCCATGAACCCCAGGTTAATAACTCCTGTTATAGTTATGGTAAGGACCAAGAGGCAAGTATATGAAACACCTGGAATTCTTTGAAAGAATTATGCATACAATTCCACCATGGTTGTTTTGTGGGGTGTGTGTGTGTGTGTGTGTGTGTGTGTGTTTAAGGGCAGCTAGGTGGGATAATGAATAAAACACCCAGCCTGGAGTCAGGAAGACTCACCTTCCTGAATTCAAATCTGGCCTCAGACACTTACTAGCTGTGTGACTCTGGACAAGTCACATAACCTTGTTTGCTTCAGTTCCTTGTCTGTAAAATGAGCTGGAGAAGAAAATGGCAAACCACTCCAGTATTTTTGCCAGGAAAACACTAAATGGGGTCACAAAGAGTTGCACATGATTAAAGATAGATAGATAGTGGGGGGGTTTTCAACCAATATCTTTGTCAGGAAAACCCCAAATGGGGTCATAAAGAGTCACATACAACTAAAGATAGATAGTGTTGTGTGTGGGTTTTTTTTTAACCAACGGGTTAAATTATTAAAATAATTAAGTCTGTTGAGTTGAGTGAGCTTGGACATGTCACTTAATTTCTTTGGGCCCGATTTCCCAAACCCATGAAATAAAAATGAACTAGATCTACCCAATAAAGCTGTGTGTGATTTTGTTATTTTTTTTTCTTCTGGCTAGCCCTCTGTTTTTATCTTAAGAGAATGTTCAGATGAGGAATATCCACTACAAATTCAGATTGGTACTTTTTCAGTGACTTATAATCTTAGGCAGTTGCCTAGGCCACAGGAAGTTTAAATGATTTACCCAGAGTCACACAAGCAGTATGGATTAGATATGGAATTTGAACACAGATCTTTCTGATTCCTATACCAGCTCTCAACCCATCATGCCACACTACCTCTCCAAGATGTGTGGAGAAGAAAAAAATGAAATGATAGTTGTGAAAACCTGTTAAAAGTAAAGGTTTCATGTATGTACAATGTCATGGTAGATTCTATGGGGCTGTGGATAGAACACTGGGCCTGTAGGCAAGAATACCTGAATTCACATCCAGCCTCAGACACTGACCAGCTGTGTGATTTCATGCGTAAAATGGAGATAATTATAGCCCCGACCTCCCAGGGTTGTTGTGAGGATCAAAAGAGATGAAAATTGTGAAGTACTTAACATAGTGCCTGGTACTTAGTAAGTGCTACATAAATGGTAGGTATTATTATTATTACTTTAAAAACATGTAACCAACAAAACCAATGCAAACAAGATTAGAAGGAAAGCAAAAAGCTGGGAAACAATTTTTACAGACAGTGTTTCTGATAAAGGTCTCATATCTAAAATATATAGAGGATTGAATCAAATATACAAGAATACAAGGCATTCCCCAGCTGAGAAATGGTCAAAGGATATGAACAGGCAGTTTTCAGATGATGAAATTAAAACTATCTACAGCTATATGAAAAAAATGTTCTCAACCACTACTGATTAGAGATATGCAAATTAAAACTATTCTGAGGTAACACCTCATACATATCCAATTGGCTGATAAGACAAAAAAGGAAAATGATAAATGTTGGAGAAAATGTGAGAAAATTGGAACACTAATGCACTGTTGGTGGAGCTGTGAACTGATCCATCCATTCTGGAGAGCAATTTGGAACCATTGTCCAAAGGGCTATAAAACTGTGCATACCCTTTGACCTAGGAATACCACTATTAGGTCTGTATCCCAAAGAGATCATAGAAAGGGAAAGGGACCCACATGTACAAAAATGCTTATAGCTGCTTTTTTTGTGATAGCAAAAAAATTGGGAATTGGGGAGATGCCCACAATTGGGAAATGACTGAACAAGGTGTGGTATATGAATATAATGGAATATTATTGTGCTGTAAGAAATGATAAGCAGATGGATTTCAGAAAAACATGGAAAGACTTACATGAATTGATGCTGAGTGAAATGAGCAAAACCAAGAGAACATTGTACACAGTACCAACAACATTGTATGATAAGCAACCATGATAGACTTAACTCTTCTCAGCAATGCAATGATCCCAGACAATGCCAAAAAACTTATGGTAGAAAATGCTCTTCACATCCAGAAAAAGAATGATGGAGTCTGAATGTATATTGAAGCATACTATTTTCACTTTTGTTGTTGCCTTTTTGTTATTGATCTTGTTTATTCTTTCTTGCATTTTTTCCTTTTGTTCTGATTAATGTGGAAATATGCTTAACATGATTGTAATGTATAATCTATATCAGATTGCTTGTTGGCCTAGTGAGGGAGAGGGAAAGGAGAGTGGGAGAAAAATTTGGAACTCAAAAAATATCTTTACATGTAATTGAGAAAAATTTTTAATTAAAATTTAAAAATAAATAAAAACATATAATCTAGAAATGATGTATCTCCACCTGCATCACAAGATGGTGATAAGAAGAGATCCCCAGGTTTCCTGCTTTAAATCAAGTAAGCAGGAGAGACTATGACAGGATCTGTGTTGTTTTTTTCCAGGAGCACCTGAAATAATCTCATTCCCCTCTCTTCTTTTTTTCTCTCTTTACCCACCCCACTTCTTTCTTTTTTTAATCATGAAAGTATTTTATTATTTTCTAGTTATATGTAAGAGATAGTTTTCAACATTTGACCCCACTTCTTTCCATACTGTTAGGTAAACTACATTCCCTCCTCACAATGGCAAATTATCTTCTTATTTTCGGTTCCAGCACTGACTTTTCTACCCCTTCCTCATGGCCCCTAAACACACACATTCAGATAGGGAAGGTGGAAGGAATGACCTTGGTGACCTTTGTTGCTTCAGAAGGCTCAAATCCAGAAAACTCACTGGATCTCAAGAGGATAAGATGAGGCAGCTATATAGGGATAGGTAGCATGATGCAGCAGGCAGCACTCAAGCCTTTTTCCATCTCTCCCCTCCTCCTCACCTCCCCCTACCCCCCACACACTCCTGCTTTTTCACATTCCAGAGGGAATCCTAGACCATGAAGCCTTGAAGTCAATCCATAAGAATGTATTTAATTGCCACTGAATTCCCAGAGGTTTACTTTGAATAGAGAAGGGAGAAAAAAGAAAAAAGAAAGAAAGAAAGAAAGAAAGAAAGAAAGAAAGAAAGAAAGAAAGAAAGAAAGAAAGAAAGAAAGAAAGAAAGAAAGAGGAAGAAAGGGAGGAAGGGAGAAAAAGAAAGAAGGAAATAAATAAATAAATAAATAAAAAAGGAACAGAGAAAGAAAGGAAGGAAGGAAGGAAGAAAAAAGGGACTGAGCACTGTTTAAGGAACATGGAGCAAACCAATAAGGGAAGTTGGAGGTAAGATAGAGACAAGAAAAAAAGAATTAAAAAGAGATAGGAAAGAGAAAAGTAGAGGAACAGAAATAAGGAAAGAAATGGGAAAGAGAGAAGGGAGGAAGGAGACAAAAAGGAGAGTTGGAAGAAAAAAGAGCCAAGGGAAAAAGGAGGAGAGGCAGTATCATCTTGGACCAGAAACAGCTAAGCATAGCAGTCTACTTTCTCCAGGATGAGTATCTTTTTCCCTATGGATTGTCAAAGTAAAAGGACCACTTAACATTCCCTGGGCTTAAAGTCAGCCTTCAGTCTGAACAGGAAATGGAGAGTGTAAAGGGGAAAGGACTAACTCAATGTGGTGTAGGGAAAGAACCTTGGACATCCATCACCTGATTCCAATCTCATCATGTTATAGATGAGAAAGGACAGGGATAGGGACTGGACCTGCAGTTTTATTAACATAGAGAACTCAGATGAGGAAACTCCTAACAATTCAGTTTGGAATTTTATCTACAATTTTTAGTCTAAGAAATGCCCTGAGTACTGAGGGGTTAAGCGATTTGTACAGAGGGTCATGCAACTAGTCATAAGTCATACAAAGGCCAAGACTTACTGGTTCTCAGCCCCAATCTCTAACTGCTAGACCACACTGTCTCTCACAGGTTAGGAAACTGAGGCACACAGACAGTAATATTTGAACCCAGGTCTAGTGACATCAGATCCAGTGCTCTTTCTACATTAAGGCATCACCTCAAGGGGGAAAGGGAACTGAAGTGGGGATTGCTTGGAAGCTATATACGATCTAGTCCTAGCATGGGTCAGGATTCTGAAGAGCAATATGGTGACCTTTAATCAAGACCTTAAAACCACATATCCCCAATAACCATCTCTCTGCCTGGAAAAAGGGGAGAAGCCCCTGAATTGTTGGTAGGACTTATCACAGATAATCCTCATGGAGTCAGATGCTGCCTTAAACCTGTATGAGTAGCTCAGAAGTCTTAATTCTACAGTGAAAGGAATTCAAAGAGCTGGGCACAGGGACCTCCCTGGGCCAGGAAGTTTGGAGACTGTAGAGAGGTCAGAGGTCAGCACACAGAAAGTTCCGCCACCCCAGTCCCCACCTCCCCTAGCTTCTTACCTTCCTTCAGCATCCCCACTTTGAGACATTTCATAAAGCGACATGCCTGGCAGGATTTACGCCTCCGTTTTGTGATTTCACATTCATTTGTGGCCGGGCAGCTGTATTCAATGTTCCCTGCAACCAGACATAGAAAGGGTCACTTCTGGTGAGCATCTCGTGGCACAGAACCTGTCCCCTCTGCCCCTCACCTGTGTGGCTGTCCAGAGGGGGTGAGGGTGGAGGGAACCATAGGGGCCCAAGCTGGTAGCTTTCTGCAACCATTTTTCTCAAACATCCCCCTAAGATTTCATGACACCTTAATGGCTCTGGAGCCATCAGTGAGCTGGAGAATCAAAGCTTATTAAATAGCCATGTGTTAAATGTACTGCTCCCGATGGATTTCAGAAAAACCTGGAAAGACTTACACGAACTGATGCTGAGTGAAGTGAGCAGAACCAAGAGAACATTGTACACAGTATCAGCAACACTGTGTGATGATCAACCATGATAGACTTAATTCTTCTCAGCAATACAATGATCCAAGACAATGCCAAAAGACAGGATGAAAAATGCTCTCCACGTTCAGAAAAAGAACTATGGAATCTGAATGCAGACTGAAGCATACTATATGCACTTTGGTTGTTGCTTTTTTGTTATTGTTCTTGTTCCTTCTTGCGTTTTTTTCCCTTTTTGTTCTGATCCTTCTCTTATAGTGGAAATATGTTTAACATGATTGTAATGTATAACAGATATCAGATTACTTGCTGGCTTCGGGAGTGGGAGAGGGGAGGGAGGGTGGAAGAAAAATTTGGAACTCAAAAATCTTTACATGTAATTGGAAAAAAAAAGAAAAAAGAAAATAATTTTAAAAAGAAAAAAAAGTGGGGGCAGCTAGATGGCGCAGTGGTTAAAATGCCGGCCCTGGATTCAGGAGTACCTGAGTTCAAATCCGGCCTCAGACACTTGACACTTACTAGCTGTGTGACCCTGGGCAAGTCACTTCACCCCCATTGCCCCGCAAAAAAAAAAAAAAAAAAGAAGAAAAAAAAGTATCGCTCCCCTTTTCAACAACAGAATTAGGGGCATTTCCTTATAACAACATCATCTGGGTAGGGAGCAGCTGTAGACAAACAGCCTTTGTTGGTTTCAACTCCAGTGCCCTAACTCCTTCAAGGAAGTCACTGAGGGTCTGAATCTTAGCTTCTGTGGCCCCTGAAAGATCCAAGCCTGGTTTTCCTAGCACTTCATGAACTGTCTGCTACGTTCCCAGCCTGGCTCTAGAGCAGCTCTGAACATAAGTGAAAAAACAAACAAACAAATAAATGAATGGTTGAATGGTTGAATGGAGTGCTCAGGGCCACATAACTAACTTCCTTGAAGCTAACTCCCTGGTCTTCCCTGACCTAGTATAGCCTTGTGAGGTGACTGATGTTGAGTCGTTTCAGTCATGTCTGACTTTTTGTGACCCCATTTGGGGTTTTCTTGGGAAAGATGCTGGAGTGGTTTGCCATTTCCTTCTCCAGCTCATTTTACATGTGAGGAAACTGAGGCAAACAGGATTAAGTGACTTGACCAGGCTTACACAGCTAGTAAGTGCCTGAGGCAGGATTTGAACTCAGGAAGTCTTCCTGATTCCCAGCCTTATGCTCTATCCACTGCACTACCTAGCTGCCCCTTGTGAGATGACTGCTCTCTGGAAATTCAGTTTCCTGTCTTTGTCTCCAGCATCTGTCCTCACATTCTTTTTTTTAAATTGTTAATTAATTGATTTATTTAGAATTTCCCCCAATTTACGTTTAAACAAATTTTCATGATTTTTAAAACTCTATGTTCCAAATTCTCTTCCTCCCTCCCGCCCCACTCCCCCATAATAACGCAAGCAATTCAATATAAGTTAAAC
The DNA here is from genome assembly GCF_019393635.1 of Dromiciops gliroides. Lineage (NCBI taxonomy): Eukaryota > Metazoa > Chordata > Mammalia > Microbiotheria > Microbiotheriidae > Dromiciops > Dromiciops gliroides. Next base: position 234,402,288 of record NC_057862.1, read on the forward strand.
ATGTGCAGTCATGCATAACATTTCCACATTAGTCAGATTGTGAAAGACAACAAAAAAAAACTTTATAAAGAACAAAAAAATTATTCTTCAATCTGTATTCAGATACCATCAGTTCTTTTTCTGTAGATGGGGTGCATTTTTCATAAGTCCTTCCGATAGCATCCTGCTCATCATTTCTTACAGTATAATAGTGTTCCATCCTAATCTCATCTCACAATTTGTTCAGCCTTTCCCCAATAGATGGGCATCACCCTTATTTAAAATTCAACTTTTTTTAAAAATCTTGTTGAGGGTACCAGCCTAGTAGTGGTATTGTTAGGTTGAAGAGAATGCATGGTTTTATAGCCCCTTGGCCATAGTTTCAACTTTCTCTACAGAATGTTTGAATCTGTTTACAACTTTACCAAGAGTGTATTAATGTCTCATTTTCCCCATATCCCCCACAACATTTGTCATTTTCCTCTGCTGTGCTATTATCCAATCTAAAAGGTATGAGGTAGTACCCAGAATTATTTTGACCTGAATCTCTCCAATCAATAGTGAGTTAGAGCATTTTTTTTTCATATGGCTATAGGTGGCTTTGATAATTTCATCTCCCCTTCCTCTCCCCCTTTCCTGCAGGACAAGATATATTACTATACCCAATTGAGTGTGTATGTTATTCCCTCTTTGAGTCAATTCTGATGAGAGTAAGGCTCACTCACTCCCCCACACCTCCCCCATCTTCCCCTCTACTCCATATGCTTTTTCTTGCTTCTTTTATGTGAGAGACTTTACCCCATTCTACCTCTCCATTTCCCTAACTAATTTCAACATGAAGGGAATCTAAGCATAATCAGGAAAGTAAAAACAGATGATATATTCTAAAGGCAAATACAAATGCTCTGGGGGGATTCCATTACTTTGGAGTAACTATGCCATAGAATTAGAGAGCCTCAGAGCTAGACTAGACCCCAGAGATCATCTAGGACAAGGGTTCTTACCTTGGTGTCCACAAACTTTAAAAAAAAGACAAATCGATAACTGTATTCCAATAACATTTGCTTCCTCGCTAATCCTGCATGTTTTATTTTATGCATCTAAAAACAACATTCTGAGAAAGGGTCCACAGGCTTCTCCAACTGCCAAAAGGGTCCGTGATACACGAAAGGTTCAGAATCCTTGATCTAGTTCAGTGATTTCCATTTGGAAGTTAGAGACAATGGTCCAAGGGGTTCATGCTAAAAATTTAATGGGACCTTAAGAAGTAATTGCAGCCTATTATGAATAGCATATTATAGTACCCCGGAGGCTCGCAACACATTTTATTTATTTTCTCAAAAGGGGTTCAAGGAACAAAACCCATTGATCTTAGACCAATCTACTCCTGAACAAAAATCTACTTTACAATAGCCCTGACACAAAAGCATCTAGCAGCAGTCCTGAAAACCTTCAGTAATGCGGAATTCACTCCTCTCCAAAGAAGCCCATTCTATTTTAGGGAAACTTTGCTGGTCCCTGCTCCCATTCGTATCTGCCCCCTTCATCCTCACCAACACTCATTAGCCCATCTAACCGAGTTAGGACTATATAGCAATAAAATTAAGAAAATGTCACAACCAGGATACTCAGTGCAGAGAGATCCTGAGATCTAACTTGACCACAAAGTCTAGTTATCCCTTCCACATCACAGGGGTTAGGGGCACATCACTCCCACGATCTGGAAAATCCATGTATAATTTTTTTTTGCCCTCCCTTTGTAGCAGAGAAGAAGTCTGAATTATTATGGTATCAAAAGATAAAATATATTGATATTATACAATACTATCCATCTATTTTATGCATTTTTGAATTTCTAAACTTTTTCAGTATCATCTGCTGGCCTTTGCCTGTCATCTGTGACTTCCACAAAACTCCCCCCAAATTCTTATTTAATTTCTTATGCCAACCCATGATGATGTTGAAGGGATAATGGCTCTGAATGACTCCAAATGGAGGTTTGTAACCTTAATTAAATTCTAGGAGTAGTGGGAAGAGGGGGAAGTAACTTCCACAGTAACAGCTTCTAGGTGGCAAAGTGGATAGAACTGAGTTCAAATCCCATTTCAAACACATACCAGCAGTGTGACCTTAGTCAAGTCATTTAACTTCTGTCTGCCCTATTTTCTTCATATGTAAAATGGGGATAATAATAACCCCTTCCTCCCAGGGTTGTTGTGAGGATCAAATGAGATCCTATTTGCATAGCTTTATGTATATGCTATTTGTAGTTCATAGTAGCATCACCTACTCCACAAGACTTTGGTGAGATTCAAATGAGACAATGTATGTGAATTATTAAATAAAGGTCAGCTACTATGAAGAGCACTTAGATTGCCTTGCGACATCTCTTGTTATGGTTATATCTTACATCGTTACCTAATTCTTATGGGAATGGTACAACCAAAAGGATGCTGCTCACCTGAGCATTAGAAAGACTGGGATCTAATCCTGGCTCTGCCATCACTGCTGAATTAATGTGTTTGCCAGCTGCAGATAAAAACAAAACCCACCATGGGAGACTGGTGGCTGTGGGTGAGTCTGTTGGCCAGGGTTCCCACCGTCACTAAAGACTACTGGGATCTCAGAATCTTATAATTAAGAAGGGCCTCAGTGATCATTTGGGTCAAGCCCAATCCAAATTTTGAAACCCATATACAACCCCTCTGATCATCCTCTCCTACTCATACACTGGGGACAGGGAGCTCACTACCACCCCATCCCATTAGCTGTAGGGGTGAGTCAAGATCTGCCTCTCTGTAACTTCCACAGACTATTCCTAGTTCTTCCCTCTGAGGCCAGATCTAATCCTTTGACCCTTTCAATAAGTATTCTCTTCTAGGGGGCAGCTAGGTGGCACAGTGGATAAAGCACCAGCCCTGGATTCAGGAGGACCTGAGTGCAAATCCAGCCTCAGACACTTGACACTTTCTAGCTGTGTGACCCTGGGCAAGTCATTTAGCCCTCATTGCACCGCCAGAAAAAAAAAAAAGAATATTCTCTTCTACAGGCTCGACACCCTCAATTCCTTCAATAGTCACAGGGCATAATTTTGGATCCTCAAAATTTTTTTTTGCCTTGTTCTAGGTGCTTTCCAGTTTGTCAGTTCTAAAATGAGGTGTCCAGAACTGAACAGAATATTCCAGATGTGGCCTGCTCAAGTGAGGAAACACCTTGGACTTCACTGTTTTTTTCTCATTCTAAGCATGATGCTTCTATCGATTAGAACCCATTAGTTTCCTGGGACCAACCTCCTGAGAGCAGGTAGAAAGAGGGTGGGCAGCAACAACCTAAGTAAAGTTCTTGGTCCTTCAGAGTTCAGACTGGGAATGGGGGTGGGGGTAGAGGAAGGGGAAGGTCCTGATTTTATTTGTTTATTTATTTATTTATTTATGTCCCTTTCAATTTATTTTATGGGCCTGGCGGCTGGCTGCCAGCAAAGCCGGCTGGTAGCTTCGTCTTGTAATTTCGGTAAGTGCCCCATGATAAAGTGATGAGATTACCTCATCAGAATTCCAGCAGTCTCTCAGGGGCAGCCGGTCACACGTCTTGTTCCATATCCCTGTATGCTAAGAAAGGGGATGATGGGGAGAGCTTCAGGGCTGGGAATAAGGCTTCAGAAAGTGCTGATGGACAGGGGTAGGGGGAGTTGGAGGGTTTCAGAGGTTGCAGGGTCCTTGCCAGGGTTACATTACATTCATGGGCAGGGTGGCTATATGTCAAGGGTTACCTAAGCATGTATAAACCAGGCTGGGCAAGACAGCTACATATTTTTAGCTGTGACATTTTGAAGAAGGAGTCCACAGTTTGAGATTTTTAAAAATGCATTGGGACCTACCATTGGCTTCACCTCAGACCTCTGGGGTGCAATGAGAAGGCACAGAACCAGGTCTGGACTTGTATTTTAGTGTCCTCAATTACGATTGGAATCCACTCTAAAAAATATACTTCTGGGGAGAAGCTATGTGGTGCAGTGGATAGAGAACCGGTCCTGGAGTCAGGAGTACCTAAGTTCAAATCTGGCCTCAGACACTTAACACTTACTAGCTGTGTGACCCTGGGCAAGTCACTTAACCCCAATTGCCTCACTAAAAAATTAAATTAAATTAAATTAAATTAAAATATATATATACTTCTGGGACTTATCTTATTGTAGTGGAGACCATCCCGTGGAACATGGATAAGACTGGGCCTATGCCCTGGCTCCATTTCCCCTCATTGTACTCTAGCTAAACTGGACTGTTCATCTTCTAAAATTAGTCTTTGGGGGCAGCTAAGTGGCACAGTGGATAAAGCACCTGCCCTGGATTCAAGAAAACCTGAGTTCAAATCCGATCTCAGACACTTGACACTTACTAGCTTTGTGATGCTGGGTAAGTCACTTAACCCTCATTGCCCCACCAAAACAAAACAAAATAAAACAAACAAAAAAATAAAAACAAATAAAATTAGTCTTTGTTTTCCAACCTTTATGTCTTTTTTGATTCTGTATCCTACTCCCAAAATACCCCTCCTTCACATCTTCTTGCTAGATTTAGTGTCAAAAGGCCCACATTTATATCCTGACTCTGCTTATCAACTGTGTGACCTTAGGTAAGTGACTCAGTTTCCTCATCTATAAAAATGAGGGAATCAGACTAGATTGCTTCTAAAGTACTTCTGGCTAAGAATCTATGATGCTAATAAATTGTTACCATGCTTCAGGGTTTGCCACCTCCTTCATGAACTCCTAGCCAAAAATATTCTACTGCTATGAACTGTCATGGTACAGAGTGGGCCAAAAATCACTAAGAGGTCAAATGTTTTAATAATTTCTTGAAAATTAATTTTTCTTTATTTTGCCATTTATGAGATTTTATTTTTCACACATAATGTAAATTCACTTCCTATATATACTGTATATGATGCTATGTTGTTGTAAATTTAAAACAAAAAATAAAAGTTATTAAATATTCTTGACTTTTGGCCCATCCTGTACTTCTGAATTTATTGAGCCCCATTTCATTTGATAATTATTTGTATATTTCTTATTACCTCTACTTGCTTGTCAGCTCCTTGAAGGCAGGAATTATGTGTTATTCACTTTTATATCTCCCCAGGGCAGCTAGGTGGTTTAAGTAGATAGAGTGCCTAGTCTGGAGTCAAGAAGACTCATCACAGGAAGATGCATCTTTGTGAGTTCAAATCCTTCCTCAGACACTTACTAGCTGTGTGATCCTGGGCAAGTCATTTGACCATGTTTGCCTCAGTTTCCTCCTCTGTAAAATGAGCTGGAAAAGGAAATGCAAACCACTCTAGTATTTTTGCCAAGAAAACCCCAAATGGTGTCATGAAGAGTTAGACATGACAGAAAGAACTGAACAACTAACAGGGCTTTGAACTTGGTAGTGGCTAGATAAACTTAGGAATGAATGGTTTAATGGCTGAGTCTTCATGAGGATTTGATACCTCCTCACTACCCACCATGAGATCCCCAGATTTGCCATCATCATCTTGGACTGAACTAATGAAGAAGACTCATCTTTCAATGATTATCTTCAACAGCTAACAATGAACATGCTTGGGACTATGACCTTTGTTAGATGCAATGAATTATGGGAATGGAATGGGGAGCCTGTTGTCTCAAAGACAGGATAGGCAGATCTCAAAACCATTATGGGAGGCAAGGAGTTAAATAAATTTTCAGGTGTCAAGGACCAGGTTGGGGGGAGCCAATTGTGGGTAGCAGCTGGCACAGACACAAAAATGGGCCTCTCTAGTTTTAAAAATAACCCTACTATTGTCAGGGTTATCATTTAGAAATGTAAAGTATTATTCACACTTATTCTCAAGGAATAGTCTCCACAAAGTCCTTCTCTAATGTGGAGGTGACCCTGGGTTGCCAAAGGTTATGCCAACTGAGGAAAAGCTTGGACAGGTTGTACTACGCTGGGTGAGGTTTTGAGTGTGATCCTAGCAACAGACTCTGCTTTCCAAGGACCAGGTGGCCTCAATTGATCAAAGCTCACCAGTAAAGTGGCCCTTTGGTGATTTTTTTTTACCATAGCAACCCATGAAACATCAAAAAGCACAAAATTGTCCATAGCCATGCATGGAGGCTTTTTCCTATGGTGGTGGCACCCCAGTGGTGAAAAGATGCTAGGGCAGTAGTGGTTACTAAGAATCACAAATTTTAGGCCATCTATAAACATTAATTAAATTAATTAATTATAATGGGATAGCTAGATGACACAGTGGTTAGAGTGCTAGGCCTGAGTCAGGAAGACTCATCTTCCTGAGCCCAAATCTGGTCTCAGACACTAGCTGTGTGACCCTAGGCAAGTCATTTAACCCAGTTGGTCTCAGTTTCCTCATCTATAAAATAAGCTGGAGAAAGAAATGGCAAACCTTTCCAGTATCTTTGCCAAAAAAACCTCAAATGAGGTCAGAAAGAGTCAGACATGACTGAAAACAACTTAATAAAAATTAAAATCATTAATTTAGCTGTTGATACTCTAAATGTGAGATCCTTGTCCAGGGACCAATGAATGGACACTCCTACAGGAAGAGAATATATTTATCTTGACATTCTCACTATAACAACAACAATAATAGCATTTTTATATAGTGTGTTAAAGTTTGCAAAACACTTCACAAATATTACCTTCTTTGATCCTCACAACAACCCTAGGAGGTAGGTGCTATTTTACAGATAAGGAAAACGGGGTAGATAAAGGTGAAGTGACTTGCCCAGGGTCACATAGCTAGTAAGTGTCTGAGGGAGGTCAGATCTGAACTCAGGTCTTCTTGACTGGAGATTTAGCGCTCCATTTATTATATCACCTAACCACCTCTCAGGAGCTATAAATAAAACTGGAAGAAAAAAGAGAGTTGCAACTCAAGGGACAGATGGCTCACAAGATCCTGAAGAGAACTGGAAAAGTTCATTGCATTCAAAGGCATCAAGAACCATTTCAACTATAGTCCATCCAATATTCTTATTATAGATGATAATGGGTTGATTGCATCAAACATTGCAGAGCCTCCTAAGTGACATCTGTAATCATTCAATAGAGTTCAATCTAACTGTACATACTGGGAGAGTGCATGCCCTTTGATGCATACAGCTGAGTCCTAATAAATGTAAATAATGAATTCCCTGAAGTGGCCACATTATTCCCATGGCATATTTCAATACTTAACATATAGTAGGCACTTAATAAATGCTTTTCTAAAAATGGCTGCAGTCAGGAGTTGCTAGACACTCACAGACGCTAATGAGTCATTCATTCATTCATTCACTCAGTCTTTTCATTCATTCATTGTCTGTAACTCATTCATTCATTCTTCCCTATGTCCATTGGTATTCATTGATTCGTTCATCCCGCTAGCTCCTAATTAGCATATTTTCATTTGTACCAGCCAGTCAGCCAACAAACAGCTGTTGGCCATCCAAGATGCTTTGCATTTAACCCTAGGTGCTATAGTTCTCTCTGCCCCACTAACTACCTATGTAGGGCAGGTAGATAGTGTATTGGGTAAGTGTTGGACTTGGATTCAGGAATACCTGAGTTCAAATATCCTGACACTTATCAGTTATGTGACCCTAGGAAAGTCACCTGTGTGTGTGTCTGTCTGTCTGTCTCTCACTCTCTCTGTCTCTGTGTTTCCTCATCTGTAAAATGGTGATAATAATCATACCTATGTCCCAGGGCTGTTCTGAGGACTAAATGACATAACAAAAATAAAGCACTTTACAAACCTTAAAGTGCTTTATAAATGCCAACCATCATCATTATTATAATGAATTGATTAATATGTTCTATTACTAGAGGAGTGTGTTCTCTGCCATTGGTCTGTGGACAAAGATCTCACAGGTAGAATATGGAAATGATAGTTTTTATTATTACTATAATTAAAATTGTTGTATAATTATAATCATTACATTTTCTTTCCTTCTTCAACTTAATCTTTTCCCTCCTCTCTCTCAGCCCTGACTCTCATCACTTCTATGGGCTAGGCCTTTTCCTTCTTTCTAGGAATGCCTAGATCCTTTCAAAGCCCTATAAACCTAATTAACCCAACTTCGAATAGAACTATCCTAGAGGTCAGTCAAAACAACTTGATTAATCCTAGCTTTAAGGCAGTTAGGTGGCACAGTGGATAGAATGCTGGATCTCAAGTCAGAAAGACTCATCTTCCTGAATTCAAATCTGGTCTCAGATACTTACTAGCTGTGTGACTTTGGGCAAATCACTTAAACCTGTTTTTCTCAGTTTCCTCATCTGCACAATGGGCATAATAATAGCACCTACCTCACATGGTTTTTGTGAAAATGAGATCATTTTTATAAAGTGCTTAGCACAGTGCCTGGCATATAGTAGGTTCTATACAAATAATTACTTCCTACCCCTTCCCTGCTACCAACTTCTCTGGCTTCAGCTAACTGCACTGCAAAATTATAGGGTTAGCCCAGCACATAACCTCTGAAGCACCTTTTAGCTCTAAATCTATGAAATTATCTACGTGTCCTTGGACAAATCACTGCTCCTTTGAGGGCCTCGGTTTCCTCATATATAGAATGAAGAATTGGGCTAGATCAGGGATTCTTAAGCTGAAGTCTGTAAATTAGGGTTTTTAAAAAAATATTTTGATAATGACATTTCAATATAATTGTTTTCCTTGGTAAGCCTATAGGTTTGGTTTTGTGTATTTAAAAAACATCATTCTGAGAAGGGGTCCATGGACTTCATGAGACTTCCAAAGGGGATAATTATATATACACATATATATCTATATCTATACGTGTATATATACACATATATATATGTGTGTGTGTGTGTGTGTATAATGTATCACACATATATATGTGTGTATATAATTATATTTAATAGTAATAGTCATCATCATCATTGTTATAGAATTTAGATAGCATTTTAAGGCTTGTAAAGTACCTTAACATTTTTTTTAAAACACTAAGAACCCATGGATTTTCTAGATCCAGTGTTTCGCATTTGTGACCTCCCCTCAATTCCCCAAGAGCTTTCTGGGACATAAGCATATATGCTTAGATAGCTCTTAGGGAAGCCATGAGGGGACAGTTGGCAATGAAGTGACTCTTGGATTACAGCATTTCCCAAAGAGATCAAGAAAAGCAGATGGAAATCAGCTCCAACAATCCCATCCTCTCCCGGTGCCAGACACCACCCTTGTGCCTCTCTGGTGTCTGCCTGTTTTGGAAAGGTTTTATCTCTAAATGCCCATGTGTGTCACTGAACTCATCTCCCCTTGGATCAGCCAATGTTTTCCAGGACAAAAGGCCTTGGAATAGATCCAGAACAACTTGGATCTAGACAAGCACCAGCCAAGCAGACCCCGTTTCTGATAACTGATCAATCACCTCCTGCCATTGCTTCTCCTCGGGGGAATATTCGTTCAGTCTCATATCTGGGCTCGAAGTGAAAAACAAAAGCATTTTAAAGGTCTCGCCTCTGCTTCCCTCCCTCCCTCCCTCCCACCACAACTCTGCCCTCTCTTTCCTTTCTCTGTAAATAAAAGACATTGAAGACATATTTGACTCCTCGTGAGCTGGTGGCCTACCAGTTCAGTGCATGTTAGGTCAGTGTGAACCTCATTTCCTTCCTTTTTTCCTTTTTCCTTCTTCCTAAGGCTGGATAGAACCCCCAAAGCAGGCTGATGCCATCTCCAGGTCCAATTCCCACTTGTATATGGACATTCAATTCAACTGAATCCAACAATACCTACTGTGTAAAGCATCATCAAAACTTTCCTTGCTTTGATAATATACGTCCATTTTGCTTCCGGTTTCAACGGGCACAGACACAACTGATCAGTATCCCTCTCAAAAAAAGCTTTTCAAATAAATCCTTGATGATGTTTAACAAAACCAACTCTGAACCTGCTTCTCTAGCTTTTAAAAGAATAAGTTTCTGTAACCTTTCCTCATCTGCATTTGTCACACTAGTCTATCTCACTGTACTTCACACATTTGCTCCTAAATGTTGCTTGTAAATCTTTTTTATTAGTAAATTCAGTCCTATTTTAAGTGTACTAAGGAGCTAGTACTCTTTTTCCTTAAGAGATCTGATTGTGAATCCCTTTGTAAAGCAAATAAATTATCTTCTGATTCATCTATAATAAACATCCAGATTTCTAAATTATGTATTTCTTAAAGACCTCTAGATTTAAAGTTGAGAGGGCCTTCAGATATATAGTCTATCACCACCACCCCTGCCTTTATTTTACTGTCAGTCAACATATATTAAGTACATGCTACATGTCAGGCACTATGCTAAGCACTGAGGATACCAAAAAAAGGTAAAAATATGGTCCCTGCCCTCAAGGAGCTCATATTTTAGTGGGGGAGACAATGTGTCCCCCACACAAATTATAAGATATACACAGTATAAATGGAGGTAATCCTAGAGAGAAGACAGTAATGCTGAGGCAGGGAAGGGGGAGACAAATGGAGAGGGGGGAAAGGGCAGAAGAAAAAGTAAGAATGCAAAAAAGAAAGAGGAAGAGGAGAGGGGTGGAAAAGAAAGAGAGGGAAAAGAGAGAAGAGAGGAAAGAAGAGAGAGAGGGGAGAGAGAGAGAGAGAGAGAGAGAGGGAGAGGGAGAGAGAGAGAGAGAGAGAGAGAGAGAGAGAGAGAGAGAGAGAGAGAGAGAGAGAGAGCGCAAGAGAAAGAAAGTGGGGGGGGGAGTGGGAAATATGCTAAGTCTTGAAAAAAACCAAGGGAATCCTTGAAAGCAGAGGACAGAATGGGGAACAGCTAGTGAAAAGGTATGGTGTAGAGATATGGTGTCATCTGTGAGGAACAGCAAGTGTCAATGGATCTTAGAGTACAGGTAGGGGAGAAAGGTAAGAGACTGCAAAGGCAGGAAGGGGTCAGATTGTCAAGGACTTTAAAAGCCAAACAAAGAATTTTGCATTCAATTCTGGAAGCAATAGGGAGCCATTAGAGTAAGGAAATAATATAAGGAAAATTACTTTGGCATTGAAATAAAGGAAGGATTGGAGCTGGGAAAGGTAGACACACCAGAAATAGTCCAGGTGTGAGGTGATGAGGGTCTTCATAGATGCAGGTCAGAGGAGAGATGGAGACATTTACAAGAGATGTTGCAGAGGGGAAAATGACAAACTTTGGCAAAAGATTGGATATGGGGCAAGGGAGACAAGTGTGAGTGAAGAGTTGAGGATGATGCTAAGGTTCTGAGGCTGGGTTGGCTGGGAGGATGTCAGTCCCCTCAACAGTAATAAAAAGGTTCAAAAGAGAGGGACAATCCCAAAGAGGTTAATCAACTTTCTAAGGTCACAATGTAGTAAGAAGCGGAGTTAGTGTCCTCTGATTCCCATTCCAGCCCTCTTTACGCTGACATTTGATGCTTCCTTTCTTTTCTTCTCTAATTTCTCCACATCCTTTAAAAGTGTAATGATTCAAACAAGACACGATCATCTCCTATGGATCCGATGACTGCAATGCCATACCAGCAGGATTCCTTCCCAGCACCTGCAATTCAGTCTCCTGTAAGTATCTCCCTATGGCACGATGAGATGATATCGGTCACATGGTACTTGACTGCTATCAATCTTTGACTTGACTACTACTAACATCTTTGGCTAATATTAAAACTCTGACCCTCTTAGGCGAGTCTTTACTTTCTCCATCTTTCTCCTTCCTCAAATGATCATGTCAAGTTTTTGTCTCTCAGTCTATGCTGTTACCCTTATGCTTGCTGGATTTCTTGTTTTCATAGGAATTCCTTTCTAATTTAGCAGGCCACTTTGGGTTTTATTTTCTCTACTTTAGAGTTTTAACAACTCCAACAAATGTATGTTACCTACAGATATGATGGACCATATTCTCAATTCCTTCATCATCAAAAAGATAAGCCTTCAGGCTGGTTTCTGAAGACCTCTCTCTATTCTATTTTAATTTCTATTCTAGTTCCATTTTATTTCAATTTCAATTTCTATTCTATTTTAATTTCAACATCATAAACTGAGATTACTGCAAGATATAGAATCATAGATGTTATAGACTAAGTCTAGATGGGTACCTGAAGAAATCTGCATGTTATCAAATGGGCCCCATCCACATATGAAGAACCATTTAGAGAAGAGCTTCTTAACCTGGGTTCTGTGAACTTCGTTTTTTGTTGTTGTTGTTGTTGGGTTTTTTTTGGGGGGGGGGTGAGGCAATTGGGGTTAAGTGACTTGCCCAGGGTCACACAGCTAGTAAGTGTCAAGTGTCTGAGGTAAAATTTGAACTCAGGTCCTCTTGACTCCAGAGCTGGTACTCTATTCACTACACCACCTAGCTGCCCCTTAACTTGGTTTTTTAAAATATTTTGATAATTATTTCAATATAATTAGTCAACCAATAGTTAATCAATAAGCATTTATTAAGCACTTACTCTGTATCAGGCACTGTGCTAAGCGTTTGGGAATACAAAGAAAGGCAAAGGACAATCCATGTCCTTGAGGAGTTCACAATCCAGTTGTCCTTGCGATCCAGTCTGTTTTATTTTATGCATTTGAAAATATTCTGAGGAGTTCATGGACTTCACCAGATTGTCACTGTGCAGTGGTGCAGTGTTTCTCTCTCTCTCTCTCTCTCTCTCTCTCTCTCTCTCTCTCTCTCTCTCTCTCTCTCTCTCTCTCTCTCTCACACACACACACACACACACACACACACACACACACACACGTTAAGAACCATTGCTTTGGAGCTATTAAAAGTCATTGACTATTAGTTCTAATCTGAGTTAAGTAGAAGGAATCCCATTTACTGCTTTTACAAGTTCTGAAAACTTTGTTTGCAAAGCCTGAATATCTTGTGAGTACACTTTTTTTTGGTGAGGCAATTGGGGTTAAGTGACTTGCCCAGAGATCACATAGCTAGTAAGTGTCAAGTGTCTGAGACTGGATTTGAACTCAGGTCCTCTTGAATCCAGGGCCAGTGTTCTATCCACTGTACCACCTAGCTGTTCCTTGTGAGTACATTTTAATAGGCTTATTATTTATTGGACTTAATGAAAGTTAAAGGAGTGACATTTACTTCTTTTGGTTATGGGTGATGCTAATGGCTCTCTGAAATTGGGCAGATTCCATCAGGCTATTTGCAGCCCCATACACTGGCCTTTGACATGTAGCTTTTGTGCATTCCAAGGGCCAGTGTCTTCAGCTACTCCCTGGTGTCAGTGTTTTATTTGAAGTTCACTCTTGGAATATGTGTATGATATGGGACTTTAGGAAGAGCATCAATATGGAATCCAAAGACCTTAAGGAAAATCACTGTGTCTCAATTAGCCTTCGTTTCATCATCTAGGAAGTGAGATCAGAAGTTCTTAGCCTGGGGCCCACAGATCACCAAGGGACCCATAGATAGATTTCAGTGAGCCCATGAACTTGAATGAGAGAAAATTACAACATTATTGCAATATAATTTTTCCCTTTGTTATCATATGTATTTTGTTGTATGTATTTAAAAATGCTATTCTGAGGAGGGATCCATAGATTTCACTAGAACACCAAAGGGGTCCATGGTGCAAAAAAAAAAAAAAGGTTAAGAACTCTTACTAGATGAATTATAAGGGGATTGATACCTCCAACATTCCCCACTTCTATATGGTGCCTACTGCCCTATGTCTATTCAGTTATTAATAAACTGAAAATATAACCGATATCAAAAGCAACCTGGTCCATGTGGGAAGGCTTCTTGAATCTTTCAAAATCCCCTTTTCAGTTTTGACCCATTCAATACTACTTTCTGTCATTATCCCAACTGTCCATCTGCATTGGCAATGGCAATATTTTATAAGGAAGAGTTCAAGATTGACTTCTAAGCAGAGATCATTATCCTATTCATGGTAGCAAGTAATTAAATGTATTTACAGATTCTCAAGACAGCTTGCTCTCCTTACTTGCTGATGACTGTGTGAGATACCTTCCCTTACCAACCTCTGGTTGGTTTTTTGGTTTGTTGTTTTAGCCTGAAATCAGGCCTGCTCATACCTTTGCCTCCTATCTTAGTTTTTAGAATAGTTGAACCAAATCTATTCAGCTACCCAAAGGTTATGGAAAATGCCTTTAAAAATCAACTTCAAACTTTTATACCTAAAAGTAGCTATGGAGACTAAATCTGTGATTTAATTGATATAGGGAACTTCTAGGTGAGGGAACTCCCTCCATCACTGTAGGTTAGCATCTTCTTTGTATCTTAGAATTTATGAGAATTGTCTGTGACCCTGAAATGACTAACCCAGGGTAACAATTCAGTATATGTCAGATGTAGAAGTATGATAGAAATAATATGAAAATGAAGCACCTTTCTACCCACATACATACATGAACTGTATATCCAAAGACATTTGTTTCCTGACCTTTTTTAAAAAATAAATATGTAAGTAATTCCAGTATATGAAAATAGTTTTGTTAGATAAATTAGTGGGAAGATCTTCATTTACAAAAGGATTTAACACAGAAGTCCTGAGAATAGCCATTTTCCCTGTGGCAATTAAAATGTGATCCAGTTTATAAAAATTCAATTTTCACATAACATTTTTAAGAACTCATCAATTATATAAAGTGAGGAACCTTGTAAATTCAATATTTCTGCCCTTTCAGGATGAATGGCAATAGAGGTTTTCCAATTACAGAGCTCTTTTGCATATCTGTGAGCGTTTGCTGGCATAGACACACACGCATACATATGTGTCAATAATAATGACAATCATCATATCTAGCATTTTTCTAATCCTTTAAAGTTTACAAAGTGCTTTAAATCTATCATCCCAATGTCTGTCACAATCTGGATGTGTCTTTTAGCTGCACTGATAAATATGCCCAGATATACATGTGTGTTCCTGATAAATTCTATTTGCGCATGCATATTCACTTTCAAGATGCAATTGTCTAAAATTAAGGATTATATACCTATTATCATGGCTGACAGTGAAACTCAGAATTTTAGACTTGAAGGATAATAGGATTATAGATGTAATGCTTAATGGGACCTCAAAGGTCATCTAGTCCAACCCCCTTATTTTAAAGAAACTGAGACCCAAGAAAGATTAAGTGACTACATTGACAAAAGTAAAAAATTGCAGAGCTGGTATTCAAATACAGGCCCCATGACTCTAAGCTCAATGTGAAAGTAGTGGGCTTTCTGCTATAAAATGCTGTTCCCTGCCTCTCACTCCCCAAGATGCAGTGTCTTGCCCCAAATAAGGAAAAAAGAAGGAATCACAAAAATCACAGTCAGAAGAGAAACGAGTTCCTTGACGATATCCCCAACAAATGGTCTTCCAGCCTCTAATTAAAGGCTTGCAGTAATGGGGAACCCATGATCACCTGAGACAGCCTGTGCTTCTTTTTATCACCTCTCTTTGTTAGGAAGTTTTCCCAGACATAAAGCCAATCCCTGCCTCTCTACCACTCACTCCCATCCATTGCTCTTATGTCTTTTAAGGCCAAGCAGAACAATTTCATCTCCCTTCCCTGTGACATTCCTGTAGAGCTCTTGACTCTCCCAGATTCTATGCCCTCTCCATTTCCCATGCAGCCTCATGCTTGAGTACAAACACAAAGACATAACTGTACCTTGAATTGTCCTCTTGAAGAAAGCTTTGCAGGCTTCACAGGAAGCCACCCCATAGTGGTACCCAGAAGCTATGTCCCCGCACACCAGGCAGAGCCTCTTGGGGATGGCATTTAGCATATACTCGCACTTGGTGGGCGAGTCTTCCATGATGGCGCTGGCACAGTCCTCATAGCGCTTGCGGCAGGGGGTGCCACCCAGGCCCGTGCCGTTGAACATGGGGGGTGAGTCCAGGCCATTGGGATGACCCATGGCTAGGCCATAGCCACCACTGGCATCAGAAGAGCCGCTGGGACTGTGGTGGCTGATGGCATCAATGCCTGAGGACGGGCTGGAAGGCTCTGTCTTGATAAAGGAGCCACAGCTGGATGTGAGATGCCGCTCTTCTGCAGACATCCTATTCAGCAGCCTGTAGAGAGAGGGCACAAGGAGTCACCTACTGAACTGAGCCAGGATCTGAGTCCTGTGGGGGGAATGGCTAGGGTGCATTTGGCCAGAGACCAGGTCCCTGGCATTGGCATAGAAGGGGATGGGCTCTGTGTTATTTGATTGATGGTATTCCAGGATTGCTGAGAAGACCATACCATATATTCCTGCTAATGGATCAAATAATTATTTTATTTTAATAATAATAATAATAATAATAAATCGCTTGTGTCTACATAACACTTTTAGATTTTACAAGATCCTTTTCTTACAACAACCCTTTGAGATAGGCAATACAAATTATTATCATCCAAGTTTCCAGATGAGAAAACTGAAGCTGTGAATGATGAAGTAACTGGTCCAGAAACTACATAAGTGTCACATTCAGGATCCATAGGCTTATAGATCTCACCCTGGAAAACACCTCAGAGGGCATTTTACAAGTGAAATATCAAATTCAAATAGAAACAGGAGTCACTAAACCAATCTGTACATAAGGATCTCTGCAGGCTGCACAGTCACTTAGTTTTAAAATATAATGTTATTTGTTTTAAAAAATAAACCATACATATGGATCTTTTTTTTTTGCGGGGCAATGGGGGTTAAGTGATTTGCCCAGGGTTACACAGCTAGTATGTGTCAAGTGTCTGAGGCCGGATTTGAACTCAGGTACTCCTGAATCCAGGGCCGGTGCTTTATCCACTGTGCCACCTAGCTGCCCCCCATGTAGATCTTTGAAGAAAGAAAGAAAGAGAGAGAGAGAGAGAGAGAAGAAAGGAAGGAAGGAAGGAAGGAAGGAAGGAAGGAAGGAAGGAAGGAAGGAAGGAAGGAAGGAAGGAAGGAAGGAAGGGAAGAAAGGAAGGAAGAAAGAAAGAGAAGATGAATGGAGAGAAAAGCAAAAGAAGGAAGGAAAGAAAGAAAAGAGAAAGAAGTAAAGATGAAAGAAAAGAAGAAAAGAAAAGAAAAAAAGAAAGAAACTGGAAGTGTCTTGCAAAGGATACCCAAGTACAAAGTGTCAGAGGTCAGATTTGAACTCTGGGGCAGCTAGTTGGCACAATGGATAGAGTACCAGAATTCAAAATCAGGAAGATTCAGTTTCCTGAGTCCAAATCTGGCTTCAGACACGTCCTAGCTGTATGACCCTGGGCAAGTCACTTAACCCTGATTGCCTCATTTTCCTCATCTGTGAAATCTTCTGAAAAAGGAAATGGCAAACCATTACAGTATCTTTGCCAAGAAAACCCCGAATGGGGTCGCAAAGAGTCAGACACGACTGAAAAATGACTGAACGACTCCTTTTCAAGTCAGCTAGTGAAGGCTAGAAGGGTAGTTTATGGCTATAGAGCAGAGCCAAACTAATGAACCCATAGAGAGATTGAGCCAATGACCTTGAGTTTATTACCACCCATAGAGTTTACCAGACACGGAAAACGGGAATAGGATAATCAACCCCAGCCTTAGAAGGGTGTTTGGAGGCTGCCTGACATCACTTGGTGATTGATAATTCATGAACCCATGCCTTCAGTTATTTTAGACCCAAGTCTCTCATTTTCCTTTTTATTCTTAGATTAGATGGGTCAGGCTTCTCCAATTTCTTCTGTGCTTTCCATCACAGACCCCAGGGGAATGCTGTGACTAAGGAGTCACAGCAGAAGCAATCTTTTCTTAGGGTCTCTACTTGGCTGATGAGTCTGGGTCTCCACCCCAGGATACTCAAGTTTGAAAATGCAGGCAATGATAAGAACCATTGTGGGGACACAGCTACTAACTGGCCAGCTTCCTTGGCTCAAAGGGCTAACATTTCCCCATCTCCAGGGTCCTGGCCAGTCACACCCCTTTCCTGGGTACTTTTCTACCAGGTGAGGTGAGGTGGCTTTTCTCTGCCAATCCCCCATGAACTGCCTGACCTGGGGGATTCACATTACACATACCCCACCATCCCTCTTCATTCCACCATAACTGCACTGGCCACTGCTGGCCCCCAGTTCCCCAACCACAAACTCAGCCTTATCAGGGTAGACGAATCACTCTGCTTCTTTGCCATCCTTTCCTAGCGTGCTCTCTGAAAATCTTCTTCTGTCGCCTTAAAGTGAGTAGGCTACCAGATATGGTGTTAGCTCACCTGAATTTGAATCCTGGTTCTGCCACTCATTAGGTGTGTGACCCTACACGAGTCACTTCTCTTCTCTGGCCTCAGTTTCCCTATCTGTAAAATAAAAGGCTTGGACTAGATGACCTCTGAGTTCCATTCAGCTCTGATTTATGATCCTGAAGGTCAATGAAAGTTGATCTCAGCTAATAGCAAGGTGCACAGGGTCCTCTTCCCTTCCTTTAGCAATTGCTCTGGGAGAAAGTGACAGCAGAGACGCAGAAGAAGAGATTCATGTTTCAGGTATGGGTTGGACCAAGTGATCCCTGAGGCCCCTTCTGACTGTGTGTACTCAGGGAATACAAACATTTTAATATCAGCCTGAACAGAGCCTAATTAGGAAGGTAAATCTGATGGGAAAGAATTACATAATGAGAATTTGGCTACTATCTGCTGTTTGGTATAATCCATACCACTGCTTCCTTCTGTTAGCTCAGGTCATTGTAAGTTGACTGAGTACACTTTATTGTTTTTCATTGAATTAATTAATTGGGTGCCTGCTAGGTCGAAGCACAGTATTTGGTAATGGGGGCGATAATAAAGATGAATAGGACAGGGGAATCAGACAATTCAATTCAACCTTTACTTGGTATTATGTACAGGTGTTTAGTATTTTCTACGTACAGGACAAGAGCTAAAAAAACACAGGGAAAGATGTAAGTTATATAAGAATCATACACACAATCCCTTTTGTTTTATTGCTCCAAGTTCTACTGATCACCCTTTGTAGAATAAAATCATCCTGCTGGAGAAATAAGCAGAACACCAGCCTTTGCTAAGACTTCCTTTTCACCACGTCTATTTTAATCACTCTTTGGGATGAAATAGGATGAACCGCCCTTGGGCTCTTCCAGTCATTAGGTGATGTGGGCAACTAACCAGAGGAAGTTAGACAAAGACCCACCACACAGTCTCTGCAAAGGACAATGAGGAAAGAATGTTTGCCTCATCACCTCCCACTGGTCCTCGGATGAGCTAAGTCCTAACAGGGGAAAAGGTAGAAAGAAAGAAGACAGTACTCAGAGCAAGCTAGATTTTCAGAGTTTTGCCTTTAAACATGCCCCAGCAATCTTTGTTTTAGACCTAGGGGAAAGGCAGCAAGAAACCCAAGGGTAGTCCCAGTCCACCCAAGCTCCCACCTTATATTCAGATTTGGCTCACTAAGCCCCTTCTCCATCCTGCAAAGAAAATGCCAGGCATGTTCACTGGGTTCTGGTGACCTCAAGAACAAAAAGGAAACAAATTTGATCCTGCCTTCCTCAGAGCTGGCCAGGAAGCTGGGCTGCTATTTTGGTGCCCAAGTCACGGGCTTGGGGATGTTGGGGGGGTGGGGGTCTGAGCATTTCATTCCCTTAGTGTCTCCTCTGAGGTCATTCTTTCTACTGTTTGCCATTTTCGTGACCATGTTTTAGCCCTGCCTTTACCCCAGAGAGCCCTTTCCTGTCCTGAGATTTCTAGAATTACACACAGTGCAAGAGCTATGCAGAGGAAGAGTGTGACAGCTGGGGGGGGGTGGCCAAATTCTAACTCCTCTCACTGGGGTGAGCTGGCTAAGGTACCAGTCTTAGGGATCCAAGGCTGGAAAGGATCTTAGAGATCTCAGAATTAATAGAATTAGAACTAGAAGGAACCTTAGACACCACCGATTCCAATGTCTTCATTTTAGCAGGTGAGAAAACTGTTAGAAGATTTGCCCAGAGGTCACATAACTAGAAGAAGGATTGGAATCTAGGTCTTCCTGACTTCAAGTCCAGCACTCCATCTGCTATTCCAAAGTTGTCTCATGTAGCTCAGTCCCTCAGGTAGGAAGAAAGAGTCTCAGAGAGGGGATATGTCTACCAAGGTCACCTGGGTAGAAAGTAGCTAAGCTAGGATTCAAGATCCAGGTTCTTGGCTTCAAACTCCATTGGCTTTCACCACATTATGTTTCCTCCCAGCCCTATTGGGATGTGTAGGTGCATGGCTTCTCCGATGTCTGGGCAGAAGCAGGGACTACTGAGTTTTCTTGCCTTATAAGAGGGATTTAAGTATTCCAACTAAGTGTGACTGAAACATTAAGATCCCTTGAAGCCTCAGACTCTGAGAAAGGTTGTTGTTGTTTACCCTTCATTCTCAAGGAGGACCATGGCATTGGGGTGATGTCATGACTTGAACTGAATTGGATTTAATTGAGGGAGCACTATGCAAAGCCACCAGCCTCACTCTCTCCTCCACAGTCATCTGGGTCCCGTGGCAAGATATACATTAGGACAACTGGGTTTAAGTGATTTGCCCAGGGTCACACAGCTAATACGTATCTGAGGTGAGATTTGAAACTCAGTTCCTCCTGATTTCAGGGCCAGTGCTCTATCCACTGCTCTACCTAGCTGCCCCCTGAGGAGTGGGTGTAAGGATTTGTTGAAGAGGACCTAAATTCTAGGGAATGAGCATATTAATGATGGAAGAGCAACAGCTCAGAGCCTGTTGCTAACCAAAGGAAGAGATTCTCAAGATATTTAAATCTTCAAAATGAGTGTTTGGTTGGGTCTGGGTGACGATGAGTGACTCCAGTCTAGGCTAATCCCTCTATTAACAAGTGGTTCTTCCTGCCCCAGTAAACTGTTCTCCCACGTTCTCCCACATCTACTGTAGATCTATTGTAAACAGCAGCTAAACTGTTATAGTACACAAGTGAACTATTAGGAGTGGGGCTAAGAAAGGGGACAGTAGTTCCTCCAATTATATTAAGTCACCCAAGCAGCCTTGAAGAAACTGAAGTGACATCATCTACATTATTATCATCATTAACTACCATTTATTTATATGCCTAATTAAGGTTTGCAAAGCACTTTACATATATTATCTTATTTGAGCCTCATAGTGGCCTTGGGAGATAGGTGCTATTATTATCCCCATTTTACATATGAGGAAACTGAGCCAAACAGAGGTTAAGTGACCTGCCCAAGGCCACATGGCTAGGAAGTATCTGAGGCAAGATTTGAATTCAGTTCTTCCTGATTCCAAGTCTGGTACTCCATCCACCTAAAGATGTGACCAACTCTGGATATTTTTCTTGCTGCCATGAAGTTAGGAGCCAAGAAGAAGACTTCCATCTTGGCCCCCCTTTTCCCCTTTCTTCTTGTTGCTACCTAACATTTTCCCATTTGCTACTCTCTTTTGGTGAGCTCTCTTCACAATTAAATTAGTTCCATAATTATTATGGGTGGTAGTATTGTGGTAGGGATGAGGTAGACAGTAGATGAGAAGAAGCTGAGCACAGACGAGAGTTAGGGGGATTGGATTGAAATTAGTGGCCAAGGGCCACCCCTTATGCTGCATCCAGGAATTCTTTCCGTGCTCTGAGGTGGTGGTGGGAGGCAAGGCCAGGAAAAGGAGGGGGAAGGGATTGGTTTAGAACTGCTGTCCTCACTCTGGGGAGAAGTGGGTCATATCAGATCCATTGTGCATTCCTGGCTGAAATCCAGTTCCAAAACGGATCAATGAAAATTGACTCTTTGTGAGGAGGGGGAGGGGAGGAGAGGGAGGCACTGGAGGCCAGAGTCAGAGTTGCCTTTTGTAAGAGCAATATTCTGTGGCTGAAACCCCCAGAGGTATTGTTTTCCTTTTGATCCATCTTGTAACTAGATCTGAGCTACATACTGACAGACCTGCCCTGACCCAGATTTTTACCAACATCCTAACCAATACTGCCTTCCCCCGCCCCACATTCCACCATGCCCAGCCCATTCAAGGGTCATCCCTCCAGGCTCCTAGAAAGAGGCCTCCTTAGGGTGAAGCATCTTACCCCCCTTAGGCATCACTGCTCTGGCAAGTTCTTAGAATGAACCCTGGAAATGAAAGCTATGGAGGTTTGATTTGGGGTGAGAACAGGAGGATTACTAAATCAAGGGTCTTAATTCCAAACTGAGAGTGACAGGATCTCTTCTGTCTTGTTCCATAGCTTCAGAAACCTGCTCTTAACTCTAGTGCCCCCCCTCTTGATTATCCTTAATGTCATATTATATATGTGTGTGTATGTATATACATACACACACATATATGCACACAATATATGTGCATATACAATGCATCCTATGTGTTTGTATACACACAGAGATATGCACAATTATGTATATACTCATGTTTATAAATGCATATACACACATGCAACTTGAACACACCTATATGCACATGCATGTATAGATTGTGTTTTCTATATGTTTTACATGGTTTACATATTGTCTCTCCCATTAGACCATGAGCTCACTAAAGTCAGGGACTGTCTTTTGCCTTTCTTTGTATCTCTAGTACTTAGCCCAGGCCTGGCACATAGTAGGTCCTTAATAAATGTTTATTGACTGATTTAGAGGCATGATGAAAACAGCTAAGTGGATAAGTAGATAGAGGTCAGGAAGACCTGAGTTTAAATCTAGCTTTAAGATACTAACTCTGTGACCATGGGTAAATCACTTAAACTTTATTTTCCTTAACCTGCTGGAGAAGGAAATGGCAAACTATTCCATTATCTTTACACATGGACAGTATTAGCAAACTATAATCCCTGGAGTCATTAAGAATCGGACCCAACTGAAAAACAACGACAACAATAATATAGAGATATGATAGAAGACAATTGGATTAATCCCATGAATTTATTGCAAACTAACTGTGTACAAGACACTGTGCTAAGTTCTGTGATGGACACAAAAAAATGCTAACTTGATTGAAAGTTCCTGTCTTCAAGGAGTTTACCACCTAATTGGAAAGGGAGTAAAGCCATAGTGGATAGTATGTTGTCCTTAGAATCAAGGATATCTGTCCTTGAAACCTGCCTTAGACACTTACTAGCTGTACAACCTTTGGTAGCTCTCTGGATCTTAGTTTCTTCATTTGCAATATGGGAATAATAAAAGCACCTATCTCACAGGGTTATTGTGAGGACTAAATAAGATGATGGATGGAAAGAGCTCTGTAAGTGTTAAAGCACTATATGCTAGCTATTTTAATTAAATGCAGACATTTAATGTTAAATAATGATATGAGAAATAAACATCAGACCATTTGTTGTCTAGGAGATGTCACAAAGTAATCTGTCATTGATTGGTGGATACCAAAAAAGGTATTTAGATGGATAAGATGCTTTCTGAATTCAGAAAAATGTTGCTATATAATGAGGTAGCCTGGGAAGATGTCTTATAATACATGAAAAGAGATAGACTTTGAACGATGGATAGAAAGGATGTTATTGCTGAATTCTCTAACTTTTCACATATAATTTCATATTTTAATTACATGGGACATCCTATGGAACACTCACTTTGGAGTTAGAGGACCTTGGTTCCAATCCTGTCTCTTCTACCTTTGCAGCCTTGGGCAATGTGCTTTTTTTTTTTTTTTTTTTTTTTTTTTTTTTTTTAGTGAGGCAGTTGGGGTTAAGTGACTTGCCCAGGGTCACACAGCTAGTAAGTGTTAAGTGTCTGAGGTTGGATTTGAACTCAGGTACTCCTGACTCCAGGGCCAGTGCTCTATCCACTGCGCCACCTAGCTACCCCACAGACATCAGTATGGTGGAAACATACATAGAATTTCAGAGTTGAAAGGGACCTAGGACATGACCTAGTCCAGTGTCTCCCTAACTCTGGGTTGCCAAAAGACACAAATAAGGCTTTCAGTGAGATCATTTCAATACCAATGATATTTCCCCCTTTAAAGTATTAAATATGAAAATATGGCCATATGAAAATACTTCTGTAAGAATTCATTTGGTATGAAGATAAGTTCAATTTCTTCTGTTTTGGGCTAAAATTTCCCTGACCTCCCCTACCTAGGGGAATTTCATACCAGAAGAGGCAGCTAGATGCAGTAGTGGGGATTTGCTGTAATGACTGAAGAGTTCAAATCCTGCTACAGACACAAACTAGTATGTCCCTGGCCAAATCACGTTCACTGTGCCTCAGTTTCCTCATCTGTAAAATGTGGATAATAATAGCACCCACCTCCTGTGGTTGTTGTGAGGATCAAATCTGATAACATTTGTAAAGCTCTTTGCAAATCTCAAAAGTGCTATTTTAATATTAATGATATTATTGTTGTTGTTGTTATCATTATTATTGTTACTATTATTATTGTTGTTGTTATTATTGAAGACAGTCTTCCTAGGAGTCAAGAAGGTTCACATTCAAATCATGCCTCTGAAACATACATGGTTTGTGACTATGGACAAGTCACTTGACCTCTTTGTGCCCCAGGTAATTCTCTAAGACTAGCAGGTGTTCTCACTGGGAATCCCCTATATCACTGAAATCATAGGTTCAAGTTAAAAAAAAAAATTGAGACTCCAAGGTGCCCCCTTCCCAAGCTACATTTATGGATTGCATAGATACAGTTTAAGCCCCAAAGAGTTCTGGAGCAAATTAGTTTGTAAACCCCTGACTTAAGCTAACTCTCATTTTTTTACAGATGAAGAAACTGAGACCCAAATTGGTCAAGTGACTTGCCTAAGATCACACAGCCAGTGTGACAGAGCAGGTGTCCTGACTTCCAATCTAGGCTATTTGGAAATATAAAGAATCAGAAGATAAGCCTGGTATAAATATAAGGCCAAGAGGTTAGGTCTGAAGCATCCCATTACATTGTTGGTGCTCACAAGGCTTGGTTTTGGAAGCTGTGGCTGTCTATTGTGTGCCTGCCCACTCCCCCACCCTCTTTCTCTTTCAGGAACCCCTCCGTGACCCTTTGCTGAAAAATGACCCCAAAGCAAACACAAGCCCTGGAGTGAGAGGCTGCCTGTTCAGTGCCCACTGGAGCTCGGGGAGAAATCTGTAATTAAGTGTCTTGTAGTTAGGAAGATTAGTCAAAACCAGGCTGATCCTGGACAACTGATTGAAATCTCGTTCCACACAAATTACAGCGTGGAAAATAATGATGGGTAATTAGTGCTTTTCAATCAGGGTTTTTTATCCCTGACTTTCTTGGAAGCATCAATCAGGATGAGCAGGGACAGAAGCAAGTGCGTAGAACAGTGAGGAACAGCGTGGTGCTCAGGGGCCCTGCTGAACTGGAAAAAAATGGACAGAGACTGGTAAGAATTTGGGCCTGGCACTGCACAGAGGGCCACAGGTCCGGCTTAAGTCATTAAAGCATAAAAACTGCTACCCCAGACCAGGTCCAAAGGCCAACTAGGTCAGGACCATGTCTTTAACTGAGGTGCCAAAGGATGAGTTATGGGACAGGAAGGGAGAAGAGGAAGGAAGGGAGGAAGGGAAGGAGAGGGAAGGAGGGAAGAAAGGAAGGAAGGAAGAAAGGAGGGAGGGAAAGAAGGAAGGAGGGAAGGAGGGAAGGAAGGAAAAAAGAAAACAATAATTTATTAAGTGACTACTGTGTGCCAATCATTGTACTAAGCACTTTAGAAATATTATCTCATTTGATCTTTACAATAATCCTGGGAGGAAGGTGCTATTATTATCCCCATTTTATAGTTGTGGAAACTGAAGTGGAGAGGTTAAGTGACCTACCCATAGTCACACAACTACTTAATGTTTGAAGCCAAATTTGAACTCAGATCTTTCTAACCCTGGGCCCAGAGCTCTGTCCATTGCACTACTTAATTGTCTCTGATTATCCTCCAAGATTTCAGTTTCTAAAAAGTTAGGGATATAACTATAAACATCTCTAGTTTCCATGCAGAAGCTATTATGTATCTGTCATGTATAGATTTACTTAAAACCTTTCGTTGTTCAGTGGTGTCTGACTCTGTGTGACCCTGTAGGGTTTTCTTTGCAAAGATGCTGGAGTGGTTTGAAATTTCCTTCTCTAGGGGATTAAGGTAGAGGTTGTGACTTGCCCAAGGTCACACAGGTGCTAAGTATCTGGGGCTAAATTTGAACTCAGGTCTTCCTTAAACCCTTCTTGAATCTGTTTTTATATCTAGCCCATATCAAAAACTAAACAGATGGAAGACTAGATTAGGAGTAGGGGTCCTCAGTTTGCTACGAAGAAGTCACTTCACCCCTACATCTATACTATCACTAAAAGATTGTAAGGGAAATGTGAGTGGGGAGTAATTTCTCTCCAGCCTCAATGCTTCATGGCTCTGTGTATGTGTGTAGTGTGCATGTGCATGTTTGTGTGTGTGTGTGTGTGTGTGTGTGTGTGTGTGTGTGTGTGTGTAAGCTACAATAGCTAGGAAAAGGACAAAGTATGAAATTCACCTCTTCTCATGCTCTCTTTCCCCATCCCTATCAGGTGGAGGGACACCAGAAAAAAGAAAGGAAGACAAGCTCTAATATATAGGGACAATACACCTTTACATGTGGTTCATCCTTATGCAAACACCAGGGCTTTTTTCCCTTCTTCTTCCAAGTTTGACCTTTCTTAGGGACCCATGATTATTTTCCTCAAGGAATTCCCTGAAGATCTTCCTAAAGCACAGATCTTGTCACAGTTTATCCTGAACATACTGAGTTTATACCTACTTGTCTGTATGTTGTCATTCCTATTATGCCGTGAGCTCCTTAGGAGAACGGATGGTATTTTTCCTTTCTTTGTATTCCAAGTATTTGACACACTGCCTGACACAAAGTAAGCAATTAGTAAATGGTTGTTGACTTGCAGATATCAACTTCTCCAATTCCTAAAACTTTCCAACTTAAATCTAAATGGTCCAAATTGAACTAGATGGTAAAAACCTCACACTTATGTATTAATTTATCAGAAATCAACCAAGTTTTATTGGCAACTAAGATATTAAGCAAGAAAAAGTGTATTTGAAGGACCAGTTCATTGGTAGCACTGACCAACGGAAGTGGGGCATTATCTAGAGAAAGAGAAATGTTGGTGTCATCAAATAAATATGGAATAAGTCTAACTAATACTGACTTTGATTCCACACACTGTCTCTCCCCCACAAGTCAATGCCAGCTATAGTTTCAAGACCTCCAGTCTCATTGTGTCTTGAGGATAAAGATGGATTCTCCTTGTCAAGTCTGGGCACTGCTTGGCCATGACCTCTAACCTGACCTACAGGAATTTAGCAGGGGTCCTTGGTCAGGTGAAATCTGCCGGGAACTGAGAGACAAACTAGTTTGTCTAGCAAGTAATTAGTTGCATAATCTAGGAACAGATTATCATTCACAACTGTCTGCTCATTCTCTCAGTATTAAGAAACATAGAAGAAACTTCCTCAGACTGCTTTGGGGATGCCAGAGGGAAGTACATATGGAGAGAAGATATCAAAAGAATTGATAATTAGGTGAAAGAAAAGAGTCACCGGAGAATGTTCTATAGGGAGGTCTAAGAGCCACCAAAGTCATAATTGTGACCTTAGGAGAGATTCAGGCCCCTACTAGAAGAATTCAAATCTTAGAACTCCTTGAGAAGTGTCAAATAACAAGGGGCTTGCAAGAACCTCCTCTCTCCTCTCAAAATATGAACTACTTTGACACTATAAGAAATTGACTATACCTCAGTAATTCTGACAACTGAGCCAAGTGTCAATTCCAGCTTCATCTCTTACCACAACTGCAGTTTTTTCAGCTTGTTTGGGTGGTCCAGCATCCCTCTAACTGAGGGGTCAGGAATCTTGGGAGCAAAGGAGGGAGGGAGTCCTAAGGCCAGGGCTCAAAGCAGCATTTCTGTGAAGGGAACATCACTAAGGTGGACATTTTTCCCTCTCAACTTCCCAGTGAGCCAGGAAAGAGGAAGTTCTATAGACCCAAGTCATTCAGTGTTTCATACAGGAACAGGAGGTAGCCCAGAGAATGGACAAAAGAATCTCTTCAGACAGGATACCATGAAATTAGGAGTGCATCTAATCAGAAGTATCATTTATCAAATCTGCTGCTTTTGTTGACCCATAGTATTTCATCATTAAGAGGCTTAAAGTCTGTTCCCAAAAGGCCTGTGGTCCAAATGCTTTAGCAGTCTTTTGGTAAGTCAGTGGTAAGAAGGACACTATGGATGACAATTCTACAATTATTTCCCAGACAAACTAGACGACAGGGAAGAAAGCAATCAAAACCACTTGGCTTGGCAGGTCTTGAGTGATTTCAATTGTGTGGTATTTGAAAACATGCATGAGCCCGAGCACTTTTAGGTCAGAACTAATCAGACAAATTAATCCTTATTAATAGGTTATCCTTCTGGGAGAACTCTTCCTCCCCATCATCCATGCACACTCCCATTCAAGTCATACCATATAGGCGCTTCTATCTTCATGCTCTCTTTCTACCATAGCTAGGTCTGGCCTTTAGAGCCGCAGTAATCTGCATCTCACAGATACCAACGTTAGTGGACTGACAGATACCAGGTGTTTGGTATATATTTGCTGGAATAAACGATCATCCTTGCAAAGCAGAGGAAGGAGGTCGAAAGGAAAGAATTCAACAGTGAGACTGTCACTTTAGCTTGCTTAATTTTTCACATGAATGGGGGCTGAGGATACCACTCCCCAGGACTGAGAATGGCCACTTGGGGAGTAATCATGGTACCCACTCCACTGGGAAAGAAAACATAGATTGGATACTGGTCACACCAAATCAATATCTCTGCCCTCAAAGAAAGAAGAATTCATGGGATAAATTGTATTTTTCTATTTTCCAAAGGTAAAAGAAAAGTTTCCAATGTTTGTTCTCTCTTTCTCTATTCATCTTCATCTTCCCTTTTTCTCTTCCATCATTAAGACCTCTGATTCTAGCATCTTTCTTCTTCTTTAGGAGAAGGGGGTCGTATTATACAAACTAGGGCTTTGGGCCAAACAGACTGTGAGTGTAGGTACTTTGAAATATTAGATATGGGGGCAGCTAGGTGGCGCAGTGGATAGAGCACTGGCCCTGGAGTCAGAACGACCTGAGTTCAAATCTGGCCTCAGACACTTGACACTTACCTCAGGCAAGTCACTTAACCCTCATTGCCCCTCCCCCCCCCCAATAAAGATTAGATATGAGGTAAGACCAAACTTGTAGGACTCTCTTTTAATACTGGTATTGAGGGACAAAGACCAGAACACATTAAAGGATTGTCAGGGGATGTTGCAAAAGATGCATTCTAGGTTACAGTATACATGGGGGCTATCATCTGACTTGCAATATAACCAAATCTGACCTGCCTTTGGAGAATCTAGATTTGCTCCTTTTGCTCCAGAGGGAAGAAGCAGGTGGAATGGGTGGAAGTGGCAAACAGGAAAATTTTTACTCAAAATTAGGAAACAGTTCCTAATAATGAGAGCTCTTCCAAATTAAAACATAACAAGAGAGATAGTGGGTTCCCCCACTTTGGAAGTTTTTAAGCAGAGTCTGAATGATGATTTGATGGGAATGTTATAGGGGTGGGGTCCTTTTAGGTATGGTTTGAACTAAAGGCCATGGAGGTCCCATTCATCTCTCAAATTCTATGATTCTATGATTCTATGAATAGACAAAGATTTTTTAAAATGGAATTTTACTGCCTTGCCTTTCTATGAGTTTATACAACAGAAACTTAAAAGTCCAAACCATAAACCATACCATTATATCTACCTTCATTACCCACAAGACTCACCCACTTAACAGGATAAAATGCCAATGAAGAAGTGGAATACTTTCTAACTCCCCTGATTTAGCACTTTTCCCCAGGGTAATTTGCAAAGAGGGTTGAGTCAACACCTTGAGGACTTTAGTGTCAGTTTCGCTTTCTGACTTGATTCTTCAATCTTCTTGATAATGGACAGTGTAGGTAGGTGATAGAGAGACAAGGTAACTCAGGTGGACAGTCACCTGGGAAGGAAGGGGTGGGAAGTGAACTGTGGCTGGCTCTAACACTCACCTCTGTAGTGAGTTTACCTGCAAGCAGGGATGAAAAGGGAGCTGATGGAATTTGGAAAAAAATATAAATCTCATTAGTCAAATATAGAGCCCATTTTTTAAACCAGGGAAGAGTGGGTATTTGGGGTGTCACAATGGAGATAGCAAATGTCTTAAAATGGAATTGAGAAACTGCACATATGTAATGGGATTACCAATTTCCCATTCACCAATTCTCTCTCTCTCTCTGGGGCAATGAGAGTTAAGTGACTTGCCCAGGGTCATAAGATAGTGTCAAGTGTCTGAGGCTGGATTTGAACTCAGGTCCTCCTGAATCCAAGGCCGGTGCTTTATCCACTGTGCCACCTAGCTCCCCCCCACCCCATTCACCAATTCTTAGTCCTAATCCCATAACTTTCTTCTCCATAAAATGAAAGGGTTGGACTGAATGGTAGCCAAGGCTACTTCTAACTTCCTAGGCTTCTATCCAACTCAGAATGGCATGGTTTTCTATAGCTCCTGCCCAGGTCCCATCCCACTGTCCCCCATCCAGGATCCCATCCCCCATGGAAACCTCACATACTTTAAAGGAGAAAAGGACAATTAAACATAAGCATATGACCAAGTTGTTATCTTTGTTATTGTGGAGATTCCTTTGTAGTGAGTTGGACTTGATGGATACTAAGGTCTCTTCCAATTCTCAAATTCTATGATTCTGCGAAGTCTTATAATGGGGGTTTTATTGGATTTGCTTTTGGATCAGGTTAACTGTTTTCTCTAAGGTTTTTCTTTGTGTTACAATAGAAATCGAAAAGTCCAAACCAGAAATCATCCAACTGTCCGGATGCCCTCTCCCCACTCTCCTTCCACAGAAAGTAAAAGGTCGTGAGAAAGCGAACTTTTTTCTACCACCCCTCTCCTGTCTTAGTCTTAACACCCAGAGGACTTCAGTGACAATTTTACTTTGTGGCCTTTTTGTTCAACCTTAATGGACAGGGCAGGTAGGTGGCTGAGGGTCTGTCTAGTCCAGTGGTTCACAGTCCGTTTTGTGTGTGTGTGTGTGTGTGTGTGTGTGTGTGTGTGTTTAACTTGTCATCAATCCATTTGGGAGTCTGGCGAAGCCCATGTCTCCTCAGAATAATGTTTTTAAATGCATAAAGTATATAGGATTACACAGAAGATCAATTATATTGAGATACAGTTATAAAAACATTAAAAATAAAACAAATCCATGGACCCCAAGTTAAGAGTTTTTATTCTAGTCCAACACCGATATCAAAGCCCAGCCTTCTCAATTTACAGAGAAAGAAACGGAGGCACCGACTGACTAGCCCAAGGCCACCCAGGTAATACGTAGCAGAGCTAGATTCAAATTCAGATTCTCTTATGCCAAATTCGATTCACTTCTCACCCCAGCATACTACCCCACCCCCAACCCCCATTCCACCACACAGCCAGATCTGCTTTCCTTTGCTGCCACTCCAAACAAGTGCCTTTGTCAGGGAAGGGGGAGTCGTCGAGGTGAGTGTCACTTTCCTTGATCCAGCCTCTCCTTGATCCTCCTCCTGGTCTGGGGAGTCAGAGCCCTGTCTCCTGCTTACCCTTGGAAATGCTGTCACTTATTATCACGCTGACTTCTCCAGATGGGGCATTTTGGCTATATTGATCTGATAAATAAACAGCCTGCTCGCTCGATCAAAATGTTATTTTGCATTTCAATTACTGCTCACTAATGCAACCTTCATCCCGCCAAGAGAGCTGCTGGCAATGACACCCGACCTGGCACCAGTCTTGGGAGAAGATTCGGCAGTATCCACCGCAAGGACCCAACGGGATTACCACACTCCGTTAGCTGTGCGAGGGACGAAGGAGACTGGAGATGAACAGACAAGCTTCGGCTGGTGTGTGTGTGGCCGGGGGGGGGGGGGGGGGGGGCGAGGGAGGGTGTCACAGATGTGGATAGAACGAAAAAGCAGCTGTGGGCTTCGAATAATAAGAATGAGGCAAGTATAAGGGTGAGGAATGGAGTGAGGTGACTTGTCGGGATGGTCGAAATGACCAACAGAAAACTGAGTCATGTGCTTCCTATGAAGCTTTTTCTACTCTGCAATTTATGGAGAAACTCAGTCTGCCTAATCTGCTTCAGAACTCAGAAATTCTCTCCTAAAAACTTCAGTGACGTGTGATTGGCTCGACTCTGTGACCTTGGAGAAACCATTTAATCTGTTTCCTCATTTTTAGGATGTTAAAGAATACCGACTATGTCTACTTCAAAAAGGTTGTATGGCAGGAATTTTGTTTCTACCCAGACCTGTATTTTCACAAGTGTGGGGAGAACTCCCAGTGTGGAAACTCCCTTCACTGATGTAGATCAGAAACTTGTCCAGAAACTATGTAATGACCTCTTCCTGGGTGTACTGAGAAGTTATATAATTAGTCCATGCCAGTACGTGTCAGAGGCAGGATTTGGAAAAAAGGGATTTTTGACTCCTTAGTCAACCCTCAATCTAGTAAACCATGCTACCTCTCTATAGGCATATAAAACCTTTTAAAAATAAGTTTAAAGAGCTATTATACATATACACAATGGGGATAATATAGTTTTATAATTTATATATTATAATAATATAATTTGGAGATATATAATTGATATATAATTTGAAGATATCACACACACACATATATTTATAATTTAAAGGCAGAGAGTATTCCAGGAGAAACAGAGAGACTTTGAGTTTGTTTCCATTCCTCTTCCTTGCTATGACTGGATATGAAGAAGCCATACATAATTTTGGGAGAGATGAATAATTGAGTTGAGGAGAAATAGTTTCATCCTTCTCACTGTAGGTTGAAAAGGAGAGAGAAAATTCTGGACATTCTGAAGGCTACTACTGACCAGAAAACCACTGGCCTTAGGTTATATACCACACAGTACAAGAATTCAAGGTAGTAGAGAGAATATCCCAGGAACAAATAAAAGATAGAGACCCCAGTCAATGGAGTAACAAAAATCAAATTCATAGAAGAAACAAGACAAGAGTTGAGAATAGGCCTAGGGACCTAGAGTTTAAGAGTCAGTAGAAATTAGGTGAACTTGAGACACCTACATATTTGGGTCTGGACTGAGGGAAGTCTCACAACCTGGAAGTAAGTAGAATATTCATGATACTAGACAAAGAATGGGGGTAGCAATTTCCTAACAGGAAAACCATAGAATTACCCAATTGATATTTTTTGGACCATAGAAGCCCTTTTCCATCACCAGTCTGTGACTCACCCTCCCCTCACCATTCTTTCATTAAGTTCCCCCCAAAAGTGGATGTGGGGGAGCAGCTAGGTGGCACAGTGGATAGAGCACTGGCCCTGGAGTCAGGAGTACCTGAGTTCAAATCCAGCCTCAGACACTTAACACTTACTAGCTGTGTGACCCTGGACAAGTCACTTAACCCCAATTGCCTCACTAAAAAAAAAAAAAAAGTGGATGTGGGATATTTTTTTTCCTATCTCATATTTCACAGTTAAAAATAATCTCCATAGCCTAGTATTGACCCATTTATGACTGACTGATTTGGGTTCTGCTCTCAGTTTCACCACAGACAGTATGTCCTTTGGAAAGTCATTGGACCTAGAGAGGCACAAGCATTTATTAAGTGCCTACTATGTGCCAGGCACTGTTCTAAGCCTTGGTAGAAGTTCTACCACTCCTTTCTAAATTTGCAAACCAAGAAATGCAAAAAACTCAGCCTGTTCTCAAAAAAGCATGTACTTAGAAAAAAAGAGCACAGGTTATGGAGTCAGAGGACCTGGTTTTCAATCCTTTGATTCATTCTTTACTACTTTGGTGAAGTCATCTCATTTCTCTGGGTCTCAGTTTCCTCATCTGTGAAACAAGGTGGACAATGGAACTCGGACCAATACAATGACCAGTCATAGCTTCAGAAGACCAATGATGGATGAAACATGTTTCCTGCCTCTTGGCAGTCCATCATATAATGGACCAGAGGTAGCAGAAAAAGATAAACATTTTTTAAGCTTGGCTAGTTTGGAGCAGTTAGGTGAAGCAGTGGATGAACTGCTGGCCTAGGAATGAAGAAGACTCAACTTCCTGAGTTCAAATCCAGCCTCAGACTCTTACTAGCTGTGTGACCCTGGGCAAGTCGCTTATGGTTAAAGGTAGAAATGGAAAAAGAAAAGAATGAAAGAAAAAAATCAATAAAATTCTCAAAGAACAAGAGGACAAAAAGTTCAGAAGAGGGTATAAACAAGGTGATTTTGTTACTACCATACTAAATTTAAAATAAACTTTTAAAACTGTATATGAATAGATCATGGTTTCTTTTTTGTTCTTTGTATAGTGAAATGTTCGTGTTTGCTGGTAATTATTCAACTAAAATAAAATAAAATGAAGAGGCCAATTCAGTGATCTCTAAGGTTCCCATTCTAAATTCTAAGATAATAGGAAGGTCATAAAGATGAGTCAAGTTGCATATGAGACCACATTCTGGCTCTTTTAAATGAAGATGCAATATCAATACTAAGGATAGAGAAGTAATACAGAGAAGTGGAAAGAGTGCTGAACTTTGAGTCACAGGACATGAGTTTGAGTCCACATTGAGTCCACCTATTATTTGTATGATCTTGGGTGAGTCATTTCACATCATGCGGCCCTAGTTAATCCATAAAATGGAGTGTTGGACTGGATGACATCTAAGGTCACTTGTAATGCTACATCTATGCCCCTGTGATTGTTATTATCTTCATCATCATTATTAAGGCATGTACCTCTCAGTCTATTCATCATTTTTTTGCATGTTGATTTTCCCTTAACGCCCACAGTAAACTATTAATGGGAACTCTAGGGTTAAAAATAAAGTTGAACAACAAAAAATCCACATTACACAAATGAAACACCATAATATACTGGAGGGAGATCAATATGATGTGTAAAGACAGAGAATCCATAATTCCCTAGCCTCCAACCCCAATCTACAGACATAGCCAAAGCACATTCTCTGTCCTAATGCCACCTCCATCCAGCCTGCTCTGGGGCATCTAGTTGCCTGCTTCATTTTCCTATCACAAAGCCCAGGAAGGCTCCAAGCTTCATGTGCTGTCACTGCAGTGATGGAGGAGTCAGGGTGAGGGGTGGAAATCATGGAACTAGGAGGCAAAAAAACCTAGGATCACCATCCAGTTTTGCCATCAACTATCATGTGTCTTTGGGTAAATCCCCAAATCTCTTTGGACATCGGTTTCCTTATGTGAAATATGGGACCTCAAAGATCTCTTTCAGTTCTATGATTCCTTAATCTAATTGACTCAATTCTGTTTCCTCATTCTAGCCATTTAACCACATCTCTTCTAACCTATACTTTAAAGTATTCTTATATTGGATCACACGGGGTAATAAAATGAATACTATATTAACTCACATTTATATAACCATTGTGAGGTTTTCTAAATGTTTTCCAGATAAGAAGAGGTTTTTTGTTTGTTTGTTTGTTTTAAATTAGGCAATTGGGGTTAAGTGACTTGCCCAGGGTCACACAGCTAGTAAGTGTTAAGTGTCTCTCAGGCCAGATTTGAACTCAGGTACTCCTGACTCCAAGGCTGGTGCTCTATTCACTGCGCCACCTAGCTGCCCTAAGAAGAGGTTCTTAACCTGGGATCCATTAACTTGGCTTTTAAAAATGTTTTGATAACTATTATATTACAACTAGTTTCCTTTATAATCCCATATATTTTATTTTATGCATTTAAAACATTATTCTGAGAAAAGGTCTACAGGTTTTACCAGATTGTGAAATAAATCCATTACGCACAAAAAAATGGATAAAGCACTGGCACAGTGGATGAAGCGCTGGCCCTGGATTCAGGAGGACCTGAGTTCCAATTCAGCCTCAGACCCTTGACACTTACTAGCTGTGTGACCCTGGGCAAGTCACTTAACCCTCATTGCCCCACCAAAAAAAAAAAAAAAAGAAAGAAAAAGAAAAAAAGAACTCTTGCCTATGATACTGATAATATAGGTAGTGCAATTGTTATTGACCTCATTGGATAGATAATGTCCAATGTCAACCTTCTAATAAATGGCAGAATCAGGACTTGAAGTCAGGCCTTTGACTTTCAAATTATATCCATTCAACAACATCCAATAATCACAATTATTTAATTAGTATTTCAAGGATCTATGATTTTGTCCATGTGGCTTCTTCTTTCCACAAGACAGCTCACACCTCTTCCACAGAATGATAGGCTAGTCTCTGAGAACTTGTATGGCTAAAAATAATAGTAGCAACAATAACAGCTGACACTCAGGTAGTTTTGTATAAATTTGACTTATTCATTTGATCCTCAAAACAACCCCTGGAGGTAGGTGGTATTCTAATCATCCCCATTTTAAAGATAGGGAAACTGAGGCAGGCAGAGGTTAAATGGCTTGCCAAAGGTTATGCAGCTGGTAAGTCTCTGAGACTGCATTTGAACTCATTGTTCAGTCATGCCCAACTCTTTGTGATCCAGTTTGGAGTTTTCTTGGCAAAGATACTGGAGTGGTTTGCCATTTCCCTCTCCAGGTCATTTTACAGGTGAGGAAACTGAAGCAAACAGGGTTAAGTGGCTTGCCCAGGTTCAAACAACTAGTAGGTATGCGAGGTTAGCTTTGAACTCAGGAAGATGAAGCTTCCTGACACCAGGCCTGGCACTCTATCCACTGCACCACCTAGCTGCATTTGAACTCAGGTCTTGGTAAATCCAAGTCCAATGTTCTATTCACCATAACACCTAGCTTTAATCCTCTAATCGACCCTCTAAACCTTGTCAGTTTGGTCTTTAGACAGGACATGGTCGGTCGGTCACTGGGCTTATAAGGGAAGCTTTTAGCCTTGGAGAACCTGTTTGTGCCCCCAAACATCAAAGACTGACTTTGCACCACAATGAAGCATCAGTGGAATACTTTAGTGCAAGGGTTGCAATAAACACAATATCAATATATCAAATGAGGAAATGAATAGAAATAGAAAAAAAAGTAGAGCATTGTCTCTTTAAAAGTCATCAATTTCAAGCTAGAAAAGACATCAGAAGCCATCTTATTAGAGAACCATAGATTCAGAACAGGAAGAGATCTTGGATGCTCTCTGTTCTAAGCCCCCCTCATTTTACAGATGAGGAAACTTTTGACTCCTTCACTCCCAAAGAGATAAAGTCACTTCCCCAACATCAAATAGGTAAGTAAATGAGAGAAATGGGTCTGAAGCCGCATTGTCTGACTCTAAATACTAAGCTCTTTCCTCTCTACTAAGCTGTTTCCAAGAAAAACGTTAGGGACAGGAAGCTACAAGTTATAACACTTCCACAGGAGATGCTGGAGTCTACCTCAAGGGTACAGGCCCCCACATCAATCAGCCACTAAGTATTTACTAAGCACCAATTATTTATAAGAGATACAAAGATCCTTTGTGGGGGATACAAAGTGTAGACTCTGCCTTTAAAGGGTTCACAGTTCAGATGAGATCAGAAATCTATATTTGAAAATAATTCACCAGACAGTCAATGATTTGTGCTGAATGAGCAGTGCAGACAAGAGATGCGGGAGGAGGCTAATATATGGAGTCAGTTGCCTTCTGAGGCACTAGATACCCCATCCCTGAAAATATTCCATCAGAAAGTAGATAACAACTTGTCATGGATGCTGTGGTGCTTTCTGCATGGAATGTGAGGTTGGTCTTTATTTCTTCTGAAGTCACTTCCAACTCTGAGTTTCTATAGTTCTGTGAGTTCAGGAGAGAAGGATGGATATCCCTTTGGGCTGAGGTCATCCGGGGTGGCTTCATGGAGACAGATGCATTCTCTGTAAGTCTACCAAGTCTATAGTCAATCAATCCAATTTGGGGCTGTGCAACCAGTTAAAGACTTACCTGGGTCTAAATCAGCCTTTTGAAAACCAGATCACATTTCACAAGGGAAAATCCAATGAGTGTGATAAAATGCAAAACGCAGGGGCCCAGGAGTCAGGGGACCAGGATGGTCAAGACCCATATACTTTCTATGCCTCAGTTTCCTCATCATTGAAAGTCTCCTCAAGGTTGTTAGAAAGAATCAACTAGGATAATGGATGCAAATTGGAAACATTGTATAAATGCAAGGTATGAACACTGGCATATTTGTGTATATACATATACACATACATATATGTGTCATAATATTTGTGTATATGTATGTATATATGCATCATATCATGAAATAAATGAGAAATTGGAGCTTACAATGAATGATGCCATTTACCATCCAGTTTCTTGGACCTGAGGCAATACCTATAGAGAGAGAGCTACATCTTGGGGCACCAAGCACAATGTGGAAGACTTCCAAAAACTCAGAAAACCTAGAACAGTACTGACCTTCCCCAAGCTCTTTGCTCAAGCATCAACTAGAGAAGGTACTGCAGAAATAGCCTGTAAGTCTATAGGCAAGGAGCCCCTCTGCACGATAATATTTCCCCAAGAGTTGTGCCTTTGTGATTCCAACTTTCTGACAGAAAACACCAAAAAGGGGAATGGGGTGGGGTGGGAAGAATTTCCACAGTCTATGCCATAGGTTATTTATGGAAAATGCAATGAGTCAAAAACATTTATTAAGTGTCTCCTATGTGTCAGGCACTGTGCTAACCTGGGCGCACAAAGATGTGCAAAAGACGGTCCCTGATCTCAAGGAGCTAATAGTCTAATGGGGGAGATGACATGCAGACAACGATGCACAATCAGAGAGACCAAAAATATATACAAGGAGTAAGTTGGAGATAGCAAACAGAGGAAAGGCACTAGAATTAAGGGAGACCGGGAAAGGCTTCCTATAGAAGGTGGAGGTTTGCTGGGACTTGAAAGAAGTCAGGAGATGGAGATGAGGAAGGGGAGCATTTCAGGCATG
The DNA here is from genome assembly GCF_019393635.1 of Dromiciops gliroides. Taxonomy (NCBI): domain Eukaryota; kingdom Metazoa; phylum Chordata; class Mammalia; order Microbiotheria; family Microbiotheriidae; genus Dromiciops; species Dromiciops gliroides. The sequence continues at coordinate 234,441,161 of NC_057862.1, forward strand.
GGGGATGGCCAGAGGAAATGCCTGGAGTCAGGAGGTAGAATGAATGGAGGCTGGTGTCGCTGGATCAGAGACTTAGGAGATGGGGGAGCAGAAGGTATACTTTAACCATCATCATGATCATAAGCACTGTATAAATGTTGTTCAATCATTTCAGTTGTGTTTTACTCTTTGTGACTGTTTGGTTGTTGTTGTTTTTTGCAAAGATACTGGAGTGGTTTGTCATTTCCTTCTCTAGTACATTTTATGGATGAGGAAACTGAGGCAAATAGGGTTAAGTGACTTGCCCAGGGTCACACAGCTACTTAATGTCTGAGACCAGATTTGAACTCAGGTCAGCCTGACTCCAAGCCTGGCTCTCTATGCACTGCACCACTTATTTTTATCATTATTTCATCTGTTCTTCACGACAACCCTGAGAGGCAGATGCTGTTATTATCCCCACTTTACAGACAAAGCAGACAATAGTTAAATAATGTGCCATGGGCCACACAGTTGTTGCTGATGTTGTTTGTCCTTCATTCTCAAAGAGGACCATGACATCAGGAGGTGATGTCATGACTTGCAGTGAATTGGACTTAAATGAGGTAGGGCTGTGTAAGGTACCAGCCTCACTCTCTCCTCCAGAGCCATCTGGGTCCAGTGGTAAGATATATATCAGGATGACTGGAGATGGCTCTGGATGTCTTAAGGCAATTGGAGTTCAGTGACTTGCCCAGGGTTATACAGCTAGTAAGTGTCTGAGGTGAGATTTGAACTCTGGTCCTCCTGACTCCAGGACCAGTGCTTTATCCACTGTGCCACCTAGCTGCTATACAGCTAGTAAATGTCAGAGGCAGGATTTAAACTCCGATCTTTCCTGGCTTCAGTGTGCTACCTAGCTGCCTAATAATAGAATGGCATAGTATAATAATAATAATAATAACAACAACAACAACAACAACAACAACAACAATGTCACTCAGGCTTTCAAATTTATAAATAACTGTAAGACATTTGAAACCTTTCGCCATCTGGCTCTAACCTATTTTCCCAGTCTGATCCCATCTTTCTCCCTATCACGTATTCCACATCGCAGCCAAACTGCTATACTTCAAACATCCCCCCACGGCAGTTGTCTTTTGTCTTTGAGCCCTTGTACAGTCTGCTCTTCCCCCACGCCACAGGCATGCTCTCCCTCCTTCCTTCTGCCTTTAGCCACTTTCAAGGCTCAGCTCAAACAAATACCATCTCCTAGGAGAAGTCTTTCTTATTTCCCTTAAGTTGTTTAAGCTCCTCCTCCTAATTTGGGTACAAGGACCTACCACATTTTAAGTGTGGAGGATATAAAGATGGAACCGAAACTGTTCTGTCCCCAAGGAATGTGGTCTACTGGGGGTCAGAGAAGAGAAAAAGGGATCCATGGAACATATATAGTCAAAATAAGATTTAAAATAAGATAAGTACAGTCAAAATCATTAGTCTCTTAAGAGTAAGAGACTAACAATTGGGAGAATCATGATAGGTCTCAAACTCTTGAGAGATGTGGGCTTTATTCCATCAGCACCTAGTTTGGGTTGTAATTATAGTTGTTCTTGTTCAGTTATTTCCTATTCTTTATGACCCCATAGACCATTGCACACTAATACTGTCCATGGGCTTTTCTTGGCAAAGATACTGCAGTGGTTTGCCATTTCCTTCTCTGGCTCATTTTACAGATGAGGAAACTGAGGCAAACAAGCTGCATTCAGTCATTCAGTCATGTCTGACTCTTCATGATCCCGTGGACCATAGCATATCAGTTCTGTACATGGGGTTTTCTTGGTAAAGATACTGGAGTGGTTCTTCATTTCCTTCTCTAGTAGATTAAGGCAAATAAAGGTTAAATGACTTGCCCAGGGCCACACAGCTAGTGTCAATTCATTAGGGCCCATCATGGTGGTACACTCTTCTAATTCTTGATACTGGAGAGGCAGAGGCTGGTGGATCACTTGAGCTCAGTTGTGATCTGCCCTTCTAATAAGCCCTGTGAACTAAAAGAGTGGGCTGGGTTGCATTTGGGAAATTGTGACTTATGATTACTGTGATTAAAAGAGAGTGTGGTGAAAAGGAAAGAGCACTGGGGTTTTTTGGAGTTCAAGGACCTGAGTTCAAATCTTGGTTCCTGTGACTTTGGGCATATCACTTAAGGCTCTCTAAGCTGAGCTTTCCTCCTCTCTGAAATAAGGGCAATAGGTTATAAATCCTCTGAGATTCCTCCTAGCTCTAATCTAAGCAAGAACATTTGACATAAAATACCATCTATTTAACAGGGATGTTCTCCCATTGATTCTATATGGCTGAGGATCTTGGCAAACCCCAGTTTCTGAAGAATCGATGTTGCAGGTGACCCAACAGCAGTAGGGAGGGACAGATAGTGGGTATGGTCTGCAGAATATTTTCATCAATGAACTAAAGTGCTTAGTACAATGCCTGCCACATAATAAGCTAGTTAGGGCAGCTACATGGCAGAGTAGATAGAGTACTGGGCCTGGAGTCAGGTCCTTCCTAAGTTCAAACCTGACCTCGGGCACTTACTAGCTGTGGGACCCTGGGCAAGTCACTTAACCCTGTTTGCCTCCATTTTTTTATGTGTAAGATGAACTAGAGGGGCAGCTAGGTGGCGCAGTGGATAGAGCACTGGCCTGGATTCAGGAGAACCTAATGTTCAAATCCGACCTCAGACATTTGACACTTACTGGCTGTGTGACTCTGGGTAAGTCACTTAACCCCAACTGCCTCACCAAAAAAAAAAAAAAAAGATGAACTGGAGAACAGCAACAACCCTGATAGGTAGATGTTATTATTATTCCCATTTTACAGATGATGCAGATAAAAGTAAAATGATGTGCCCAGGGACACACAGCAAGATGTAGGAAATGACATAAAGAACTATCACTCAGGAAATAAATAATTGGAAAAGTAATTTGACTGGTGATAGTGGTTAAAATTAAGGAATAACAGAAGGTGAAAACAGACAATCCTAGTATCTGACTTGTCCTCGTGTGATGTGAAAAGAACTAGAGGAAAGGGCAGCTAGGTGGCACAGTGGATAGAGAACCCGCACAGGAGTCAAGAGGACCTGAGTTCAAATCCAGCCTCAGACACCTGACACTTACTAGCTGTGTGACCCTGGGCAAGTCACCTAACCCCAATTGCCTCACCACCTCCCCCCAAAAAAAAGAACTAGAGGAAGACCTCTGGGACATAGAATAGATCTTCTGTGGAAAACTACGGGAAAACATGGATAAGGATTGTATATGATGGGGGCAGCTAGATGGCGCAGTGGATAGAGCACCGGCCCTGGAGTCAGGAGGACCTGAGTTCAAATCCGGCCTCAGACACTTAACACTTACTAGCTGTGTGACCCTGGGCAAGTCACTTAACCCCAATTGCCCCACAAAAAAAAAAAAAAAAAGAATTGTATATGATGAGAAGGTATGTATGGGTTGTGGTCTGTCCCACTGGAAGGAATATTCATTGATGAGATCATGGATCTACTAGTCTATGACTGAATAAATGGATGAATTTTAACGAATTAATGAAAAATCACATATTAAGCCAAACACAATGTTAAACATTGGGAATGACTTCATTTTCCTCTGGGAAGCAGCAGGAGAAATAGTTGCTGAGCAATCTGACTGGGAGGTGAATTACATTGTGTTTTCCTCTGGTCTGGGGCACTTACTCATGAAATCATAGAGTGTCAGAATTAGAAGGGATTTTAGATTTCCTCTAATCCACCTGTGAGTAAATTGGAACCCCTTTTATAATGGACAGATGAAAAAAAGCATTATTTCTGAAGTCACTGGACCTCGGTTCAACACCCATCTCTGCTATTACCTGTGTGATCCCATCAAGCAAGCCACTCAGTCTCTCTGGGCCTCAGTTTCCCCATCTATAAAATAAAAGAATTGGACTCAAAGATCTCTGAGATACCTTCCAGTTCTATATGTGTGATTCTAGTCCAACCCACATGTGAAGAAGAATCCCTTTTATAATCATGGTACAGTGAAAAGAATCCTGGTCCTGTAATCAAAAGGCTTGGGTTCAAATCCCAGATCTAATGTTTACAACTTATGGGATCTTTAACAACTGACCCAGTCTTCCTACACTTCAATTTTCTTATTTCTAAAATGAGAAGACTGCACTAGGTACTTTCTAAGATCCCTTCCTGCTCTAAATTTTATGAGCTAGTCAATAATTTTATACTCTCTGCATTAGTTTTTTTTTCTTTTTTTCTTTGTTTTCTTTTCCTTTTTCTTTCTTTCTTCCTTCCTTCCTTTCTTTCTTTCTTTCTTTCTTTCTTTCTTTCTTTCTTTCTTTCTTTCTTTCTTTTTTGAAGGGAAATGAGGGTTAAGGGACTTGTCCAGGGTCACACAGCTAGTAAGTGTCAAGTGTCTGAGGCCGAATTTGAACTCAGGTTCTCCTAAATCCAGGGCTGGTGCTTTATCCACTGTGCCACCTAGCTGCCCCTCTGCATTAGCTTTGAGGTCATCTAGTCCTCATATTATAGATACAGAAACTAAAGTCTAGAGACATGAAAAGATCTTCCCAAAACCACCAGTTAGGACTGGAACCCAGGTATCCTGAGTCTCCAACCATTACCACATTTGGCCTCTCCTCTATGAGAAGGAGAAGAAAGGAGAACAGGGTTGCAGAATAGGCTATCCAATCAGCATTTATTCTAATCAATCAACTCAGTTCAATCTAGGTTGCCCCCCAAAAGGTAATAAACAAAAACTGCAGCAGGAAGTAATTATTAATAATCAAGTAAAATTGGATTATTCCTCTCACTGCAGTGCTGACTGCATGGGAGGATGAAAAGTGAGAAAGTCCATTGGAGAGCAAGGGACTAAACAGAATATACCAACCTCAGCAGCCATACACCAGATCCTGAGGAGGCCTTGGGGAGGAGCAGAGCATGGGATGGAAAAAAAATCAACGGACCTTCTGGGAACATCACTGACAGAGGACATCCCTCCTGGGATGCTGAGAGGGTATGTGCCATGCAGAGAGGGATGAGCCCCATTCTGGCTTCTAGCTTATCTCACAAAGAAGGGACGGGGGCAGCTAGGTGGCGCAGTGGATAGAGCACCAGCCCTAGAGTCAGGAGGACCTGAGTTCAAATCCGACCTCAGACACTTAACACTTACTAGCTGTGTGACCCTGGGCAAGTCACTTAACCCCAATTGCCTCACTAAAAAACAAACAAGCAAACAAAAAACCCACAAAGAAGGCAGGAACCCAGTGCCCAAAGGGAGATTTTGGAGGCAGTAGGATCCTGGGTCTCAGCTGCCATAGACAGCTCTGAAACTCAGAGTCAGAAATCCTAAGATGCAATTCCTAAATTAGCATATGATGATTTCACTTTGAAAATGGAATAAAAGTCAGTTGTATAAATTCTATTTTTCCTTTATTAATTGGGTGTCCAAAAAGTAAGGGATGGAGCAGCCTGAGGCTGCAGTGGATAAAGTGCTGAGCCTGGAGGCATGAGTTCAAATCTGGCCTCACACACTTACTAGATGAGTGATCCTGGGCAAGTCACTTAACCCTGTTTGCCTCAGTTTCCTCGTCTCTAAAATGAGCTGGAGAAGTGGCAAACCACTCTAGTATATCTGCCAGGAAAACTTCAAATGGGGTCACAAAGAATCAGAAATGACTGAACAACAAAAAAGAAAAAGGTCCCTTACTGTTGTAATATTTTTCTGAAGATCATTGATTCAATGACTTAAAGCTGGAACGGATCTTAGAGATTTATTCCAACTCCTTTATTTTCCCAATGAAGAATCTAGGGACTGTGGAGATTAAATGACTTGCCCAAAATCTCACAAGCAATAAAAATCAGAGGGAGGATTTGAATCTGGATGCCCGGACTCCCTATCTTTCACTGAGAAAGTCAGCTTAGAAGAAGTTCAGGCTTTAGGTATAATTCTATTGCGGGGCTGGAGAAGGGAATCAGACAGAGAAGTTATATAAAATGAGACACTAAATGGAATAAGATGGGAAAATGAAGGTTAGTACACATTCTGGTATGGTTTGACCCACGCATACAGCTCAGATGTTGCTGGAGAAGTGAGCCTTCCATGAGATTTATGGCAGAAAAGCTAGATTTGGGGAGAGGAAGTCAAATCTTACACACTTGAGAAGTTCAAACACCATTGTGTATGTCACACTATTCACCTACCCAACATGTTGTTCAGTCATTTCTGTTGTGTGTGACTTTTCGTAACCCCTTTGGGGTTTTCTTGGAAAAGATACTGGAGTGGCATGCCATTTTCTGCTCCAATTCATTTTACAGATGAGAAAACTGAAGCAGAGTTAAATGACTTGCCCAAGATCACACAGCTAAAAAGTGTCTGAGGCTAGATTTGAACTCATATCTTCCTGACTCCTGATCCAGTGCTCTATTTACTGAGTCACCTAGCTGCCACACAGAAAGAGGAGGCAAATATCAACCTCTTCCATTTGAAAGAAATGAAGAAATAAGTTTACTTATGGTGGGAACTTTTTTTCTTTCTTTTTTTTTTTTTTTAGTGAGGCAACTGGGGTTAAGTGACTTGCCCAGGGTCACACAGCTAGTAAGTGTTAAGTGTCTGAGGCCGGATTTGAACTCAGGTACTCCTGACTACAGGGGCCGTGCTCTATCCACTGAGCCACCTAGCTGCCCCTGGTGGGAACTTTTAATATAGCCTAATACAACCCTCTGTCCCTGTGTTTTACATATCATAACCAGTTCACCTGGTCTTTGTAGCCATTCTTTAGAGAGTTAGGAATGTAGTTTGGAATGTAGTCTATACTAATTACAAACATTTGTAAATGAAAAAAGTGTGTGTATATATATGTATGTGTGTATGTGTACTTGTATATGTACACATATGGGTACATGTATGTGTATATGTATAATTCCTGATAGCTATGTGGATGGAATTCTCCTCTACTTTCCCCAAACTCAGCATTAACTCCAAGTCTATGGTCATCCATTGCTTCCATTTCAAAGTCCAATGGCCACTAAGAATACCTTTTAGTTCCATCTCAGAAGTTTTCTTGTTATTGAAAAGTGATAGATAAAATATGAGGGAAAGGAATTCTTGTTCTATTTCTAGGTTTACTGTGGATTCATCATTGATCAGTGACTTGGTTTCTGTGAGCATGCGTGTGTGCGTGCATGTGTGTGTGTGTGTGTGTGTACACACACAGAAGAAAATTCCATCCATATGACCTTCAGCAAGGCAGGATGGGAGTATGGAAGTTGGAAAATCCCTCAGGTTCCCTGGTGCTTAAAGGGCAGGTATTCAAGTGACTCTCAGTAGAGCGCCTACACCAATCAATGTATTTGCCTTGCCTATAGGTTGATCAAGATGTGGCATGGTAAAAGGATTTGGAATGAAAAGAGCTGGTTTCCAAACTTTTCTCTACCATTTTCTATCCTTATGACTTTGGGTAAGTCTTTGGGGCCCCAGTCTTCTCATCTATAAAATGTGGGGGTAGGACTAGAGGGCTACTAAAGGCCCTTCTACCTCAAAATCTATGATCCTGAGATTCTATGTCCAAATGCTTATTTGGTCTGGATTGGATAAAATGAAAAGATGGATAATACCTTGACACAGGGGAAAAATTAGGTTGGAGAAGTGCCAAAGTTACATGAAACATAAATGGTATCCAACTGTTCTGTGGTCTCAAGTCATTCCTCTGCATCAGAAAGGGTCATGTTTTCTCCCTTTCCCATGAAGGCCACCAAGGCCAACAATTAAGTTTTCATTCTTATCCTCTTTCCCATTAACTCTAGCAACAACCTATACTAAGACTTAGCCTGAATTCACAATCATCTCTTCATGCAGTCAACCTGCCCACCACCTCCCCTAACCCACTCCCTCCTCAAAATGGGCCTCCTGAACTCGTTTGGCTAATGTATTCTCAAACCATATTAGGGGCCCTCACTCCCCAGGAAGTTCTACAAAGCCACTTGCCACAATGCGCTGAATTAAAGATAAGATCTTGGACTTAAATCAGATTAGAGACCCCCCCTCCTCCACATGCCCACCACATGCAAAAGCCTACTTTCTAATCAATTTTACAAAGGGCCTTCTGCAGAGATACACTAATGGTATTGAGCTGAGATCTTTAAACTAAGTCTGCAAGAAGTCGTGGGAGATAAAACACATTCAGTATTAAGTAAGAAGTGAGCCTGTCGCAGTGTCCTTCCCCTCAATGAGAAAGCAGCATGGAGTGGGAGGGAGGGGGGATGGTAGTGGAGACCCAATTTTTCTAACAGCCTATGTCCTCCTTGCCCCCAAGAAAAATGCATTTCCGTTTCCTTTTAAAATTCCAAATTTTATTGCATTTTTTTACTCCTCTCTCCCCTTTCCATATCCTTTGGTGGGACTACACCAGAGGATAACTGAGTATGTTCCCATTGGTCTGGAATGGAACTTGGTACTTTTCCTTGGTGGAGAATAGAAGGGGAGAGAAAGCATCAGTGGTACCTTCCCCTAGGAAATACCTGGATTCATAGGAATCACCTATGGACGTCATTTGGCCCCAATTTCCAGTCTGGAGTCCCCATTGTATCTTTGGCCCTCCTGACCTCCTTTAGAATGTACTATCTCCCCACACCAGTCTCCTGAAGCTCTCCCTCCCTGCAGAGAAGGCTGTGTGTTCCCTCTAAGTTGAATAGTTTCACAAGAATCTTCACGCCAATACCAGGACACCCAAATGACTAGAAAAGTTCATAATCACACATAGGGTCAGGTTTAGGAAGCTCCAGCCAATCTTGAGTCGCAAGCCCCCTTGTGAGGACACTGAGCTACTCAAGCCAGAATCCTGAGGGCCTGTTACCCTGAGAATATGTTCTTCTTCCTCTAGCCTGGGTGGGGGGTGCTGTGCAGTCCCAATCTCCAGTCCTTCCCCAAATACCCCAAACAAGACTCCCCCAAAGCATCTCTCAGCTGTTGGACCCCATGCCTTTGTCTCAGTGCTCAGAAATTAAAGACTGAGGGAGCAGCTAGGTGGCACAATGGATAAAGCACAGGCCCTTAATTCAGGAAGATGTGAGTTCAAATACAGCCTCAGACACTTGACACTAGCTGTGTGACCCTGGGCAAGTCACTTAACCCTCATTGCCCCACCCCCCAAAAATGTTGAAATTAAATACTGAAAATTAATGAGACACCATAGCACTATAGCCTCCTGTTGGAAGGATATGAGACATAGTCTGCAAGCAAAAATAGCTCTTCTCCCTTTGTTATTAGAAAATACTGGAGAGGGTAGGGGAAGTTGGGGACCTTTTTTGCAATACAACCTTCTAACAGAGAAGGACTAGGGGGTCAAAGACATAATAGAGATTGTGTACCGAAAGTCAGGGCCAAATAACCTCCATGGGGCAGGCTGAGAAATACTCAGGATTAGAGGCTCCTAGGCAGCTCAAAGATCAGAGAATGCCACAGCTTCTAGAACAAATGGTGATATGACTGAGCGGAGGGCCCCACGTTGTGAACAGGGCCTAACACTTTTGATGTGGCCTTTGATACAAGGGACCATGCCTTAAATGTGCCCACATCCCAAGGCCAGCCCAGGGACTTATACATAACTCCAGGACTTGATCCAAGGATGACTTAAGGGATGAAGGCGGTGGCCGTTCATCACAGAAGCAGTGAGAGCTAAGCATGAGCCTAGAGGGGGATTGAAGCCCAACTATGAGTTCAGAGCTGATTCTGGCCACAGGCTCACAGCCTACGTGTTCTAGGCCTGTCTCTTGAACCACCGAATGAGAGGAGGAGGGCTCTGGCCTCCCCTCGCTAAGTCCTGAGTTTGCTTGTGACTATTCATCTCCGCCTTCCTCTCATGTTACAGAGCCTGGCTGATGCTTCACAAAGACTCTTTTCCCCTGGGCTCCATCCCAAGATGTTAAGGTAGCAACAAAGGAGAGAAATGCAAAGAGTTCTAAAAGCAGGCCTTAGCGCCTGGGAGCTCAGCTCCCCATGGCACCTCCAGCTCCTTCAGCGGCGTTCAGAGACAGAAGAAGAGGTTCTGAGAGGGAGGCAGGTGATGCCCAGACCAGTTCACAGAATCAGCCTGCATTCAGAGTAGTGGCTTTGTATACAGGTACATTCCCTATTTCACCTTTGCACAAGATTTACACACACACACACACACACACACACACACACACACACACACATACAACTACCTCAAAAAATAGCTTAGGAGATTAAAAAGAGAATTGAATTCGGAATCAAAGGACCTCCACCACTTGTTATTCATATGACCTTGGACAACTCACTCAAATTTTCTAAGCCTCAGTTCTTCATCTGTAAAATTGGAGGTGGGGGTGGACTTGAAAGCTTCTATTATCCCTTCCAGTTCTAAATCTACCATCCTACGTTTGAAATTAACTACCTCTTCACTTCTACCTCATAGAATCCCTAGCTTCCCTCAGTGCACAGCTTAGGTCCCAATTCCTATACATCTTACACGAAGCTTCACCTGATCCCCCCATTATTAGCACTCTATACCCATTAAAATGTGAGCACCTTGAGAATAGGCACGATGTTTTCTATTTTCTTTGTATCCAAAGTGCTTAAGGCACAGTGCCTGGAACCCCGTAGGCGCTTAATAAATGCTTTGTTGACTGACTGCTTACTTGTGTATATGGTGCAAAGGGGAGCCGTCTTGGAGATTGTTTCATCTTTATATCCACAGAGCCTTGTGCATAGTTGATACTTAATAAATTTTTATTAAACAGAGTTGAGCCGAGTCACATGTATTCTTTCTGGAGATTAACTTCTCTGGACTTCTTGACCTTGGTAGGGTCTCTTAGACTCCTGTGGTCTCTAGCCTGTTCCTAGGGCTCAGTTATCCAAGTTGTACTGAATCACCATTCATTTTCACAGTGTTCTGTGGATATGACTAATCAATACAAAACCCTGGAGAAGTATGCTACAATAAGCTATTGATCAGGAGAGAAGATGGTACTCTGTTGGGCCAAAGGAAAGGATCTTCCAGGAAAGAGTCTTTGAAGAGAGAAAAGCCATGGAATGGAACCAGAATGTCCGAGGCAAGAGTCTTGAAGCAATGCTAGTAAAGCCTGATACTCTTACTCAGTCAATAAGCATTTATTAAATCTCTGCTGTTGCTTTTGAATTGTGGTACTGGAAAAGACTTTTTTTTCTTTTTCTTTTTTTTTCTTTTTTTTTTTTTTTTTGCAGGGCAGCGGGTGTTAAGTGACTTGCCCAGGGTCACACAGCTAGTAAATGTCAAGTATCTGAGGCTGGATTTGAACTCAGGTACTCCTGAATCCAGGGCCAGTGCTTCATCCACTGCGCCACCTGGCTGTCCCCTGGAGAGGACTTTTGACAGAAAAGAGATCAAACCAGTCAATACTTAGAGAAAATAATTCAGGCTATTCAATGGAGGGTCAAATACTGAAGCTGAAGTTTAACTACTTTGGGCACTATAATGGGAAGACAGGACTTATTGGGAAAGACCCTGACATTGGAAAAGATTGAAGGTAAGAGGAAAAGGGGATGGCAGAGAATGAGATGGATAGATAGTGTCATGGAAACAGTGAACATGAACTTGGACAGACTTCAAGAGATAGTGGAAGATAGAAGGGCCCGGTGTCCATGGGATGGGGAAGAGTTGGACACAAGTGAACAACTGAACAATAACATATATCATGCACTGTGCTAAGCACTGGAGATATAATGAAAGGCAAGAGACAGTCCCTACCCTCAAGGATCTCACAATCTAAAAGGGGAGTACTCTGTCTTCAGAGACAGACAGAGGGGATCAGATTGAAGACGAATGCCTGGCTTCCTTAGATTTTCCTTGAGAAGCAAGTGAAAGGGGGTTTGAAGAGGCAAAAGGCTAAGTCCCAAGGATGTTTTGTTGATGCAGCCTAGAACTTGGCACTTGCTAATTCACCTGTTTCTTCAAGATCCCCATCTTATTTGTCAATGTAAGATTCTACCTGGATTCCATATGCCACATACTTGAGTCTAAGCAAAACCTAGCTCACTTACTACTGTCAGTTTAAATATAGAAATGGGGCAAGTAGAAAGCTTAACATGATAAATCAAAAAACCAAATGCTTATTAGCTGTGCAACCCACAGCAAAACACTTAAATTTTCCGAGCCTCAGTTTACTCATCTGTAAAAGAAATTAAAAGGTTGATCTCACTAAGGTCCCTTCCAGGTCTAAATCTATAATTCTATGTTATGTCTCTCCTCATAACACCCCTTATTAAATCAATTATTAATTAAAGCCCAGTGTCCAGTACTGGGCTTAGCAGCTTAGGCCTCCCTGAGATGTAAATCAGGCTCCCAGAGCCCAGAGAAGGATCAAGAATCTTACAGCTGGAAGGAATCTTGCAGGTCATCTGGTCCTAACCTGCCATTCTACAAATGAGGCAACTGAGAGAGACTACGACTTGACCCAGATCATAAAACTAGTTGTTTTGTGTCGGAGTTGGGAAAAGAGCCCAGGGATCGCCTGACTTTTAATTTGTTGTTCGTTTCACCACTACGCATGATGCTGCCTCATCAAAAAGTGATTCGAGATTTAGGAAATAGGTTTGGAGAAGGAGGGAAGCTCCCAGCTGGTATAAAGATTACTTAGAGTCAAGAAGAAAAAGATTGGGTTTGGGGGTGGAGAGAAATATCACTGTAGGGAAAAGAGAGTGAAGTGAATGACAAGTTTCAGATATGCACATCTGTAGAGATGTTAAGGTGGTGGCTTCATTTCTGACAACAGGTAGAAAGGGGTCAACATGTCAGCTCCAGTCCATACAATACAGCTGAATGGCCTGCAGGATAGGACCTGGGTCATCCCGATAGTCTCTCATAATTTTTTTTTTTTTTGGTGAGGCAATGAGGGTTAAGTGACTTGCCCAGGGTCACACAGCTAGTAAGTGTCAAGTGTCTGAGGCCACATTTGAACTCAGGTCCTCCTAAATCCAGAGCTGGTGCTTTATCCACTGTGCCACCTAGCTGCCCTCATAAATTCTTAAGACTTAAGGCTAAAGATCACGCAGGCCAACCTACTCATTTTATGGGTGAGAAAACTGAGGACTATGGAGGCAAAAGGACTCGACTCAAATCTCACAGGTATTAATTAGCAAAGCTAGTATTGGGAGCCAAGCATTCTGATCTCAAATCACTCCTTCCCTTCTTTTTTTTTTTTTTTTTGACTCTTTTTTTTTTTTGGTGGGACAGGGCAATGAGGGTTAAGTGACTTGCCCAACTAGTAAGTATCAATTGTCTGAAGTCGGATTTGAACTCAGGTCCTCCTGAATCCAGGGCCAATGCTTTATACACTGAACCACCTAGCTGCCCATATTCCTTCACATCTTACTACTATCCTCTTCCTCCTTCCACACAAATGTATAGAATTCTCTCTCCATTCTCTCTCATCCATCTTCCCTCTAAACCTCCACCTACCATGTACTTAATGCCTTCCTCCTATTAATCACTCAAACAGCTACCAAGACTTCAAAAACTGTGGGCACTTGTGTTTAGGTACATACATGTAACATGGCATGTTTTTGTCAATAAAACTGGGTTATTCCAAAAAACAAACCTATAACATACCAGATTTTACATATCTTATTAAGTGCATCTTTTTAAAAAAATGCTACATAAGATGAATTACTCTTTTCCTCTCAGTGTGGATTGTCAGGTTTGTGAGGATGTGATAAATGCTGACGGATACAGCTACTGTGTCCATTGGTTTTTCTCTTTAAGAGAGGAGTCCTGGGGTAGAAGTAAGAGATATATTGGAGAAGTAATTAAGGTTTAAAAATGTGCATCAATAGCACTTTTTAAAAAAGCATGTTGTATATTTATCACACCAATTCTGTCACTGCTTAAAGCATTTTGGAAATTCCTCTTTTGGACTTGCCTTTAGAACCAGTTTTAAAATCACACACACATGGGGGCACACAAGTGTCTGAGGCCGGATTTGAACTCAGGTCCTTTCGAATCCAGGGCCAGTGCTTTATCCATTGCACCACCTAGCTGCCCCCTAAAAACTATTTTTTAAAAATTCAGCCATAATACTTTTAGTCTTACTTTATACATGGAATAAGGACTAAGCCTATAATTTCATTGGTAAAAGGAACTCCTGGGTGAGAAAACTCCTTCTACAAAGCAGGTTGGTACTTTCTTTGCAGCTTAGTTCTCTGCTTAGAAAACTAAGAGTTTGAGTGATTTGGCTACAATCAGTCAGCCAGCATGTGACAGAGATATACCAACTTATACCAAGTTGCTTCTCATCTATTGGATACATACATTTATATGTATGTGTGTATGTGTATACACGTATGCATAGCAGCTGGGTGGTGTTGTGGATAGAGTACCAGCCCTGGAGTCAAGAAGACCTGAATTCAAATCTGGTCGTAGATACTTAATCTCTGTGTAACCCTGGGCAAGTCACTTCACCCTGTTTGCCTCAGTTTCCTCATCTAGAAAATGAGCTGGAGAAGGAAATGACAAACCACTCCAGTATCTTTGCCAAGAAAACCTCAAATAGGGTCACTAAGGGTCAGACATGAATGAAATGACTGAGTAACAACAACGTGTTGGGTGGGTGAATAGTGTGATGTGCCTGTGCATGTATATAAACACAATGTGTATCTATAGATGCACATACATATAAATATATACACATGTATTTATATATACACGTATACGTATGTATATACCTATACATATACACATACACAATATGTAACATGGGGCAGTTAGGTGCTGGGCCTAAAGGCAAGAAGACTCATCTTCCTGAGTTCAAATCTAGCCTCAGACACTTTCTAGCTGTGTGACCCTGGGCAAGTCACCCTATTTGCCTTAGTTGCTCATCTATAAAATGAGCTGGAGAAGGAAATGGCAAACCTCTCCAGTATCTTTGCCAAGAAAACCCCCAAAAGGGTCATGAAGAATGGACAATGACTGAAAAATAATATGTAATATATAAATTTTTCCTAGATATGTGTATATGACATATATCCCTATCTTTCTTCATAGAATAGGTTTCAACACCTCCTAAAGGAGCCACTCCTATCCCTCTCAATTACTAGCATTTTCTCTTTTTTGAAATTACTGGGAATAAAATTGGTATTTACTTCTCTGTCTCCATGTTGTTTTGCCTCAGTAGAATATAAACTGCTTTAAGGCAGAGGCTATTTTGTATCCCCAGTGCTTTGTGCATTGTTGAATTCAATTGAATTGATTATGACATGCACATAAGTATATGCAAATCTGGTGAGTATAGCATAGTGTCTCACAAGGATCCCCAAAGGACATATTTTTGCAAGTCCCCATGACAAGCTGATAAATAGACAAGTATGGTGCCATGCATTCAGTAGGCACCTGGTAAATATTGGCTGCTGACAATACACAGAAACACCCACACTCAAGATTGCTTTCCTAGAAATCTCTACTGCAAGGTACAGCGTGACACTATTGTTCAATTAGTGAATGGCAAGGCAGACATTGAGGGACATTCGCCACATTACATCAAATATTGACCCAAGAGATCCTGCTCCAGTCATCCAGACGCCTGTTTGTTAGTCCTGACCTTTCCTTTGTCTGTACCTTTCACAGTCCAGGTCCAAGGGCATGGGGAGGTTCCTGTATCAGAGATGGGGCAGGGCAGGATCTACTTGCAATGACCAGAACGAGACAT
Organism: Dromiciops gliroides; assembly: GCF_019393635.1. Taxonomy (NCBI): domain Eukaryota; kingdom Metazoa; phylum Chordata; class Mammalia; order Microbiotheria; family Microbiotheriidae; genus Dromiciops; species Dromiciops gliroides. Next base: position 234,456,858 of record NC_057862.1, read on the forward strand.
TGGGTTTCAAACATTCCAAGCTGATGCAATGCCCTCTTTCTGATATAATTGATTCATTAACCAGACCCTTCCCCCTACAATTCCCATCCCCATCCCACTTCCCAATATATCTTGGCCTTCCAAATGTCTCTTTCCCTGCACCTCTCCAGCTGTCAAAAATAACAGAGAGGATTCTTTTTCAGGTGCAAGTTTGACTAGATGGGCATTCCAACCCTTCCAACTCTGAAAGTCTGTGTTTCTATAACCTCTTCACAAAAAAATGGTTTGTTTTGTTTTGTTTTGTTTTTTGGGTGAGGCAATTGGGGTTAAGTGACTTGCCTGGGGTCACACAGCTAGTAAGTGTTAAGTGTCTGAGGCTGGATTTGAACTCAGGTCCTCCTGACTCCAGGGCCGGTGCTCTATCTACTGCGCCACCTAGCTGCCCCCGAAGATGCTTTTTAATTAATCTAATTCTAGTCTCTGTTTAAGAGATAACCTTTACTATTCTTATATCACTGGTCTATCTCTTCCAGAAAGCCTTCCCTGATTACAAGTTGGAGAGCACAGGAAGGAGATAGTATATGTGTATATATGTATGTATATACACACATATACAAATATGGATATATGCATTTATATAGATATACACATATGTGTATACATATATATATGTAAAACTATTCTACATATATTTCTGTTCATCAGTTCTTTCTCTGGATGCAAATAGTATTTTTCTTCATATGTCTTTTATAGTTAATTTGGGTATTTATAATATTCAAAATAACTTATTCCTTCAAAGTCCTTCTTAAATTAATATTGCTGTTACTGTAGACAACATTCACTTGGTTCTGCTCATTTTGCTCTTCATAATTTTGTGCAAGTCTTTCCATGCTTTTCTAAGATCATTGGTTTTATCATTTCTTATAGCACAGTTATATTCCATCACAATCATATCCCACAACTTGTTCAGAAAAGAAACACTTTGATTGGCAATGTCTTATAAAAGGTCTTTTTAGTATGATATTAATGTGGGCAACTAAGAGGAGAGGCAAGCTAGCAATTAGGAGCTGCTTTCTCTCTGCTGCCTTGAGGAAGTAAGAATGATTCCAGGGGCAGCTGGGTGGTGCAGTGGATAAAGCACTGGCCCTGGATTCAGGAGGACCTGAGTTCAAATCTGACCTCAGAGACTTGGCACTTAACTAGCTGTGTGACCCTGGGCAAGTCACTTAATCCTCATTGCCCCACAAAAAAAAGAAAGAAAAGAAAAAAAGAATGATTCCCTCAGGTAAGTCAAAAAATCTCAGTAATAGTAAGGATCTCAGAGGTCTAAGCTTGAATCTACTCCACTGAGTGCTGGAGGCACCAAAGTTTAGTAGAAAGACTCATGGAATTGGAATCAAAAAACCTGGGTTCAAACTCTGACTGTCATTTACTATTTGTGTGACCTTGGTCAAGTCTGTTAAATTCTCTCTTCATCTGTAGCTTAAGGGAGTTGTATCAATTAGAATATAAGCTACCTTCTAGCTCCAGATCTATGATTCCAGGCCAAATTTTCACTCAGTTCCTTCTTAAACCTCCAGTGTCAAGGAACTTCCTGGTTGCAAGTGATCTATTCTGGTTTATAAAAGTCCTTATTAAGAAAATCTTCTGGGGACAACTGGCTGGCGCAGTGGATAAAGCACCAGTCCTGGATTCAGAAGGACCTGAGTTCAAATCCAGCCTCAATCACTTGACACTTCCTAGCTGTGTGACCCTGGGCAAGTCACTTAACCCTCATTGCCAAGAAAGAAAGAAAGGAAGGAAGGAAGGAAGGAAGGAAGGAAGGAAGGAAGGAAGGAAGGAAGGAAGGAAGAAAATCTTCCTTATACTGAGGTGGAAAGTTTAATTAATTATGGCTTCTGAGCAGCTGGGTGGCACAATGGAGAGAGTGCCAGGCTGGTAGTCAGGAAGAGTCATCTTTCCAAGTTCAAATCTGGCCTCAGACACTTAGCAGTTGGGTGATCCTCAGTTTGCCTCAGTTTCCTCATCTAAAAAATTAGCTGGAGAATGAAATTGAAAACCTCTCCATCATCTTTGCCAAGAAAATCCCAAATAGGGTGACAAAGAGTCCAACACAGCTGAAATGACGGAACAACAACATGGTGTCTATCCATTGGTTCTGATTCTACCCTCTCAAGGTGTCCTGCCTACAGAGAAAACCCAACCCTGAGCCAAGCATATCATGAGTTTATTACTGAGAAATCATCTAAGGCCAAAGGACCAGTGGAGAAATGTTAAAGGTGACTTCCATTGTGAATGGCAGTCCTGATCAGAGTCACACTTGTTCTTTCTTTTCCCCTCGAGGCTGGGAGTTTTGTGCTTTTCCTCCAAAACATTTGTCCCAACTCTCACAATCCCTCCCAAGTGGATAACATTGGCCGTGCCCAACACTGGCAATGGCTCGGACCCAGAGATCAAGACGAAGGGTAAGGGGACCCTTTCCTCCCAGACAGGGTAGAGCAGGAGACATGAGCTCAGCGCCAACTCCGGAAGGATTTTGTAGATGGAGAAAAGGCGACCACGTCGTTCCTATCTGTGGTGCTCAGAACCGATCGCGAAAAGAAATCTTATATCTCTGGGACCTAAAATCGGCTTCCTGCCTGCTGAACAAAAGAAAAGAGAACTCCGTGTAGGCAAAATAGAAGTGCTGGGGTGGACTGACATATGATCCAACCACGTTCCTTCCCGGCTTAAATTGCAAGCTGCAATATTTGTTTTCCTTGACTTTCTGGGGGTCTGGAGCCTCCGACTGGTCCTTCTGCAGGCTTCAGGGAAGGCTGGCTTCTCCTGGAATATCCTCCAGGGTCCTCCCCAGCCTTGTTTCTTGACCTCCCCTTGTAATCACAGCTTGCCATTTTTCTTATTCCAAACCTCTAAAATCATGGCTCCCAAGCCTCCACCTTTCCACAGAACAACTTCTCTTGGATCTTTCTAGGAAGAGAAAATGTCAGGGGGCTGTGATCAGAGGAAAGGATGTGGAAGGGCTTGATTCTAGGGGGTGGGCAGTCAGGTGAATTTTCTTTTTTTCTTTTTGGTGGGGCAATGAGGTTAAGTGACTTGCCCAGGGCCATACAGCTACTAAGTGTCAAGTGTCTGAGGTCACATTTGAACTCAGGACCTCCTGAATCCAGGACCCATGCTTTATCCACTGAGCCACTTAGCTGCCCCTACTCAGGTGAATTTTCAAGAGCACACGATATGCAGTGTGACTGGATCATATGTTTGCTGTCTCCACTAAACGAGGAGACTCTGGCTAGGTGGGCTTTCTGGCATGTTCACAGGGAAGGAGGCCATCAAAGTTCTACTAGGGAATTGGCAAATTTGGGGATGGTAAGGCACACATTTGGAGCTTGTGAATGCAACCCTCATCTGCCATAAATTTCTAGAATTTTCTCTGTTACCAATCTGGGCTCTCACAAAGACTGTTGAAGAGCATTCATTTAGTTAGCTGGCCCAGAGCTCTGGCTTGAGACTAAAAAAGCAGGACTTTCTTTCTTTCCTTCCTTCCCTCCTTCCTTCCTTCCTTCCTTCCTTTTTTCTTTCTTTCTTTCTTTCTTTTTAAAACAAACCCCCCAGAACTTACACACTCATCCAAACGGACATTGTTACACTAAGCACAGTCTCCTTGAGATACTCTATACTTTTTTTTTTTTTGGCCAGGATACTTTCATTTCTGAAAACAGCCCTCTTATATTCATCTCTTTAATCATTTTAATAATCACATTTTGTTTCTTGTATTCCTCAGCTTGATCATCTACCTTATTTACCATACTTGGCTCTGAATGACTTTTGACTGTTTTCTGAATTGAAATCAACTCTCAAAAGATAAAGACTCGCCACCCCTGCAGATATGCAATATAATGAGCCAAAAGCTCCAAAGGTAATTCCCAAAGAGAAATTGCAGAAAAAACAAAGTGCACAAACTTCTGAGATTGAAAGCAATATCATTCATTTGGACACATTAATTCTAGCACTTTTGTTAAAAAATATGGGTCCTTAAAATTTTTTTTAATTAAAATAAGGGTCCTTACTTTTGATTGACACCTCAAACTTTTTTCATGGGCTTATGAGATGTTTTTATTGTCTTCATCTGCAAAAGGTAGTATGGAGCAAAATGGAGCCATAACTAGTTATTGTGGCAGCAGAATAAGCATCACAAAATGTACAGGGTAAGGTAGGGGACCAGGTAAGAAAGAAGTTCACTTCCCTTGAAGGTAACCAAATATTTCTTGACTTCCCATTTTAACTGATCATTCTTTCTAATTCTGTGCTAAGATACATTGGTCCAATGCTCTCTTTACTTCGGTGTTCTGCATCAAGGCCCCAGTTTCCCTGCCTTTTTTTTCTACTATGAAACAAGGGGAATCTAACCACGGTCAAGGATTCATTGTCCAACCTCACGAAAAACTCTCTGAGGCCTCACATGAAAAATGATCATAGTAATTTCTCCTCTCTACTTATTTCATTCTAATGGCAAACCACTCCAGTATCTTTGCCAAGAAAACCCTACATGGGGTCACAAAGAGTTAGACATGACTGAAACAACTGAACAACAAACATAGGTCAACCAAATTCCTTTAAAAAATGAGAATTAGGTAAAATACTTTGAGATCCCTAGCATACCATAAGTCAATAATTGAAGTCATCCTAAAGTCCTCACTTCTTAGCCCTGGCCTGACTCTGACTCACCCTCATCTCTACTTCTCACCTCCTATTATAGGCCAACCTGGTCTACTAGCATCCTCCCTTCTTTTTATTCCTACATATCCATCATTTCTGTCTCATCCCACCCAGATGTTTGCCCACCAGGATCTGCCAAATAAAGTTTAGCCTCTATTCCAGACAGGTACAAATGACATGGCATAAGGATTGTGTTTTCTCTTAAGAAGCAAAATCAAGATTGAAATGATATTTTCAGCCCACAACAAAGGGAGACCAAATTATTCCCAACAAGGGGAGAAAATAGACTGGTGAATCCCACTTGTCTACCCCCAAAGTAGTATAACGATCAGCCTTTATAAAGGCTGTGCATTGAATCCTATTTTAAATATGATATGGCAGTTTATTAAAGGAAGCTTACACTGAGACTTTCAGCATTTTGAAAAATGCTTCCATAAAATCAATAAGTAAAAAAGCTTTTCTTCAGTGCCTACGATGTGTCAGGCATTGTGCCAAGTGCTGGAGATACAAAGAAATGTAAAAAAAAACAGGCCTTGACCTAAAGGAGCTCACAGTCTAATTGGGAACAACAGAATGAAAATAGCTCTGTGTGTGTGTGTGTGTGTGTGTATGTGAGAGAGAGAGATTAGAGATAATCTCAAAGGGAAGGCACTAGCACTAAGACAAATAGGAAATGCTTCTTGCAGAAGTTCAATAATCTCTTCCTACTATTTGAGTTTTGATACTTTTGACTTTTCATATTTGGGATTTTCTGAAAGCAGGATACACTTGTGTTGCCTATAACAAGTAGTATATATAAGTATAATGAAAAAGTTTTCAAGGGGAAATAAAAGGTGCTGAGATGCAGGGTGTTCCAAAAAAATTTAATGCAGTTTTAAGCTTTAATAATTTCAACATATTGATATAATAATTAAATATACTTTAATAACTTGAATAATACACTGGGAAACCCAGTAAAGACATGAGTAAACCAGCTCCCCCTACACATTCTTTCTGTCTGGGTTCAAGAGGAAAAGGGAGTGAGATGCCACCAAAAGACCCCATGGGACCATCACCTACCTCTTCCTCCAATGCATCACCATGGCATGGAGGGGACCCAAGATTTTCAAAAACTATGAGAGCAGAGGGCATATAATGTCATTCCTACCAACTTAGAAAGACTCTGTCTTTCGTTGAGGAATCGACCTAGTTAAATGCCAAGAGACTCATCAACAGGGGGCTGCTCACTTTGGCATGAACATTATTCAGGCATGGAAGGGTTATGATCTGTATTGAGAGAAAAAAAATAACCACACTGCTAAAATTACTACATTTTGAAGTAGACATAGAAACATAGTAAATAATAGATCTGGAGGAAGAGGCAGAGTATGTTTGGACTGGCAGGATGGAGTAGTGGTTACAATGCTAGGTTTAGAGTCAGGAAGAGCAAGGTGCAAATTTTCCCATTACTCAACTATATATGTGACCCCGAACAAATCATTTAGCCCCTATGTGCCTCAAGCAACTATCTGGGACTTACATACTAAATCACAGAAAACTGAGGGCTGCTACTTAAGTTAGTGGAGGGAATTCCCCACTGAGGAAATAGCAGATCATTTATAGTGAAAGGGGAGCTCAAAATCCCCAGAGTAATCAAAAGCCTGCTCTTTTTAGTAACCTCACCTACTAGAATTGTCTCCTTGCCATTTCGGAGGCTCTTCTCCCATTCCTAGGATTCACTCCCTACTCAAATCTTTCTCTTCTAATCTCTTGTATGCTTCAAGGCTCAGCTCAAGTACCATCTTTTGCATAATGCTTTTCCTGGCCCCCACATCTATTAGTGCTAAAGCAGATAAGTGGCATAATAGATAAAGGAGAAATCTGAGTGTGAATCCTTCTTCAGATAAAAACTGGCTGGGTCACTCAGGACAAGTCATTTAACTTGCCCCAGATTCCTCATCTGTAAAGTGCTCTAGCACCTATCTTCCCAGGGTTCTCCTGAGGACCAGATGAGATAACATATATAAATCATTTTAGAAACTTTTCAAAGTCCTATAAATGCTAGCTTTTATTATCATGATGATGCCCTTTCTTTTTTCTTTTTCTTTAATTTTTGTTCTTTTTTTTAAATTAATTTAATTTAAATTTTTTCCCAAATTACATGTAAAGATATTTTTTGAGTTCCAAATTTTTCTTCCCCTCCCTCCCTTCACTCCCCCCTCCCAAAGTCAGCAAACATAAATAGGTTATACATTACAATCATGTTAAACATATTTCCACATTAGTCATATTGTTTTTGTTTTTTATTTGGGGTTTTGTTTTTTTTTTCAGGGCAATGAGGGTTAAGTGACTTGCCCAGGGTCACACAGCTAGTAAGTGTCAAGTGTCTGAGGCCAAATTTGAACTCAGGTCCTTCTGAATCTAGGGCCCGTGCTTTATCCACTGTGCTACCTAGCTGCCCCACATTAGTCATATTGTAAGAGAAGCAGAACAAAAGGAAAAAATGCAATAAAGAATAAACAACATCAACAACAACAAATCAACAGTAAAGGTAAAAATAGTGTGCTTCAATCTGCATTCAGACTCCATAGTTCTTTTTCTGAATGTGGAGAGCATTTTCCACCATGAATCTTTTGACATTATCTTGGAGGTGATGCCCTTTCTTAATCCCTGAAGCTACTAGTGCCTCCTTCCCACCCTAGGCCCCAAATCTTATTTCATACTATTTATCTTTATTTCTATACTATTTTAGATTGAGAGACAACATGATATAGTTAGAGAAAGATGTGGTCATTTAAGACAGACCCAGGTTCATAAAAGGCCTTTGATTATATCCTAGCTCGGTGACCCTGGGTAAGTCACTTAGTTTCTCAGTGTTCTGGGCAATACTCTACAAATATATTCCTGAGAAAGTCCCAATGCACAATATGATAGAGACACTCCTCACCTGGGAGTCCTTGTATCCAAAACAAAAAACAAAACAAGGTTTAACTGCTAACCTTATATTTTTCATTTCCCTATAAAAGTATATGTTGTCTCCCCCATAGACTATTTGTTTTTGCATTGTAGCCCCAGTGCTTAACACAGTCCTTGGCATGTGGTAGGTAGGTAATAAATGCTTGTTGGTTCATTGATCTTTATGGCTGGCAACCTTAACATTTTCCCTCACTCAGAAAATTGGTTCTGTAACTCAAGACTAGTTTCTTCAGGTCAGGGTCAGACCATCCCAGAGGGTAACAGGTCATTTGCTCTTTATTCTGTGGGGTCCCCTGTACTTTGTGTGTTTTTAGGGGGGGAGAGCAGGAAGAGAAGAGACCAGCAGTGAAAAGAAATTCTGGTCCAATATCACCAACTGATCCAATGTCACAAGAACTGCTTAGCTTATGGGATAGGGACCTTCAGAACCTGGCTCTGTGGATGCTCTTTGCTCTACATAAAGCACTATGGAGCTCTGCCCTGCAAGTTCATCATCAAGACCCTCAACAGAGGTATGTGCACCGGCTGTCTCTAAAGGCAGGCCTTCCCATGACCTTGAGTGTCCCAGATCCCACCAAAGGAGTAACAGCGAGCTACCTTGGCAGACTTTTCTCTTGGAGGTGCCCCCAAGCTAGAGTCAAAATAGAAAAACACAAAGCCAGATGGTCTTTTCCCAGGGTCTTGGTCCACTTTGGAAAAGAACCCAGAGCTGGTCTGCATCAGGATGGTTAGGTGCAGAAAGGAATAGATGGTGGCAAGAGGAATGGCTTCCTGATGTAGACCACTCCCACAGCAAAGTACCCGGCATCTGTACATCCTTCAGGATGGTTCCTCCAGGAACAAAGGGCAAAAGCAAATGGGTAAGAAGAACTCAAGGGTTTGATTTGTTGCTAAGAAGGGGGTGAGGAATTATTTGTTTTTTAAATCAGAGTAGCAGTTGTCACCAAGAAGAAATTGCTTCAGACTTAGAATCATAAGACTCAAAGCAACCTTAGCTTTATAATGAGGTAATTGTGCTGAGGACTCTATAGTAAATGACAGAACTAGAAGCAGGAGCAGTCATTTAATACCTGGTGACCTTGGAGAAGTCACTTACCCTTAGTTTCCTCATCTATAAAATGAGACTTGTACTAAATGACCTCTAAGATGCTTTTGAGCAACTGCGGTGGGGGGAGACATAGAGGAGGGGAAAGAGAGAAGGGGGGGAGAGAGAGAAAAGAACAAGAACAAGAAGAAAGGAGGAGAGGGAAGGGTGGGAAAAAGAAAGAGGAGGAGAGATGGGTGAGAGAGGTAAGAGAGAAGAGAGAGAAGAGAGAGAGAGAGAGAGAGAGAGAGAGAGAGAGAAAGGGGTGGATGGATAGACAGACATAAATTAAACAATATATAGATAAAACGATGGGGCAGCTAGGTGGCATAGTGGACAGAATGCTGGGCCTGGAGTCAGGAAGACTCATTTTTCTTAGCTATGTGAACATGGATAAGCCACTTCACCTTGTTTGCCTTAGTTTCTTCACCTGTAAAATGAGCTGGAGAGAGAAATAGCAAACCACTCAAGTATCTTTGCCAAGAAAACACTAAATAGGGTCACAAAGAGTTGAACATGACTGAAAAACCAAAAAACAACAGATGATAGATAAAATAGAAAGATATATGGAGAGAGAGAGAGAGTGAGAGAGAGAGAAGCATTTGTTAAGCTTTTGCTATGTGTCAGGCAATGGGGATACAAATATAAGCAAAACTGTGGCGCAGTGGATAGAGCACCGGCCCTGGAGTCAGGAGTACCTGAGTTCAAATCCGGCCTCAGACACTTAACACTTACTAGCTGTGTGACCCTGGGCAAGTCACTTAACCCCAATTGCCTCACTAAAAAAAAAAGACAAAAAAAAAGAATTTCTAAAAAAAAAAAATATATAAGCAAAACAAGTTCCTTGTCTAGCTCTACGAACTGATGGGATTAAACAACACCTAGATACTGGACTGGATTTAGCCTTTGCCCTTGAGGGAGGATCTCTTCCCTTAGGTCATCTGTAGAGTTCATTTTAATTTGGACCACCCTCAAGTCATGTCAACCAAGGGAATCGAATGATGCTAACCAATTAGCTTTGATCAATGTATAATGACCCACCTCTATCAAAAGAAGATTTAAAACCTTCACTATGAAAGGCTTCTTCTCTCTTAGCTCCCTTGACCCACTCCCTTGGCTTGGAATGCTGTCTCTTGGTGCAAACTCTTCCTTAGGACAGTGTAGGTTTTATAGGGCTTCTGAATTCTCCTGGAGACTACTAGGTGCTGTCTCTCAGAGACAGCACGGGTCTTCTGGGGTTTTTCTCCTCCCGCTTGTGCTAACTGCCACTTGGTCAATTCTTTACCGGTATATATGATATTAATTAATAATAAATGCTTACTTTGTTAAGTGAGGCCAGATTTGAACTCAGGTCCTCCTGCACTGCAGGACCAGTGCTCTATTCACTGTGTCACCCAGCTGCCCTGATTTTTATACACCCCTCTTTTTTTGGAGGTAATTGGGGTTAAGTGACTCGCTTAGTATCACACAGATACTAAGTATCTGAGGCCGGATTTGAACTTATATCCTCCTGACTTCAGGGTTTTAAAAAATAAATATGGAATTTAATAATTCCATTTTAATAAAAATGGATTTTTCAAGGGTCTCTATCCCATAGAATTAGAGATTTGAGTTGAAAGAAGCCTCAGAAGTCATTTAAATAACTAATTCCTTTTTAACAGGATCCTTTAAGGTTTGGAAAAGCTCTTTCCCTGAAATCTAATTCCTACCCAATTTATCATGAATGACCTTTAACAAAGAATGGACATCCAGCTTCTGCTTGAAAACTACCAGTGATGGAGAACTCACTACCACAGCCCCAAACCCCTAGGAGTTGGTCCATTGCATTTAAGCACACCTGTAATGGTTATGAATTTTTTTCTCTTCTTTCTTTCTTTTTTTTTTTTTTTTGGTCTTGCAGGGCAATGAGGGTTAAGTGACTTGCCCAGGGTCACACAGCTCGTGTCAAGTGTCTGAGGCAGGATTTGAACTCAGATTCTTCCAAATCCAGGGCTGGTGCTTTATCCACTGCGCCACCCAGTTGCCCCTGAAAATTTTCTTTATCTGTCTCCCTGTAACTTCCACCCATAACTCTTAAATTCTGCCCTCTGAGTTTAAGAAGAAAACGTTTAACCTTATGTATGGATGGACAAATGGATGGATGGACAGATGGACGGACAGACAGATGATAGATAGATAGATAGATAGATAGATAGATAGATAGATACATACATACATACATACATACATACATACATACATACATGCATACATAAAGATGGATAGCTGGAAGGATGGATGGATGGATGGATGGAGAGAGAGAGAGAAATTTTGGCTATCATATCCCAGTAACTCCTGTTGAATTTACAGTCCATTAGAACTCCTGGGGCCTTTTCGCATGAGCTGCTTTCTGGGCAAATTTTACCCATCTTGTACTTTTTGAGCTTAAATTTTTTTTATTTATCCTTATTACTTTTTCTCTTCTTATCTTCAATGTACCCTTTCAAGACTTTGAAAAATCACAATTCTGTCATATCTCTCCCAGCACTAAATTGCCTTAAGATTTGATAAAGATGTTCATGTCTAACTTCAAGTCACTGTTAAAAATATTGACCAGGAAGCTGTGTGACCCTGGGCAAGTCACTTACCCCTCATTGCTCTGCCCCCCCACAAATATGTATGTGTGTGTATATATATATATATATATACCAGGATGCAGCCAAAGATAGAGCCCTGCAGTTCTCTCTTATAGACTTCCATCTATTTCAATGCTGGCCTGTTAATCAACAATGTTTGGTACACAGTAAGTACTTGATAAGTGCTTTTTTTTCATTCCTTTGACATCTTAAGGAGGTCACAGGGTTGTAAGTAAGCAATGCTGCTTCCTAAGTTATGCTACACACTAACTAGCTGTGTGACCCTGGACAAGTAAATCACTTAATCCCAATTGCCTTGGTCCCCTCACTCCTGCCCTGGGCCAAAAAAAAAGCAAGTGAGTGATGGAGAAAATGTTAATAATGCAGATCAATTTGTCTGCCATTTCCCCCCAGAAAGCCAGTTGTTAAATATTTATCAGCATTCCCCTGCCCCATCTTACAGGGGGAAGAATGAGGCTCAGAGGGATTGACTTTATCAGGAAAGATATATCTAAAGAACTTTATAACTTAAAAGTGTTTAGCTACAGATTTGAACTATCATTGGTGTTGGCACCCTTCACTAATACTACACACTTCCTCTCCTATTGTAGTTACCAGAAAAGCTTAATGCTACCCATGAGTAGGAGCAGAAGAAGTGGTGGTAGCAGAAGAGGATAGAGATAGAATGCTGAGATTTACCCCTGAAGCTGTAACTCTCAAGAGGAACCTTGCACCATCCCAATGTTCTGAAGACTCCTTTCTTGGGCTTCTTAGACTCACTTTTCACTAACAGAAGAAAAAGTTGTTGTTTGCCCTTTGTTCTCAAAGAAGACCATGACATCAAGGGCTGTCATGACTTGCAATGAATTGGATTTGGGGGGGGGGGGTCATGCAAAGTCACCAATCTCACTGTCTCCTCCAGAGCCATCCGGGTCCAGTGACAAGATATACCTCAGAGCAAGTGGAGATGGCTCTGGAAGGCAATTGGGGTTAAGTGACTTGCCCGGGGTCACACAGCTAGTAAATATCTGAAGTAATATTTGAACTTGGATCCTCCCAACTTCCGGGCCAGTGTTCTATACACTGCACTATCTAGCTGCCCTATCAGAAGAAGATATATTTGGTTAGACTACACAGGATACCTACAAAAATCACTAGTTCAATCAATCTAACAGCCTGGATGCTGACCTTGAACAGGCTTTGTCGGCCAGATGTCATCGGGCAGAGCTTGAAGCAATGGTCAACATGACAGGCAGGAGGCAAAGCTATTAAAGACCCAAGAGGACGAAGGTGTTCCCATCTGCTGGGGTTTTAACACTCCACTCTAATCTGTCTGAAATTGGGCTCACTTTCTTGGGTTATGGGACTATGAGCACACTTTATTCACAGCCTAGCACAGGGCCAGGCACGAATAAGATGGGTCTTTTTCTACAAATGGAAAGAAGTTTATTTAGTGCCCACGGAAGATATGCATTGGTGGAGGGGTAGGAGAAGGCAGACAACTGGAGATCTCTCACATGCTTCAGGCTGCAACAGTCTTCCTTAACCAGGGTCTTTCTGGGTCTGAGGGTGAGATTGTAAGAGTGGATAAGTCTGTTCTTCAGTAATCAGCCCATCAATGCGTTGATACTTTGACATACTTATAACAAACTCCTTTTAATTCTCTGTGCTGAGTTTTGCCTTGTTAATCAGGGTGAAAAGCCCAAAGGAAGAATTTTCCTTTCAAAATTGCCCTTCTCATCTATAATATTCCCCTATTCCCCAGGAAATATCTGAATATTTATTTTCTGGAATTCACCCCCTCAACTTCATATTACCTAATTAGGCACATAGTAGGAGCTTAATATGCTGGTTAACTGACAGATTTTTTTTTTCCTTTGGTCCAGTGAAATGGTTACGCTAAAGGATACATTCTTTCCTTTGTAACAGTTTAAGCATCACTTTTTAAAAATAAGTATCCTTTCCTACCTAAAGAGCCCAATCTGATCTGACCCCAAACTTTTTTGTTCTCTCTCTGGATCACATAGCTCAGTAGGAAAATACATGCACACACACACGTGCATGCACACACACACCACACACATACACCGCCCCCCACACACACACACGGTTAGGAAGTTTAGAGGGGCAGCTAGGTGGCACAATGGATACAGAACTGGATCTGGAGTAAGGAGGACCTGAGTTGAAGTTCAGTCTCTCGGACACTTACTTAATTAATTATGTGACCCTGGGCAAGTCACTTAACTCCAATTGCCTCAAACATCTGGAGTCATCTCCAGTTCTGATGTATATCTTGCCACAGGACCCAGATGGCTCTGGAGGAGAGAATGAGGTCAATCTTGCATAGCCCTCCCTCATTTAAATCCAATTCACCCCAAGTCATAACATCACCTCCCAATGTCATGGTCCTCTTTGAGAATAAAGGACAAACAACAACAACCTTGACTCAAGAAGGAGTGATTATCCACCAATACAATCATACACACATACAAACTAATATTGTCTATTAGCTACCAAATTACATCTCCTTCAATCATAACTGTCTTGGGAATCTTTGGGGGTTTTTTATTTTTCATACATGGGTAGCTACAATGGTATCTAAACACTCTGGCGGACAGCCTAGAAATCATAACTCCTAGGTTCTGTCCCTGGCTTTGCCTTGGGTTTGCTAGGTGACTTTAACAAGTCATTTCAAAATATTTGTGCTGCCACTTTATTTCCTGTATAGTAAGGACATACAGCTTCCTGAAGTATGAGTGTCCTGCAAATTCCGGAAACCCAAGATTCATGAAGGGTCTTAGAGATCGTCTAGTCTAGCCATCTCATCTTAAAATGGGAAAATTGAGGACCAATAAATAAGAAAAGAGAAAATTCTGATGAAAAACAACGAGAGAAAATGATATTGAAAGAAAGAGGTGAAGTGACTTCCCCAAGAACGTACAGCTAGTTTGTGGCAGAGCTGAGACAAGACCTGTGTGTCCCTGATGCCTAGTTCATTGTTTTATTCAGCACACTGCACTTTATCCAACACTGCCTTCTCAGCATCTCAAAGCCCCGAGAGATTTGAGACATTTTATTTGTATAATAATTTTTAGCTTGATAATTTAATCATTTGATTTGATCAATTTTAAATTCGTACTCTTTTATTTGGTTTAAAGCAGCAGTTCTCAAACTTTTTAATCTCAGGACCCCTTAACCCTCTTAAAAATTATTGAGGACCCCAAAGAGCATTTGTTTTATAGAAATTATAGTTACCAATATTTTTCATAATAGTAAAATTTATTAGATTATTATTTAATAGTATTGTTTAATAATTAAACATACATTTGAATAATTAATAATTGACTGTTGATTAATTCATAATTAAATAGTTGGGGGCAGCTAGGTGGCGCAGTGGATAAAGCACCGGCCCTGGATTCAGGAGGACCTGAGTTCAAATCCGGCCTCAGACACTTGACACTTACTAGCTGTGTGACCCTGGGCAAGTCACTTAACCCCCATTGCCCCCCCCACACACAAATTAAATAGTTAACTTCTGTTATTTCATAATTTAAATAATAATTTAATTATCTAATACCAAAATTATTTAAATTTATTAGTAAAATTTTAATTCATTTAAATAATAATTCCATTATATATGAGCATAAATAACATTTTAGTGAAAAATAAATTTTCTGAAACAAAAAATAGTGAGAAGAGTGATATTGTTCCACATAATTTTGTAAACTTTTAAATACCTGGCTTAATTATAGTCAGCTAGATTCTCATATCTGCTTCTGCATTCAATTTGTTTTGATATATTGCTTCGGTTAACATTTGTAAAGAAAATCTGGCTTCACATAGATATGTAGTTGGAATAAGGAGGAATATTTTAGTGGGCAAAAATGTCTTACTATTATGAAAATAGTTTTAAGCTTTTAGACCTTTCCCCACTACACACCAACAACTCCTAAAGGGGTCTTAGGGTCCCTAAAGGGTCCATAGATCATATTTTGAGAACCACTGGTATAAACGAACAGTTGTTCTGAGGGTGATGTTGGATTCGTGGAAAAGCTAGTAAAAAAGGGGGAAAACAATTTGGGGATGAGAGGCATGGGTAAATTAGGAGGCTGAACTAGACAATCCCTAAAGTCTTTCCCAGCTTTAAAGTTCTATGACCTCTTATTACGGTCCCCCTAAAGTGAATTTCCTTGAATGTAGAATCCAATAAGTTGACATAGAAAGAACTTAATGTGCAGAGTACTTATGGTTTTCTTTTAATGATCTATATGCACAGTCTGTCTTCAGGAGCTATTACTATGTTTTTGCTTCAGAAACAAAGGAGAGTGAGAGACAAATGGAGAGATAAATAAGGATATTTATAAATAAACAGGATAAATAAGAAATGAGAAAAATTACTATGAGAAACAAAGATATGAAGTGATATTGAAAGAGGTGAAAAGAACATGTGCATATGTGTGTGTATATATAGGTGTGTACACACCTATATGTACACACATATAATGTGTGTATTGTGTGTATATGAAATGCATGTTGTCATGAACAGTCTGGGCTTTATGTACCATGAACAGGGGGAGTTGTTGCTTTTTTTTTTCACTTGAATGGGAGAGACTGGCATTCAGTCTCTAGTAAAGTAAGATGTATGAGTTCTCTCACTGAAAAATATCTCACACCAATAAAAATTCACAAAAGATGATAAAAGATAGGGATATTCAGTGTTAGAGGTACTAAGGAAATATATGCACACTTATACACTGTTTGTGGAATGACAAATTGGTTTGACCATTCTGGAAAGCAATTTAGAGTTATGCTAAAAACAAAAATAAAAGAAGAATGACTAAAATGTCCATATTTGTTGACCCAGAGATCCTCTTGCTAGATATAAGCTAGGTCCCAATTAGTAGAAATAATGACTCCCCTGAAGTGGTCACATGTATTCAAATTTGCACTATCTGGATTTATAATTATGTAAAACATGGATCATTGGTTCCAGTCCAATGGAAATATGCAATATGAATTCAAATAATGCCACCACTTCAGGGGATACATTTATTTGCACTAATCAGGACCTAGCTATATAGCCCAAGGAAGTTAAAGACAGAAAGATCCTTTATACACTATAATATTCATAGAACACTCTTCATGGTAGCAAAGGACAGAAAACAAAATGGATGTCCATAAATTAGGGAAGGGCTTAACAAATTGTGGTACATGAATATAAAGTAATATTACTTTACTTTAAACATTGACAGCAATGAGGAATTCAGAGAAGCATGGACTTATATGAAATGGCACACAGTGAAATCCAGGAAAATATTTAATGACTCAATACTATGAATGAAAACAACAACAACAAATCTATCAAACTGAATTCTATATAATTAAAATGACCAAGCTTTGAGGTTTCAGAAAAGAAATCAGAAAATAGACTTCACTGCCTTCATTGGAAAGGTGGGAGCTCTGGGGGTGTAGAACATAGATCTTTGAATTGGGGGGAATGTATTAATTTTTATAAACTCTGTCTTTTATTCATTGTTTATTCATTGTTGCAAGGAATGGGAAAGGAATTGGGGAGGGATATCTCTGGAAAAGGTGATATTAAAACAAAATATCAATATAAAAATTTTTAAAGAAAAATAGCATGGGGGCAGTTAGGTGGCACAGTGGATAGAGCACCGGCCCTGGATTCAGGAGGACCTGAGTTCAAACCTGACCTCAGATACTTGACAGTTACTAGCTGTGTGACCCTGGGCAAGTCACTTAACCCCAACTGCCTCACCAAAAATTTTTTTAAAAAGAAAAGAAAAGAAAAGAAAAAATAGCATGGAGAAAGATGGTTGTGCTAGATTCTTTACATGTTCATTGGTTTTACTAAACTTTGTTGTTTTGCTTTCTTTTTAAATCTTTGTTATAAAAAAGGATCACTGGACATGGAAAGGGCAGAGAGATGTAGCAAAATAAATGTGATGTTAAAACAAAGGGCATCAATATAAAGAGGGTAAAAGTATCCTAACCACTTTCCCTCCAATACCCATCCCTGGATTCTCCAGTTTACTTATTTCTTATTCTCTTGGCTATCTTATAGGTTTGGGCATTTACTGGTAGCCCTCCCAATTTTTCCAGGAGATGCCATATTTATTTTATTTTATCATATTTATTTTTTGGTGAGGCAATGAGGGTTAAGTGACTTGCCCAGGGTCACACAGCTAGTAAGTGTCAAGTGTCTGAAACAGGATTTGAACTCAAGTCCTCATGAATCCAGGGTCCATGCTTTATCCACTGTACCACCTAGCTGCCCTGATGGAGATCCCATATTTATTTAGTGTTCTTTATGTTCACAGCTCAATATCTGCCAATGGTTGGCTGTTACTAGATAATAAAAAACAAGCAAGTTTTCTAATCTAGTTTCCAAATTCCCTTTAAGTTTTTGCACTTTGCTTTGTGATGAGCTGGTGGTAAAGAGTATGGGGATCCATCTCCCTTGGAAAAGTTTCTTGATACAAGGGCTCCACTAGATGAAGCCAGAGACACCCTTTGGCCAAGCCAGCAAGATTTCTACTGTATCATTTTGAAATAAGATTTACCTTTCAGGGAGTAATTTAATCTTCACTCTGAGGACTGCCCATAGGCAATGAGGGGACACTGGCTTCAGCTGGCTTTCTCCCATCCCCAACCTAAGAGGTTAACACTCTGACACTTTTATATTATCGTTTGCCCTTTGTTTTCAAAGAGGACCAATGGCATCATGGGGTGATGTCTTAAATTGCACGCGAATTGGATTTAAGTGAGGCAGAGCTGCACAAAGTCATCAGCCTCACTCTCTCTTCCAGTGACATTGAAGTCCAGCGGCAAGACAAAAGTCAGGACAACTGGCGATGGCCTTGACGTCTTTGTTGTTTGACCAGCCTCTATGTGCTCCGCAGTGCCTGCTTCACCTATCTTCATGGCCACTGGAACAAACTGTTCTTATCCGCCCATTCTGCTGGGGGAAATCTTCACATGCTTGAGATCCCCCAACTCGCTGACAAGTTTGAGGCTTATCAATGACCCTCAGTATGGTTTAGCTGGCCACCTTTCATATATGAGGCTAGGGAAGCACCAAATGCATGGGAAATCCTTGCGTCATTAATTTAAAGCTGGAAGGCACCTTAGAGGTCATTTAGACTAACTCCTTCATTTTACAGATTAGGATGCTGAGGCTTGGAGAAGTCATGTGACTTCCCAAGGTCACAAAGATAATCAGTAGCCAAATCCAGATTTAACCCAGGTCTTCTGACTTCAATTTCAGGGTTCTCTCCATTGCAGCGTGTTGCCTCAAAGGGGCAGAGTGAGAATTAAATTATTGGATATGGACCATGTGCGAATTTGTTTTGCCTCACTATGCATATTTGTTACAAGGACTTTCTTTTTCTTTTAAATTGGAGCTGGGTGGATGAGAAAAAAATGAATGCATTTTCATTGAAAAAAATAAAATTTCGAAAGAAAGAAATTGATATCACCTATATATATAAAAAAGCCACAAAAACAATCCCCTCCCCTAACCATCACAGGAAATACCAACAACACCCTTGCTCATTAACGCTAAGTACACACATGCGCAGCAATTAACATTTAATATAACCTCCCCACACACACACACACACACACACACACACACACTAATAAACTACACATTGAGGTCAAACACAAGCACTCCCTCTCACTGTAAAACACTCTGTGTATTTGCAAAGGACTGTTTACTCGAAGGGCACTTCATAACTGTCCACAAGAATTGAGCCCCAGATTACAAAACAAAGGATATTGCTTATGTCCTCTTTGCAGCTCACTCATCCTTGGCACAAACAGGTATTCATTCCCACTGCACAGAGCAGAGAAGAAGCAAACTGCTGAAGGTAATCAAATGAATCCCTGATGGCTCATCCCACAGTGGCTGCTGCAGAGAGCTACCCTGGATGGAGTTACAGCCTGGGTCCTTCCAGGGAAATTAATATAGCACAGATGTTCTTTAGACACTGTATGCACCCACTGACCCTTAGTGCTGGAGCCTCTTCAGGGACTGGTAAGACCACCCTGATTTGGACTGTGCAGTGCCAGAGGGAGAACTAGGAAGGCTGATTCTGAGCTGGACTGCTTTGCGAAGATCAAAGGACCCTGGGAGAACCAGTGGATTTTGAGCTGGTCCAAGACCAACAAACCCAAACTCCCTAGTGCCTAAACCACATTAAAATGTAATTGAGAAATGTTTCGTATGACTATAGATACTTTTATTTCTTTATTTGAAAACTGCCTGTTCATATCTTTGACCATTTATCAATTGGGGAATGACTTGTATTCTTATAAATTTGATTCAATGTTCTTTATATCTGAGAAATGAGGCATTTAGGAGAGATACTTACTGTAAAAAAATTTCCCTCAGTTTTCTGCTTTCCTTCTAATTTCGGTTGCATTGGTTTTATTTGTGCAAAAACCCATTAATTAATTAATTGTAAATTAATTGTTTGATTGACAATTAATCATAATTATCTACTTTACATTTTATAATGCTTTCTATATCTTGTTTGGTGCTAAATTCTCCCCTTATCCATAGATCTGAGAGGTAAACTATTTCACACTCCCCCTAATTTGCTTATAGTATCACCCTTTATGTATAAACCATATACTCATTATGACCTTATCGTCGTATGTGGTATGAGATGTTAATCTATACCTAATTTCTGCCGTACCATTTTCCAGTTTTCCCAGCAGTTTTTGTCCCCAAAGCATGGATCTTTGGATTTGTCAAACACTATATTATTATGGTTATTTACTACTGTGTTTTGTGAACCTAGTTTATTCCACAACTCTATTTCTCAGCCCGTACTAGATTAATTTGATAATTACTGCTTTATAGTACAGTTTGAGATCTGATTAAGAAAAACAAAAGCTTTGTACCAGGAGTGGTAAATATTTAACAAAATAAATACTACAGCAAAACATAGATAATGTTAATTTGTGGTTTTCTAAGGCCTTAAGTGGTAGGGGTACGTTTCTATTTGAGTTTGACACCACTGTTCTATGGAACATGTGGCAGGCTGTAGCTCTGTATTAAACCAAAAAGTAAAGGATCTGGAGTAAATTAAGTTCTAGATTCCATAATGCAGTGAAAGTCACAACTCCATACAGCTAGAAACATGCTGACCCAAGTCAGAGAACTCAGAAACAAATTAGCTCTTGCAACCTCTGGCCTTCCTATCTTCTCTTCCTGACAAAGAGTCTAGGGCCCTGCCTTTCTTGATCTCCCAACCACCTCCTATACTTCTGTCAAGGTCAAGGCCAGTATCAAGATTCCAAAGAGAAAAGCAGAGACCATTTAGTCATTCTCATGTACCTCCCCGACTACTCAACCCTGGCTTGAGATGGGTAATCAATATCCTCTTGTCATCATCCAGACCCCAGTCTCATTTGGCTTCCAGAATATGGGTTGTCCTTCATTGGTGCTCATGGAGTCATTGGCCTTGGCGACTCTACTTGACCACAGTTAAGCATTACTTCACCAGCCTCTTCTGGATACTTTGCTTGACTACATCTGGGCTGTTTTAGTTTCATATAGAAAGTCCTTTTATAGGGGTCTCAGCCTTTACTCCTCCTTTCTTTGATCAAACCTACTTTGATCTAACCCAAGACTGGTCTGGGATTTTCAGGTCATAGCATCTCTTTTCTTTTTTTCTTTTCTTTTCTTTTCTTTTTTTGCAGGGCAATGAGGGTTAAGTGACTTGCCCAGGGCCACACAGCTAATAAGTGTCAAGTGTCTGAGGTCAAATTTGAACTCAGGTCCTCCTGAATCCAGGGCTGATGCTTTATCCACTGCGCCACCTAGCTGCCCCTAGGTCATAGTATCTCAAAAGCCATCTTTGTTGCTGTTCTGTTGTTTAGTTGTTTTCAGTCATGTCCTAGTCTTCCTGATGCCATTAAGGGTTTTCTTGGCAAAGATACTGGAATAGTTTGCCATTTCCTTCTCAAGTCCATTTTATAGATGAGGAAAATGTGGCAAACAGGGTTGCACGCCTAGTAAGTGTCTGAGGTCAGATCTGAACTCAGGAAGATGAGTCTTCCTGACTCTAGGCCTAGCACTCTATCCACTGCACTACCTAGCTGCCCCAGGTGCTGTTATTATTCCTATTTTACAGATGAGGAAACTGAGACAAACAGGGTTAAGCGACTTACCCAGGATCACATGGCTAGTAAGTGTCTGAGGTCAGATTTGAACTCAGGAAGTTGAGTCTTCCTGACTCTAGGACCTATGCCCTTTTCACTGAGCCCCCTAGATTCCCCCAGAAGCCATCCAGTCCAAGCCAAAATTTACTGATAAGGAATTGAAGGACAAAGGAAATTCAGTGATTTGTCCAAAGTCACATAGGGAGTAAGCATCAGAGGTAGGATTCTAATACAGCACTTCTGACTTCAGAGTCAGTGTTCATTCTACTGGACCAGGTTCCTTCCTAGTAGAAGCCTGGGGACATTTTCTTTTTATGTTTCATCTTCTGGTTGTTTCTCTTTGTCAGGCCATTTCCCTTCATAAACCAGCCTTTTCCAGGAGTTTGCTTCTCAATGAGCATGGCATCCTTACTACCATCATCCTCTTCCTTGCTCTGATCCATGGCTGATATTTAACTCCAGTTTCTGATCATTGCAAAAAGACCTACCTCATGTAAAACATGGCAGCTAGGTAGCACAACGGATAGAGCTCTGACCCTGGAGTCAAGAACAGTATCTTTGTGAGTTCAAATCTGGCCTCAGAGACTTACTAGCTGGGTGACCCTGAGCAAGTCACTTAACCCTGTTTGGCTCAGTTTACTCATCTGTAAAATAGGCTGGTGAAGGAAATGGAAAATCACTCCAGTATCTTTGCCAAAAAGACCCCAAATGGGGTCAGGGAGAGTAGGACATGACTGAAAAACAACTCAGCAACAAACACAAAACATCACATAAAGGGCAGCAAATTCATAGAGGTCATTAACTGTTAGAGCTAGACAGGAGCTAGTCATAACATTATAGATTTAGAGCTAGACAGGAACATAGAGACCATTTTTCTAACTTCCTCATTTAATAGATAAGGAAACTCTGGTCTGTGGAATTGAGGTGCTTCTTTGAGTGTCTGATAGTTGCTTAGTGGTAGAGCTGCCACTCAAATTCCTAATGTATTATTCTTTCCATGCTCTGCCACAGTTACTCCCCCAAATAATCTTTGAACAGGCTGAAAATGTAAAGATTACCTCGCCAAAAGGCAAGTAATTGGGGTTTGCCATGTCCTCAGCCTTTGAGGCCAATGTCAACAACATCAACTTCTGGCAAAGACTACGTGTCTGGAAAACACTAAAGAACAAGAGACCAGATGAACAATGTGCACCTTGGGACCCAGTATTAGTGGAAACTTGAAGAGCTGAACCCTTCCCTTTTTCCTGCCTCAGACTACCCCACCTACCCAATGGGCACCCAAGAGTCCAGCACAGCAGAGAAGATATCAACCTTCCATTATATGTTTCCTTCCTGCCTATATCTTGATTCTTCCACTCCATCCTAACCCCTCTTAATGGAAAGAATCAAGAAGCTCTACTCTACTCCAACCTACTTCCAAGTGTTTAGGGTGGGGGGATCCCTCTATCCCATCTCTACTGCTGGCTTTGGGTTAACACGTCTGCTCATACTACTTGGATGAAATGGGAATCACCAACTGCAATGCTTCCTCTAAGATGGAAGATCACTGGGCCTTTCCATCTGAACTGTTACTATACCTTACAGACCCCTGGGTATTGCTATCTTATCTGTTTCTACACCCTAAGAACCCCCAGGACCTTCAATCTTCTCTAAATGAACCCTCCCTTTCTGTATTTGTTGTCTTGTTTGATTAGAATGTTAGCCTTTTGAGAGCTAGAGCTATCGAACTTTTCTCTTTGTAATCCCAACACGTAGCATCCTGCTTGTTACACAGTAAGTGTTTAATAAATGTTTCTTTCATTCATTCTATAGAAATGCTTATGTTCATTCTTCACCCCCTCTAACCCTTAACTTATTTTTTTTCCTGCTGTGCATTATAGCAGTAATGTAAGCGGGTGGGGAGCTTGGCCTCAGGTTTCCCCTTTCACACAACCCTCTGCATATTATCCACATGCAACCGAGGGTCTTATTTAAGAGGCTTGAAACACAAAACTTGTGTATCTGAATCCTCACTGCTGAGATGAATACGAACACCTGGTCAAAGGTTCTAACAGAGGCAGGCCAGCCATTGATTTTTCACAGTTGTGAGGCACTGCAGTATCCATCCCATGGGAGTAATTTAGACAAGACTGGTCAGGAATTCTAATGGGGGTGGTGGTGGTGGTGGTGGTGGTGGTGGTGGTGAAAATATATTAAATCAGAAAGATCAGAACAGAATTCTAAGATATAGGAGTTGATCTTCTTTGGATGCTTTCTCTAGTTTCCTGCTTCTATCGAATTTTCTCTCCTTCACTTCCAACCTAACCTTTCTCCTCTGGAGAAATCGTCCCACTGGGGTTTAAGTGACTCAGAGTTTGGGATCTAATGCAAACAATTGGTTGATGCTGGTGGAATTGCTTCCATACTGCCTGTAGCCTAGGGTACCTGCCACCCTGGCCCCTAGCAGTAAATATCCTGGATAGAGAGATGATTACATCAGGTCTTCCAACAATAAGACCGTTGAATACTTACTTGACATTCCATTATAGGATTTCATAATTGCTGAAACTGAGCAAACACTGAGCGCATTTTGAATAGTGAGGTGTGCTCCTGATGAGGAGGGTGGCTTAAGAAAAAAACTGATGTGTGAATTCTAAAGGTAAATAAAGAACTGAAGCTATTTTCTGAAGCTTATTCAGCAATAATGTTCCTCCTCCAGATCATTGATCTCTGCAGAAATTTTTAATGGAATCGCTTTCTGGAATTTCCTGCCTCTGGAACACTATAACCAGTTACATAGGTGCAGTTTTATCCAAGCCCTGTAGGGGGCTCTAGAATGCTTCTGTTTTCCACACCCTAGGCTATTTGATGCAGAGAGGTTTAAAAACCATGTACTCTATTACTCTAAGGGTAGAGGTTAATGGGGTCTTTTTCATTCATTCATTCATCCATCCATTCATTCACTCGTTCCCTATAAGGACGTCAATTCATCCTTATCCCAACTGGTTCTATTTCTTGTTCAACCCCTCTCTATTCACTCATCCTTGATTTATGTTATTCCTTCCCCTCCAAATAAATAGTGGTATGAGTGGTCAGCCAGCCACCACTACATGACTGGGGAGTGAAGGACAACTGATTTGGAGTTTCCAAAAGTAAAACATTGGGTGGACTCCTGTCACAAAGAACTTCAGCATCCAAAGAGTCTCTAAAATCAACATGTTCATGTAGTCAACTTAAGGAAACAGCATCTCTCTTATCCTACCAAGAGCTCTGGGTAGATTAGGAAACTTGACCATATAGCTAGTCTTTTCAAACTGCAAAGTTATCAGAGTATTTATATGTTATCCATTCCTTCCACCTACTAGTGTCCCAGGATTGCGGTCAAGGCCAATGAGCTAACATTGGTAAGTTATTTAAAGCTGCACAAAGAATGAAATAAAACAATACAATATCAGCACATGACCAAATACTGGCTTCATAGCTTGGCCATAAGAAAACCAAGTTTTGATCAAATTAAGTTTAAAACATGCATGCGTATGTGTATGTATACACACATACATATACCCATGTATGTAATGTAAATATATGTGTGTGTGTGTGTGTATATATATATATATATATGAACATTTGTTGTTCAGTCTTTTTCAGTCATATCTGATTTTTTGTGATCCCATTTGGGGTTTTCTTGTCACAGATGCTGGAGTGGTTTGCTATTTCCTTCTTCAGCTCATTTTCCAAATGAGGAAACTGAGGTAAACAGGGTTAAATGACTTTCCCAGGGTCACATAGCTGAGGCTGGATTTGAACTTATGAAGATGAGTCTGATTCCAAGCCCAGTGTTCTACCCACTGTGCCACCTAGCTGAATTATATACATGTACATATTTATATATAAAAGTGTACAATGAGTATGTGTATATATGTATACATACATATGTGTGTATATATACACACACATATTTACACACACACATATATACACACTGCAAGAATTCACCCCATCTTCCTTTTTTACTGCCCATATAATATACCAAAGCCCTAATCTGAATTCCAGATCCTTTCTACCAAAATGTATTTTCATCAATTCTCAATCTAACAGGGCTGGGTCAAGCTCTGATTGTGCAATGATGTTTATAGCAAAGTACATTTTTAGCACTTTTGCCCACACATCGTGGGCCAAAATAATAATAATAATAAATCATGGACAGTGTGTGATCAAAGGAGAAACGTAAAGAAAAGGAATGTCTCTAAGCCTGACTTCTGTTCTTTTCAAAGGTGGTCCATTTTATTGCTTTGAGGCTCAGTGAGAGTTGGGGGGAGGGTTTCGAGATGAGGGCGGGGACCAAGCACAACTCTATCTATTCTGAAATGAGCTTACTCATAACAATAGAGTCTGGGTCAATTGGGTTGTATATTATTTACATAGAGAAATTATTTCAATGACCTATCACCAGTTTGAAGTATGGAATTGTAAGAAAATAAATGAGTGGGAAATGCCCCTGGGTCATCGGAACTTGACCTTACAAGCAAAGACGAAATACTCCTTCTTGGGATAATAAACATTTCATTTGCCAGCTTTGCTTTTTCTGTCTGCTGCTAATAAAGGCAAGCTTGAACCATTCCTGACTGCTCAGAGGAGATGACACTCAGATTCCAAATGTTCTCTGTAAGAAAAAACACCCCTTTTTCCTAATCCTTCTTAAACTCAACAAGACTGATTGGTTTTTATTATTCATGAATTAATTTTTTACTCAGGGCCCAACAGGGGAATTGAAGCTATAAAATTTCTCACCGATTGAGGTAAAAAACGCAGCTCCAGCTTCAGAGCTGCTTAGCCAAACTCTGGTTTAGTTTCTTTGGTGCGGTATTGTTAAGCCAACTAATAATCATTAGAAGCAACCCAAGCTTTTTCTTTTTTTCCTTGTAAAACATAATGGATGAAATTCTCAAGGGCCTGGGTGGAGGAAGGAAAAGAGACATGCATATACACACAAGATAAGAGCTAGTGCTTCAAGGTGTGTAAAGTGTAGACATATAAAACAGATTTTAACTCATTTGATCATCACAACAACCCTGGGAGGTGGGTGCTGTTATTACATCCATTTTATGGACAAGGAAACTGAAGTTCAGAGACATTAAGGAACTTATCCAAGGTCACACAGCCTGTCTGAGACAGGATAGGAACTCAGGTCTCCTGGACTACAAGCCCAGCCTTACAACAACTAGTTGTGTCAATGCCAGAAATACTATGCTGCCTCATATTTCCAAAGTAAATAGATGAAAAGGTAGAGAGAAAGGGGAACAATAACAAAGGTATTTTTTATTCAAAGGTAAGGCTTCACTGAATCTGGTCATCAATGTTAAAATTCCCAGAAAGGGTCCGTTCAAGGTATGGCCTGTGTCCAAAGAGAAATGGTGTTCTTGATCAACTTCAGGCAGTTGTCTCTAAGGATTTGTTCCACAAGCTTCAGTTCAGCGTATGTGATGCCCAGAGATGGTTATTGAATGGTCAAGAAAAAAACCAAGGGCAGAAAAATGCCTCTCTCTTTAGTAATTCTTTCCCTATCATTTCTCATGGACAAACCCAAAAATATTCCTGTATTCCTGTGAGCTTTTGGCTTATGAAGCCCAACTGTGGTCCTTCAAGGAGGACCCTCGGGCAACCCAGCTGTGGAGTTCTGGGTCACGCAAAGGTCAATACTTTTTTTTTTTCTTTTGGCTGCATCAAGGTAAAGTCAACACATCTATAGTTCCTTAGGTAAGTCTTAAGCCTGAGCCTCCCAAAAGTTAAGTGAGTTGTCCATGGTCATGAGTTATAAGTGTCAGAGCTGAGAGATGAACTCAAGTCTTCCTGACTCCAAGCCCAGTACTCTGCTTGCTATGTCACTCGGCCTCCTGCCCATCAATGGTTCAAAAAAAACCCTCAACTCAGACTCCACATTCTTTTATATAAAACATACCCACCTTCTTGAGTCCCTCTCCTATAGGGATTTGTTCTCACCTAGAGAATATACAATTTTAACACACAGATGAAATCAGACATGCATACATAGAATTCATGTATATGTAAATTTATGTCTTTATGTTTGTACCAAGACGCTCACGTTGAAGACAAAGCACCGGCTTTGGTGGGATGCCATGAGAAAACTGGTCATGAATTGTTTGACTTATTGGGAAGGAGAAAAAAAAAGCCATGAGCTATTGTTTTTATTAGTAACTTAGCAAATTAGTAACTAATAAATACTTAGCCTTTTTATACTATTACTATGATGACTGCCAAACCAGCATTCTTTCTACCCCAGCTTATCTTGTCTCCTTAAGTAATGCACTGCCAACATGCCAAATGAGAAAAGTGATGAAGAATGATGCTACAAAGAAAGGGATAAATACTGTTTAATGTCTGAGCAGTGGGGCTATGTTTCACCACCAAAAAGGACTGTTTTTGGAAAACAGAGGTATCCGTGAGACTTCCTCCTTCCTCTGGCTCAGTGGTTCTTCACCTGGGGTCTGTGAGCTTTTATATAAATATATGTATGTATGTGTGTATATATATACACACATATATGTGCATACATATATGTGTGTATACATCTCACATATGTATCTTACACATATATGTATATACATCACATGTGTGTCTTACATGAACTATATCCTGTAACAACATAATATCATGTATGTGTATATTACACATATACATGTATGTATATGGGTGTAATTATATTTCAATATGATTAGTTTCCTCCTATGTGCTATACAGTTAAAAAACATCCTTCTGAGAAGGGCTCTACAGAGATCATCAGAATGCCAAAGGGATCTGAGATACACAAAAAAAGTTAAGAAGCTCAGATCTAGACAAAACCTACCTTGTCCTTCTGACCCCCAAATGAGAGACCAGGAGTGGGCAAAGAGGATGGTGGTGTTTAAAAAATCCATTTTGAATAAATCTCAAATAAACTCAGAACTTTTTGTCATTCTCTGCCGCATCCCAAGCCTGTGTTCCATTGTACCCCAGCCTCCACAACTGAACCAATCTTTGAAATTGCCTGCAATTCAGAGGCCAGTAAGCCCATGAAGAAACACTAGGGTCTTACTTTCTTCCTTTCCCTTCCACCAAAGTACCTGGGCAGGACAACTGCATGAGATAATCATCTCGACTGGTATTAGGGTTTTGTGTTGTTTGTGGGGGATCACGAAGAGTCGGACAGAACTGAAATGATCAAACAACAACAACAAGATTTGTTTGATGCTCAGCATCTTAAATCAGCACCCACGGCGGCTGGCAAGCTGTGCTAGAAATTGTATGCGCACAAGAGAGACACACAAATACACACATATACACTTTCTTTAAGTCAATCAAAAAGGGGCGAAGTGGTGGAGAGAAGGCACTTAGAATGAAGAGAAAAAGAAAAAGCCACGTAAAAATGAGAAATTCTCAAAAGAAAAGGACCAAGGAAGAATAAACTTTCATAAGAAAACCTATTCTCTCCAATTCTCAGCCACCCCTCCCCTATTTCCTTTCCTCTCAGACAGACAGTATTTCCTTGTTCTATGTCCTTCAGAAACCAAGAACAGGTGAAAGATCCCGTGACACTCAGAAACCCCTTCCAAGTATCTTTTTTAAAATTAAAAATCAAAAAAATCAAAAAGCAGGTGAGGGCACTCACGAGTCAATATAATGAGGCCATTGAGATTATTTTCTGAACAAAAAGAAAACTTGTCAACTTCAGTTAATTCAAGGTAGTCTTTTCTTTTAAGAATTAAGCTAAGGTTTGGGTACATCGAGGGTTTTTAAAGCTTTGTTTTCCTAGCTACAAGGAGACAACTGCTTGTAATTGATTATCTTACATGCTTATCATTTTAAATGCAATTTCAAGATAAATAACAACGAGCAGGAAATTGTTTGCTTCTGCAACTGCTTTAAAGCAGGTAAATCTGTTGTACAAATGTTCATATCTGAGACTAGAAGAAGGGAACGGGATATTGTTAGGGGATGTTTAGGGACCGTCTTTTGACCTCTAGAGATAAAATGACATTGGGAAATAAAATGACCCTCTCCAGCAACATTGTTCCAGAAACTGTTCAATCACCGGGACTGTGAGTGACGGTGCTGAATAGAATACTCTAAAGTGCTCAGAAATAAACAGAAGAAAAAAATTCAACGACCTCCCCCACAAACAAAACTCACCTCCATTCTCCAAGACAATAATGAGTGGGGGGGGGGGAGCAGAAGAAAAAGGTGAAAGAAATATCTTTTTCTCCTGCTATCAAGAACAATTTTTTAGGTGGTTCCTTGGTTTTTAAAATAGAGTAGAGACTAATTCTGAATTGGAAGCATTTAAGTGATAATTTTTTTTTTCTCCTACTCAATATGAAAGTCCCATGACCAGATTAACCAAGATTCTCTCCTATCCAGGATTAAGTTTGCCAACCAAAAGCTATAGAATGATCATGGCTCTTTCCGTGGTGAGGAAGCAAAGTTGGGATCTTGACACAGAGATTGTCAAATTCTCTTTTGACTGTTGCCAGCTGTTAACCCAAAGAAGGAACCCAAATTCCCATTCTCCCTCCCTAGCCCCTTATTCCAGTCCCATCCAAGCAAGGAAATTCGAAAGATGCCCTAAAAAGACAGAACACCTCTCTGGCAATGTAGGCTGGGACGAGGCAGGTGTCTCTACACTTCCTTTCATATCATAGGAAAAAAAATCTAAAACACAACAGCAGCTTTATCAAAGAATGCTCCAGACAGTTAAATCCTAACATTCCCCCTTCCCCCCCAAAAAAGCTGAGAATAGGAAGCTGTTTTAAATAAGAGATTTGCATAAGAAAGCCAAGCCTTTAAAAAAAAAGAGATGAGTGGCTTTCTTATGAATGGAGTCAGTCTTTATTACCCAGAAACACACACATGTGTATGTGTGTATATATATATATATACACATATATATCCTTACATATATGTATGTGTAGATATATAAATGTGTGTTTATGTATGCATATACATACATATATATCCTTACATATATGTGTGTATATAAAGCTCTTTCTGGATTCAGGAATACATATAAATAAAATAACATAACTTATAAAGTACACATATTTTCCTTTTTACTGGTGCTGGCTCTAGTGGCTTATCTGATTTTAAATCTGGGTCAGATGACTAAAGTATCTTAGATTCACCTCCTTCCGTCTTTCTCCCTCCACAAGAAAAACCAAAAACCAAAATCCTGTGCCTCCCCACTCCTTGTCACTTTCCTCTGTCCCTACTTCACGCTTTCCCACATTTCTGCCTGGTCTACCCTTGCCTTCTATCCCCATTCAGAAAAGGAACAGCCAACCATTGGGTTCTGCTGGGGAGTCAGAGCCTAGACAGGCAGGGTTGCGTGATAGCAACCTGCCCCCTGCTTTTCACAAGTTGTCTCTGCAAAGTGAGGGAGAGAGGTGAACACACGCAAATATCCACTGGGATGGAGAGGCACTATTCTAACTATCCTGAACGATGGTGGTGGCCCTTTTAGAACAAGGACTGCACCTTCTGACTGGGAGCAGTCACTGAGTGGCTGGAGAAGGTTGGCGATCCTGGGAAGAGACAAACTGGCTGAGAAGGTTTCTGCTAAAGTCTTGGCCCTGTGGAAGGGGAAGTGGGTGTGGATGTTGGGACTCTGAGTGGGAAGGAAGATTCTACCAGTGCCTGAATTCTAGGATCAGACTATATCATATTTAGAAATAGAGTATTTGAGCCAAGACCTATAGGATATGTTGTTGCCCATATTCTTTTATCCTATCAGAGGGTGGGAGCATTCTCCACCTGCCTCTTTGAAAGTGTGCCTCTTGAGCTGGCATCATGATTGTCACGGTCATTTGAGAAACCTTGTTTGTAAAGGTCACCTGACCCTGCTACTAAATTGCATAGGGTAGGAGTGGGGGTGGGGAAGAGCAGAGGCTTTAAGGTGCCAATAGTTCACACTCTGAACCCAGATCAAGGGGAAAAGGGAAAAGCAAGCTGGACCAGATAGGGTTAATATGTCCTGGCCCAGACATTACAAGGGGTCATCCTGATGTGCAGGGAAAGTTGAACATCTCCAATCCCCCAGAGCTGATCTGCTAATTACATTTGCAATTACAAACATGACAAACATACTCACTGCATTCACTGAGCAAGGAGGGGGCCACCCAGAGCTGACAGGACTGGGTGGGTAAGGGTGCCAGGCTTCCAGGCACATTACTCCCCTCCCTCCAACACACACGCATCATACCAAGGGATTCTCTGTAGCCTCTGTGGGGTCATGACTACCTTCCATGACTGTGTAGGTTACTCTGGTGTGGCATGGTTCATTACAGGCTCCACGCAGGAAGGGAGAAAAGAAAAACTTAACAGACATGAAGGATATATAGGGACTCACCAATTCCATTCAATTCAACTCAGTCCAACAAACATTCCTTCCAAGGTTGAAAAAAAGACAAATTGGGAAGG
Organism: Dromiciops gliroides; assembly: GCF_019393635.1. NCBI lineage: Eukaryota > Metazoa > Chordata > Mammalia > Microbiotheria > Microbiotheriidae > Dromiciops > Dromiciops gliroides. Next base: position 234,488,853 of record NC_057862.1, read on the forward strand.
TTCAGCAAAATCTTCTGGGCTCATACCTGTCCAGAATCCAGTTACCTTCTTACCTTTCCCCCAATACATTTAAAGATCTTGCTTTATCCCCTACTCTGTGCCACCTCACAGCCTCCTTCCCCTAGATTTTTTAAAAAATAAGAATGTAAAGAAAGATGAACTATTCAACAGTAGTTCAGGAATGAAAGTGCAAGCTTGGATCCCCTGCTGAAAAATTAAGTTAAAGTGCCCTCAAATTCCAAGAAAGGGGCTTCCTGGGGAGAGTAAGTGGAATAATGACTAATTCCTGTAACAGATTCCCTGCTTCCTCTGACTCACACTCACACACACACACACACACACACACACACACACGAAACTAGCTGATAGCGTCTCTCTGAGAACTGCCTTTAAATTGAAAGGGAAGAGGTGGATCATTTGGACTGGATCCTATAACACAGCATGAGGATTTGGATTGGGCTGGTAGGGAAATAGGAGTAATATTTGGGTTTTTTGTTTTTGTTTTAGTTTTAGCTGTTTTCCCTCCTTCTCCCTTTACCTAGCTAGCCATTCTTTCTCCTTTTAACATCAAGACAGTCACCAAAATAAAGACATTCATCCAGAAGGTTAAATATGATGCTCACATCTTCCTCCACATGTAATTTTTTTTCTGTCAACTATAGTCATTCGGGTCTTTCCAGCTAAGGAAATAACCACAAAGAATTCCAAAGGAAGAAATCCAAAGGGAGAATGGAGCAAAGTTCCCCTATGAGTTAACAAAACCTTAAAAGATGACTTTGAGACATGTTAAATTCCCAAGGATATGAGTCAAGTGCCCAAGTTAAGACGGGTCAGCTGAGAAGGGAATGGTCCAGGATAAAGGACTAGGATAAGGGATGAAGAATCTTGTGCTCATCTAAGTAATGCTGTGGTTGAGATGTGAAAATCTCCATCGAAGCAACTTTCCTCACATCACTTTCCCCGAAAGTCCTCCCTCTCCCTCTATCTCTGACTAAATGGAATATTTATTGATTACTCCAAATCAATAGAATGAAAAGGTTCCTGTTTGGTGGGGTAGGCAGGTTTATTCTTTTCTTTCTTTTTTTATTAAATAAATTGAGTCTTTCATGTTTCCATATTAATGATAAAAGGATTCTTTAAAAAAAAACAAGAAAGAACAACAGGAAAATAAAAGAATTAAAGGGAAGATTTCCAGTTAAAGTCAGTATCTTACTAAGCTGAGCAAGGGCCTTACAGTCAACCTGAGAACTCAACATTTACCTAATAGTCTCTGCTTTTTTATCATTCTCTGCCCCCAGAACAATCCTCAACTCTCACCACCACCCCTCCCTGCCCAATCCCATCCGGGGCCCAAAATAACTCCTTAGAATAGAAGTCTTAGCTAGCATTTTAGTTGTCCCTGTCTTTCCCCATATTTTCCCCTCTCCTTCCCAAGACTTCACTGGGCAGGAATTTTCCTGAAATTCCTTAGAAAAGGAAGGGCAATCTACTATCTATTTAATAGCCAAAAAGAAAAAAAAACTGTCTTTGAAAATTGATGTATTTTTAATTTTCCTCTGGGCCACTGATTTTGAATTATGGTGTGACAATTTATTCTACTTTTGAAGCCACGTTGTTTTTGTTTTTGTTTTTTACCTTTAGTCCAGTTTGTTCTTTGTTGCTTTGGGTTACAGCAGAGATAGTGGATCTGAGAATAAGATGGTTGAGAGGACATCCACATTTGTCACTGTTTTTGTGGCCGCTGCCTTCCCGTCGGTCCCAATTGTGTCTGAGCACACAGCATGGACACACACACACGCACACTCATGTTCCTGCTGATTATATGTGTATATAAAATATTGATTAGAAATGGTAATGGTTTCACCTACATTTATTGACTTGGCTGAAAATGAAGGAGAAAGGAGGAAAGAATTCTTCTCACCTGGGAAAGTGAAGAGAACATTAAAGGCTGAAATATGGAAATTTTTTCTCTCTCTCTCTCCCTGAACTCTAAGCTGTGGCATACTCTTGGGTTTGTATAAAATGCAGAGCTACCAAATAACCTCATGCAAAAAGATCCTGTTTATGATGGGGACAGAGTACAAGTATACACATCCACATACACAATCATGACAGAGTGCATGTGGTGTCACTACCCATTCCACTAGCAGTACAATTGATGCATTCACTCAACCTGCCAGGCAGAAGACTCAAATCATCTGCTTTGTTATTGGGCCGCTCCTGCTCTAATGGAAGGTTCTTCCATAGGGTTTGGCTCACCTGTCACAGAGAGAAAGCGAGAAAGGAAAGACCCTAAAGAAGAAAACTTTCCCCCAGACACCAGCCTAGACCGTGGCCCCACGATCTCTCTCCATTGACCTCCGCAGCACCTGGACCACAGAAAATGTGAACCTACTTGGAATCACAGCCAGTCACACAATATAAGAGGAATGTGGATGAGCATACACACACACACACACACACACACAGACATAAACATATACAAGCTTAAAAGGTACTGATAGCTCCTGCAATCATAGGCTTTGGACTTGAGGAAAGCAGTATATTATCATGACAGAACTTTACCCCTGATGGTTTCTTATTTCCTCGGTGAGTTGAGCAGATAGGTATCTTTCTACTAGTCAGAAAAACTAATAGTATATATATATATATATACACATACATATATACATATATATATATACATATATATATACATACATACACACACACATATATACATATATACACACAAATGTGTGTGTTTGTGTATGAGAGAGTTCAAACATTTGTCAGTTTATTTTGAAGGCATTTGCTTCCTGGGATTCTTCCCAAGGATGCTGACTAGAGATCCCTTTACAGCTTTTTTTTTCATTCTTTGGGCTTCCCTCATTGCCTATGTGTCTGTTCAGACTCAAACCTGGTATTATAGCAACTCAACTGATTAGCCAACCCCTAGATCCACAATCTTCCCTTGCTTGCCTGATCAGTACATACAAAAGGGTCTACTTTCTCTACAGAATTTTTATGCTTGCTTAACATGTCTGAGACCAAGAGAGAGTATGTGTGTGTATACACACAAATCTATGTATATATACATATATGTATATTAGTTGTGCCTATATGTGTGTGTACACACACATATAGGCACAACTAAAATAAAGTCATCTTTAGAGAGATCTAGTCTTAATAATTTAGATATCCAATATTTGGCATCCATGGTAATCTGATGTGGGGAAAATGGATATAGATATATTAATACTTCCACAGGATCATGTCCACACACATTCAGGTTTCTTCTTGTTTCTCCCTTTTACTTCCATTCTATTCTTGGGAGACACCAGCATTAAAACTCTCTCTTATCCATACTTGAACCAAAATGTCCTTTTCTGCCTCATAAATTAGTAAGATTACTGCTTGTTTGTTAAATGCAAAGAGATTCCTTTTGGAAACCCCACCAGAGGCCAGCTTCCATCCACAGGGTAATTTGCCCCACTTCTCAATCCAATTCAACCTTTTCCCTAAGATTCTGGTATTATTACTTGTGCCTAGAGAAATACTGGAACTTGTTTGAAAGAGGAAAACTGAAGCCTGCCACTAGTCATGACCTCCAAATAAAAGGTTGCCTCAAAATCACCATGTGGATTCATCATTTCTCTTGGGTGGGAATCATGGAGATGGTTATGGGGCTTGTGGGGGTACATTAGATGTGTTTCCTAAAGCTTCCCTGAAATCCAGAGAGTTCCTTGGGAGGGGCAGGGGGTTGATGTAGCAATTGTGGTTGGAGGTGGGGGAGGGAGGATGAACGGGGGAGGGAATAGGGTAGGATGAGGAAGGGAAAGAAATGTTAACTTGAGTTGTTGACAAAAAGAAAGATGAGCAAAAGAAAGTTTTCCCCCACGTTCCTCAATTCCGAATTTTATTTTAATCTTTTAAACCCCCACAAAGACCTTCAGTGAGCACACATTTACAAATACATACAGACACATGCCCTTTCTTTTAATGGACGGAGTGAATGGACTGGGGACAAGGGAAAGCTGTGCGATATGAATAGGAACAACTCTGGAAATTAAGTGAAGATAAATCCGAGAGGAAATAAAGGAGACAATAAGGGCGAAGACTGAGAGGACATATGACAGTGAGAGAGATCTGCATGGGTTTCTTTAGCATCTTGGACACGAGGCACACAGTAAATGAAGGGGAGAGGGGGAAAGAACGAAGCAGTCCTAAAGGTCGGATGTGCTGGGTCCCCATCGCCTAGAGCCTTGCACAGATCACAAGAAGCTGGAAAACAACTTAGCCCTGGTACAGCCCTAGTAATGAGGAGCTGGTGGAAAAAGAAATCACGCTGAGCTCTTGTGTAAAGTAATTTCCCCCTCTCTTCCCAACTTTCCCGAAAGTCTCCCAGTCAACTTTCCTGAAGGAAGTCCTATGTGGCCAGCGCACAACACACTCGATCCTGATCTCAGAGGAGTGGGACCTCTCTTCCGCTTTGCCTTCCCGCTCCAGCCCCAGGCTCAGCATCTCTGCCTTCCATCCACTCCTAGGCGGGATGCCGGCTCCTAGCTTAGCCTCGGTCCCTTTCCCCCGGGGTCCCGAGAGAAGCTGCGTCTTTCTCTACTCTAGATTTCAGGGAGTTGTCTACGATTCCCGCCCCCCCCCCCCGCCGCCCCCGCCTTCCTGCCTAGAGGAGGGGAGAACATGGCATGGAAGGGGGCTCATTTTGCACACAGTCTGGTGCACAGAGCATATTATAATCCGTAAGGAACACAGGAAGGGCAGACTCGCTTGCCAGCGAGTGAGGACCACTGAACAAACACGAGTAAACCTGCTGAATCAAAACTATGCCACGGGAGGTTGAATTCTCTCTCTTCATTCCTCTCTCCTCCCCCTCACCCCCTCAAAATCTCCCCCATGAAGGAAAAGAAAAAATTAAAAAATAAAGTAAAGGGAGTGGACGGGAGTCTTCTTCCTGGAAGGAGCGGACTCTTAGTCCGAAAGCCGAGGCTAAAAACTTCCCTCTCTGCCCCGGTCAGGGCTCTCGCATCCCTATCTAATAATAATGCAAATGTTTTCTTCACAATGGAATAAAGAAGTAGAAGAAACGGATGGAGAAGAGAGAATGAATGAAGGAGATGCCCTCCCCAAAAGCTAAGTGAATAAGAAAAGGGGAAAAAAGTTACGGGATAATTTATCCTAGCAGAGGAAAACCCCAAAAGTATGACAGCCTTCCTCCTACTGAGAGTAAAACACCTGCCACTTTTCAGGTCCCCGCCTGCGTTCAGCAACATCCCCATCACTTTATTTGTTTTTAATGCCTAGTAGAAAGATTGCAAAACTGAGAACAGAGACACAGACATAGACAGACAAGCAGGGCACCTACTGGTTGTGGTAGCTGAGGGGGTCCGAGATGCAAAGTTCTGACATGTCCATCAGTCCAGTTTTAGCATTCCCAGTTGGTAGAGAAAGGCGACAAAAAGAATCACACGGAAAACAGAGTGAAGGGTAAAGAAAAGGTCCGGAATCCAGGCAGGGGGACAATAGAAGGGAGAAAGAAGAGAGAGAAAGAGACAGTGTGAGAGAAAGAGAAAGGGGGGATGGGGGTGGGGAGAGAAAGACATATGCACATCCAAACGCTCACGCTCATCCAGACACACTGAGGTTGGCAAAGGGGAAGGGAGACAGCTGAGGAGACTCGGGCACAAGAGATTTAGATCCCACTAACCCCACTGTAGCTTTAAGACTGAGAGACTGATGAATATGGTATTGCTCCTATTGGCTACCTCTCGGGGGCTGGACTTAAAGTGACAGAACAGAACTGGGGTGGGGGGAGGGGGGGAAGCAAGTGAGACTTCAATGGAATAAAATACCCACACATGGTCTAATACCATCAGAAGAGGAGAACATGGATTACATAGCCAGAGGGCTTTCAGTCTCACAGTTAATGAAAACATGTCAGACTGGTTGGGCAAATCCAGGACTACCTGGGGCTAGGGGAGATAGGGTGATTTGATTAAGACCCCTCATCCCTTTTTCCTTGGGCATTCACACCAAGCAAAGCTATGGACCATTTTGTTATATAGAACTGAGTGAGAGCCACATCTCTCCCATGTCCATGATAGTTAGTCTTTTCTACCTTCTACCTAAAAGAAGAGAATTACCAATACTTAGGGATTCATAGACTTATACTCTGCTTACGTGTACCAAAGTGTGAAGTGTGAGTGCTGTGAAAAGAAGTAGATTCCTTAGCAATATTGTCACTGAATTGGCTTTAAAACTTCCTTGAACAACTGGGATATTAACATTCCCTTACTATGAAAAAAGCTCTCCAGACTTGCATCATTATTTCTTTACCCAGATAATTTATGAATATACAACTTTCAGATTTGTGGCAATACATGCCTACCTGCTAAAGTAAGCAAAGTATGGTGGCCAATTAAAATAACCCATATGTCCCAACTCACTGGAAGGTGTATACCCAGGGACACTCCTTCCAACATATACCTTAAAATCTGTAAAAAAAAAATAATAATAATCTATCATCAGACACATCTCACACTTCTAGACAGAGCCCTTCACAGACCATACAATGTACAATTATACAGTGACATCTTATTGAAACAACTTGTCAGACAAACCATCTTTTTTCTGTCTTTTCTTCTGTTTTCATCTTTTGAGTTTTGCCAGCCAAAGGGATAATAATCAATTTAATAATTTAAATGAGTCAAATAAGGTAAAGAATTATTTAAAGAGAGAGAAGAAGAAAATCTCAGGAGAGACCACCACCTTATTCTCCTATAGTCTACAGAAGACAATGAGCCAGTAGGGGAAAGACATAATTTTATCATCAAAATAATGTCTAAATGGAATGTAACGGCAGGCAGCAGTATAGCCCGTCAGAAATAAAAGCAGTGAGAATTGTGAGAAACCCCAGGAGGGGCTAATCATATAGGGAAGAGGTGGGGGTTTGGGCAGCATGGTGGCAGATGATGTTTGACTTGGATAAATGTAAGTTAATACATACTGGGAAATGGAATTGAGATTTTTCATGTATACGAATGTTCTCAGAACTTGTGGGACTCTCTGAAGTGAGAGACTTAGGAGGCATCACGGAGGAAGATGGATGGAGATATCTGCTCAGTGCACCAGACCAAGCAGCAATCCCAGATTTTTCTTTTTAAAAATATCTACAGTACTTGGTTACATTAGAAAGAAAGGAGAATCATAAGCACCTACCACAAAAGATTGCAGTTCGGTTTCCCCATGGGCATGGCCCCCAGTGTTAATTTACAGAAGTGAAGTCTACTGGAAAAGCTGAGATTAGGATATCCAGACCAGAGATGAGACTGCTCTGGTATGGGCCAAACATACCGGGAAGACAGATAACCACAAGGGTTAGCCAGCATGAGAAGATTTGAGGAGTGGCATCATTCATTCAGGCTGGGTTAAAAGGACCAATGTGTATACTAACAGACACACCTGAGTGTGTCATTTATTCTTTTGTTTTGTTTTTGTTTTTTTGCGGGGCAATGGGGGTTAAGTGACTTGCCCAGGGTCACACAGCTAGTAAGTTTCAAATGTCTGAAGCCGAATTTGAACTCAGGTACTCCTAAATCCAGGACTGGTGCTTTATCCACTGTACCACCTAGCTGCCCTGTGTCATTTATTCTTAAGAAGGGAGAGACCACATAGCAAGGGAACCAAACATCTTTACGCATATGCTAATTCAAAGAAAAAGAACCTTCTAATGCAATGTCACTATGCCATGAGCCTCCAGCAAGCCACTGGAGGACACAGGGAAAATAAGGCTGTGTTGGCTAAAAATCTTGGCTAGTGCTTTGACCAGCAATAATGATACCAGCAGCCATGGCATACAGATAAGGATGACTGAATGCCATACTTCAGGGCACAAGCTGATGGCCCTCATGAGACAGGCATCCTCTTATCTCCCACTTCCTACCTGCATCCACCTAACCCTCCACTCTCTCACTGCCTGTATGGTGCGAGAGCTCTGGTATCCTGCACAAATATACATGAAGCTCTTTCCCCTTTCCCTCCATGAGAAGCAGGACTTGGCAGCCCATCTGATAGCAGGGGGCTGAGAGTCAGTGATATGATCTGACCTGGAAGACCTGAATCCTTCCTTTGCCTCCCTCTGTAAAATCTCTCCTGGGTCATGGTTGTATATGGAACTGACCTTTCTGGGCACATCTTAATGAGGCTTCTCACAAAGGATGAGATATCAGATGAAGCAAAGTTATTTGTTTCTGAAACCCAAGGTCAGGCCCTGGCGACTCTTGTTAGAGAGGAAGTAATGGTATAACACAAAGGACACTGGAATATGGGTAGGAAAAGCTGGATTCTGGAGTCCCAGTTCTGCCGCTAATGGTCAGTGGGTTTTTGGATACTACGCAGCCTCTCATAAAATGACAAGATAACCTTTAAGGTCCCTTCTAGTTCTAACGTTCTATGAGTCTATGGGTTGTAGTTTTGTTCAACCAAATGGCTAATGAAAGCTTCCATTTTCTGCCACTGTGTTGGAAAGAAGGGGAGGTCTTGCTTTCCTAGAATAGGTGGCTTTTGTCACCAGGTACTAATAATAATCCAACCACGTGGAATTTTGGAAGGGAAAAAAATCTCTCATTATCCACATAATTTTCCCTTGGCCTAATATCCACCATGCCTCCAGCCTAGGTGCTTCCAGCATTCCATCCAGCTATCCCCAAAGGGATAAGTCAATGAATCTTCAAAGAGGTGGGTTAAGGACATTAAACTGAGTGAGCTTGGAAACTGTAGAGTTGCTATGGCTCACTATGAATGGCAGAGTTCTTCAATGCATTTATTTACATCTGCTCAGTTCTGAGATCTTATTCCCTTATTCAACCTCCAAGTCCTTCTCTGATCAGCTTTCCATTCTTTCATTCCCCCTTTCTTTAAAAAGTCTCAGCTTTGGGGGCAGCTAGGTGGTGTAGTGGATAAAGCACGGGCCCTGGATTCAGGAGGACCTGAGTTCAAATCCGGCCTCAGACACTTGACACTTACTAGCTGTGTGACCCTGGGCAAGTCACTTAACCCTCATTGCCCCACCAAAAAAAAAAGTCTCAGCTTCTTCCTAAGAAAAACTAAACCCAGCAATCATAGAGGACCTGGTAACAACAACAACAACAACAATAGTTAACATTTACGTAGTACTCTAAGGTCTGGAAAGTGCTTTATATTTATTATCATATTTTATCTTGACAACATTCCCGGAAGATAGGTACTATTATCTTTGCCACTTTGCAGATAAAGAAATTGAGGCAGATAGAGGTTAAATGATTTGCCCTGAGTCACAAAGCTAACAAGTGTCTGAGGAAGGATTTGAATTCATCTTTCTGGTTCCAAGTCTAGCAGTCTATCTAACTACACCAATATACACTCAAGGAAGGGGCAGTTTTGGTGCCACCATGTATGGAGTAGAAGTCAAAAGTCATTGTGTCCACACTTGTACCTTAATCATCCCTCGCTGACACCTTTTAGGGAAAAGGGTAACGCTGATGGGTAGATTAAAGATTTAGCACCAGAAGTGACCTTGGAGACGATCAATTCCAACTCCCTTATTTTTTTCATTAGATTTTAAGCTCTTGAGGTCAAGGGACTGTCTTTTACCTCTTCTTATATCCCCAGTGCTCAGTATAGTGCCTGTTACACAATAGATGGTTAGTGTTTATTGATTGATTGATTTTTATAGATGAGGAAACTGAGGCAGATAGCAGTCATGTAATTTGTCGGGGGTAATGCAGCTAGTCTGAACAGGATTTGAACTTAGGTCTTCCCAACTCTATCTATCATCTACACTACCGATGATCTATCCAAGATGCCACCTAACTTCACAGCATAATACCAACAATATTCAACAAATGTCCTCATGATAGGAAGGGTAAGTCAATGAGCATCCTCACATGCACCCATTGAGCTGCTTGATCCAGACTGTCCAGTCCATACTGCCCCAAAGCACTCAGTACACCAGTAACTAATATACCTCAAAGCGAGGTGGCTGGATCATCCCAATGTGAGCACTGCTTGAATTCACATAACAAGGTAACCTGATTCTATAATCAAGATGGCTGGAGATAGCTTCATGAAGGGGCTGAGGGGTAGACCTCAGTAAGGAACTTCTTCCCATGGGTTTACTGAGAAACCTCTACCCCAGAGTATACTAATTATTGCTTGGCATGCTCATTCAGCCTCCATTCTTCCAAGGTCATTTCCAGGGTTGCATAAATAAAAAAGCTTTTTTATGAAAAAGGAAAGTATAGATTAAAAACACACAGAAAAACAACCCAAAGCTCCCCATACCACTGAAGTTCAACTCTTAATAATAGTAATAGCTAGCATTTATATAGTGCCTTAAACTTCACAATACATTTTACACATATTATCTCATTTGACCTATGCAACAACCCTGTGAGGTAGATACTCATATTATGACGATTTTACATTTGAGGAAACTGAGACTAATAGTGGTTAAGTGACTTGCCCAGGGCCACTCAGCCATGTATCTGAGACAGGGTTTAAAGTCAAGTTTTCCTGACTCTAGGTCCGGCAATTTATCCACTGACCCTTCCATTACCAGGAGGGTTTATATATTGCAAAAGGAAGGGCTTGGCAGATGCTGGCAGAAACCATCCTAGCTTCCAATAAAGCAAGGAACTAGACTGGATTAATCCTCCCTAAAAGATAAAGTGAAATGAGAAGCTACAGGAGGTCTACTAGCCAAGATAATTTCACTGAATAAGAAGAGACTAATTCTGGTGAAGGTCACCATTCATTTAAATTAACTCCTCTTTCCCCTTCCAACTTTTCCCAGAAGAAGCTTCCTTCTCAAGGTGATACTTTGGGAAGGATGCATGACATGCCAAGATTTTTTCTTACCACCAACTTGGAGTAAGGAAGAAGTCTCCACTGAACTTCCCCAAACCTCAACTCAAGCTTGTTTCAATTCCACACCAGGGCAAGGACTGGGGTCAGCTTGTTCAGGAAGTCAATCAGTCCTTAGCCAGTGGTCACTCTATCTTGGGCCTGGTTGGCAAAGCCAGTTTATCACTCTAGCCAGTGAATTCCAAGGATGAAGGTATCATGGACTCCAGGTTAGGGGAGAATACTGTCCCCTACTTTATATGCTGCTTTCTGACTCCCTTTAAGTTAGGATTTGGAGTTATATCCCTCAGTGGTGGTCAGCCAGCCTCCTATCTGATTGGTTGGCACAAGTCCCATGTAGCATAATTAACTGATAACATTAATACAATGTGAGTTTGTGCTTCTATAATAGTCTCCTGATGACAGATAAATGCCAAGAAGACAAGATGGTTTTTCCTGAACCGGTAATGGGCCATTATTGGTGCAAAAAGTCTCATATCCTATTAGTATTGTTGCCTTTACAACAAAGATAAAAAAGTAAAGGGAACTTCTTGAAGGAAGAAATATTTGGATTCCTCCCCCTAGTTCACTTATGTGCAAGCACACACATACACACACATACACTTCGCCTTAGGAAGGTCACTAGAAAGAGGAAGAAGACCTAAGAACTGATTTCAAAGGACCACTTTACTTACTAAGACTTTCCAAGACCCATGCTCAACAAGGCACCTGAGGCCAAGTGATTAGTCTCTGTCTAACCAAGAACATTTATACCTTTGTAAGAGGTTTTCAAGATAGAAGCTATGGTAAGAAGGAGGATTCAGAAATTGACAGTCTATGGAAACCAAAAACTTATTTTCTTCTTTATTGTCCAAAAGAAAAAGAAAAAACATGTGCCCTAACACTGAGAGTTTCTCCTCCTTCATACTTTTGACAGCAGCTGAAGGATTTTGCCTCTCCAGTGAAACTGGTTTCCATTGCAGTGGGTTATTTTTGCTGTAATGAGTAAATGAGACCATACCTCTCTGTACACATCACATATAATGTTTCTCGAATTTCGCGTCTTTGACAACCACCCAAGCATGATGACTTCTTAAAATAAAGAAGCTTCAAATAATGATTCCAGAGAATCATCACTGATGGAAGGAAAACTTCGTGTTTGTTCGATAATGCTATTATAACAGCTCAGCTTACAGTCTTAACAGGAAGGAACAATTGCAAAACCAGTAAGTTATTCTTTTTACACTTATGTTTCCAAGTCCAGTTATTGAAGAAGTCTTAGGTCTTGGGTGGTACAATGGAAAGGGTTTGGGGTCAGAGAACCTGGATTCAAAAGCTTATGTGTGACCTTGGGGAAATCATGTCACTTGCAAGAATCTGAGTTTCCTCATATTCAAAAGAAAGAGATTGTACTAGATTTGTACTTGCCCCTGAGGTCTCTTCCAGCATAAATCGATAATTGGAAGGGTAAGCTCTGGAAAATCTTGGCTCAATCTCTCTCTTTATCACTGTTATTTTGTTATTGTTGTTGAGTTGTTTTAGTCCTGTCTGACTCTTAGTAACTCCATTTGGGGTTTTCTTGGCAAAGACACTAGAGTGGTTTGTCATTTCCTTCTCTAGCTCATTTTCCAGATGAGGAAACTGAAGCAAATGGGGTGAAGTGACTTGCCCAAGGTAATACATAGTAAGTGTCTGAGGCTGGATTAAAACTCAGGTCTTCTTGGCTCCAGGCCCAGGGCTCACTTATTTTGATAGACTATTATTGATTGATTATTATTTTGATTGTAAAGGCAGATCCTCATTATTAAATATTTCTATTTGGTAATTGCAATACATAGGATCATAAGATTTAGAGAAGAACCCTTAGGGATCATTTGGTCCATCCCCACTGATCTTTCAGATTAGGAAATATTTTTGTACTATAAGATTTAGACTATTTAAAAAGAGACATGGTATACATACTGACAGGCTAGTTGTTGGACTTCTCACCTATGGATACTACTAAGTCATAGGAACATATATTTAGACGAGGAAATGACCTCAGAAGTCACTGAGTTTCAACCCCCTCATTTTACAGATAAGAACACTGAGGCACAGAGAGATTAAGGATTCTCCTGGGGTCACACAGCTAGCAAATGTCTGAGGAAGGATTGAAACCCAGGTTTTTCTAATTTTAAGTCCAGGGCCCTATTCAACACCCCAATCCTCAAACTTTAAGTATCCCTTTATACTCACAAAAATTATTAAGACCCATTTAAGGCTCTTAAAAGTTATTGATGACCCAAAGAACTTTTGTTTATGTAGGTTCCTAAATCTATTGATATTTACTATATTAGAAATTTAAACTGATAAAATTTTAAAATATTGATTCATTTAAAATAATTGTCATTAGCCCATTACATGTTAACATAAGTAAAACATATTTATGAAAAGGCTATATTTTTCAAAAAAAGAATAAAAATAATGAGAAGCTTGGCACTGTTTTATATATTTTTCAGCTCTTCTTAATGGCTGGCTTAAAAGAAGACAGCTGTATTCTCACATCTGCTTATGCATTTAATCTATTGTACTCTATTGGTTTGATTGAGATGTAAGAAAATATGACCTCCCCTAGGTAGGGCAGCAAGGTGGTACAGGATAGAGTATGCCAGGCCTGGAGTCAGGAAGATGAGTCTTCCTGAGTTTAAATCCAGCTTCAGACACTTATTAGCTATGTGACCCTTAGCAAGTCATCACTTAACCCTATTTGCCTCACTTTCCTCTTTTGTAAAATGAGTTGGGAAGGAAATGGCAAACCACACCAATTATCTTTGCCAAGAAAACCCCAAATGGGGTCTTGGAGAGTCAGACACAATTGAAAAACTACTGAACAAGTGGGAAAGGGAGGAGTGTTTTAATAAGTAAATAACTCTTAGCATTCTTGTAAAAAATAGTTTTAACCTCGAAGACCTCCTATAAGGGTCTCAGGGACCCCCAAAGATCTAAGGACCACACTTTGAGAATTGCTACTCTATGCCTCATTGTTATGATTGGTTCTGTACCAATACCAAGCAAAACTGTTTTGTATTGAGGATTACCCTATAACCCTGTGTTAAATGACCTATAGTATCAAGCTTTGATAGGACTCATAGATTCAAATGCTTTGCTTTACCAGGAAGAGAGATACCATTAACAAAATGCAGAAATTGAGCCAGTAGAAAGATTAAAGAGAGTTTAGAAAAATCAGCAGAGGGCAGTTAATGATACTAGATTTAATATGGATAAACACAGGTAATACACTTGTCAGGAATGACCCTATCCAGAGCTGCAGCCTGCCAGGGAGCTGGTTAGAGAGCAATGATGCAGAGAGAGACCTGGGGTCAAAACAGATAGCACATTAAACACGGCCATCCAGTGCAATGGCATTATAAACACTGCTTTGGGATAATTCTGTAGAGCCCAGCAGAGCAGGGAGTTGCAATAAGTCCTCTTTACTCTGCCTTAGTGAAGACACAGACTGAGTTCTATGTTCAGCTCTAGGGGATTCGCTCCACAAGTAAACTACAAAGGGGACACTAGTGATCTGGAAAGAACCCAACGATAATAAAGATGATAATGTGGATCCAAAGGTGCTTCTGAAGGGGAGAAACTGAAGGGGAGAACTAGGGATACACAGAGGCAGGGGTGAACAATAAGGTACCAAAGGAGGTGATGCATCGATATTCAAATGCCTAAAATCTAATAATCAGTCATAGGATTTAGATCAGAAGGGGTCTCACAGACCACCTAGTCACCTGCTCTTATTTTATCAGTGAGGAAACTGAAAGCCAGAGAGGTAACATCATATAGGTGGTAAGATGGAGGATTAACATGTAAATTCAGGCCCATTGATTTGTTATTGTTGTTTGTCCTTTGTGCTTGAAGAGGACTAAAATGACATCACTATGTCAGGGTCAAGGTACAGTGTGTGCAGCTGTGGCTGATCGGTCCAGGCTGAGAACAAATAGTCTGTATGACCGTTTGGGAGGAAGATGTCTTTAAATTTGTGCATCTTACAGTTCTTTTGAACTACTGCAATTCTGCTTTGCTCATGGAGCACAGCATCTTCTTTAATGTGGGCTCGCCATGCTGGGCAGTCCTGTGCCAGTGTCTCCCATGTCTCACAATCGATACCAGAATTCTTCAGAGAGACCTTGAGAGTGTCCTTGTATGGTTTCTTCTGACCTCCATGTGAGTGCCTGCCTTGTGTGAAATCTCTGTAAAAAAAGTCTTTAAGGCAAATGTACATTTGGCATTCAAACAACGTGGACAGACCATTGGAGTAAAGTATGACTGTTTGGCAATAACTGGCCAAAGAAACCCATGACTATAAATCTAGTGCATCACCCTTGGAGCAAGCTCAGCTCAGGCTCAACCATCTGAGTCCTAAGTCCTGACCTTCTCTAAATGCTAATCTCACCCCCACCTGCCTGATATTCCCTTGTATTTACTTGTTATATATTTCCCATATACTTATAAATTTTTATTTAATTTAATTTTTTGTGGGGCAATGAGGGCTAAGTGACTTGCCCAGGGTCACACAGATAGTAAGTATCAAGTGTTTGAGGTTGGATTTGAACTCAGGTCCTCCTGAATCCAGGGCCAGTGCTTTATCCACTGTGCCACCTAGCTGCCCCCTATTTCCCATATACTTATGTAAAACATGTTGTCTCCTCTGATAGAATATAGTACCTTGAGGATGGGAATTATTTCATTTTGAGGTTTGTATCCCTATTATCTATTTCAGTGGCTCATGGCAGGTGCTTAATAAATGTTGATGGACTGATTGGAAGGTGGGAGGGGAGAGGATGCTAGGCTCAATTCATCTATATCTACTGTACTCCCTGAGTTAAAAAAAACACTCAACTTGGGGCAGTTAGGTGGCACAGTGGATAAAGCACTGGCCCTGGATTCAGGAGGACCTGAGTTCAAATCCAACCTCAGACACTTGACACGTACTAGCTGTGTGACCCTGGGCAAGTCACTTAACCCCCATTGCCCCACAAAATAAAAAATAAAAAAAACATTCAATTTAGGAACATTGCATATACATACTCACATACACACATGTGTGTATGTATATATATATATATAAATGTGTGTGTGTCTGTATACATATATGTGTGTGTACACCTATATATATATTAGTAGTAATAATAGCTAGCATTTATATGGTGCCTAATACATGCCAGGCATTATGCTAAGTACTACAAAAATATTATCTCCTTACCTGTGAGGTAAGTGCTATTATTATCCCCATTTTATATTTGAGGAAATAGACAAATAGAAGTTAAGTGGCATATATATACACATATATGTTCTATATGTGTATACATATAGTGTCATGATTTGAACAGCTGGTTGAACTTTGTTCCTTCTTCCTCTCATTCACCTTAAACCTGCTCATCTCCCTGTTTCAATCGCTCTTGTGACAAAATTACGACAGTGCTACCTGATAGCTAGCTAGCTCAGGGGACTCTTTCCCACCATCTTTCTTTCTTTCTCTCCTTTTGTCACTGAGCAGAGAATTCACTCACGCTAACACTACTCTCTCTTTTCTATCTTTTGCCATTCACAAAAATAAGTGAATATCTTTAGAAAGGACATGCACACATCTCCTTTAACCACCTCCCTGATACCCTTCTCTTCCAAATCTTCCTCTGTTACCTCCTTCCCTAGTAGCCAAGAAACTTTGAGAAAAGAAAGCAGTTATTCAGGCTTTCTTTATGGTGGGGTGGGAAGTGGCTAGACTCAAGTCAAGAAACCTATATTCATCTCTTAACTCTGACAATTACTAGCTCTGTGACCCGCTGTCTCTGTCACTTACTATCTGTGTGAAATGGGGTGGGGAATACAACCTCTGTAAGCCTTGGTTTCTTCACCTGTAAAATGAGGGGATTAGACTAGTTGATGTCTAAATTCCCTTGTAGCTCTAAATCTATGAGCCTAGAATGCCATACCATGTTGTTTCCAGGGAAGTACTGTAGGCCCAGGCTGAGCCAGGCCAGGTTGCTGGTTCAGGTTTGGCTTAAGAATGAAATGGGGGGGGGTGGCGCAACTAGGTGGCGCAGTGGATAGAGCACCAGCCCTGGAGTCAGGAGGACCTGAGTTCAAATCTGACCTCAGACACTTGACACTTACTAGCTGTGTGACCCTGGGCAAATCACTTAACCCCAATTGCCTCACAAAAACAAAACAAAACCAACAAACAAAACAAAAAAACAAAAAAGAATGAAATGAGGGGGTAGCTAGGTGGCACAGTGACTAAAGCACTGGCCCCTTATTCAGAAGGACCTGAGTTCAAGTCTAACCTCAGACACTTGACACTTACTAGCTGTGTGACCTTTGGCAAGTCACTTAACCCTCATTGCCCTAAAAAAAAAAAGAATGAAATGAGACCCTTATAGATCATGTAACAAAAGGAAGTTTACTGAATCATGCCATAGGCATGATATAACAATGATATAACAGTGTGTTAATCATTTAAACCTCTTTGAGTCTCTGCTTCTTCATCTGTTAAAAAGAGTATTACAAAGTATTACAAGGGCAGTTAGTTGGTGCAGTGGATAAAGCACCGGCCCTGGATTCAGGAGGACCTGAGTTCAAATCCGGCCTCAGACACTTGACACTTAACTAGCTGTGTGACCCTGGGCAAGTCACTTAACCCTCATTGCCCTGCAATTTGAAAAAAAAAAGAGTATTACAGTAATACTTCAACTACTTACCTCACATGGTTGATGTGAGGAACATACTTTGTAAGCCTTTAAAAACAATATAGATGTAAATTATTTTTACTCTTGAAAGCCCTTGAAATTGCCCCCCCAGATTTCCTTCAGGATATCCCCCAATGCAGTATCATTCAAGGTCTCTTCAGCTTCATAATTCTATGATTTATGATCTGTAAGATAAATAAAACTCTTTCCAATTCAATTGCAGTATTTTTCTGTTTTGTTTGATTTCTAGTATGACAACTATAGTTTCCTACCTACTATTTTCCCACCACAAATATACTAGGATCATTACCTACCACTTATAATATTGTTTTAATGGAAAAGCTGTCCTCAATTCCAAATGGCCAACTTATTAAATATTTTGAAACACAATAGAGTTGTAAGACAATGGTCTGCATTTGAAAATCACTTGAAAAGTCCTAAATGAGAAGTCTGGCCGATTCAGCTCAACAAACATTTATATTTTTGCCTCCTGCATGCAAGGCTCATTTTTCTGTCAATATGAACCTATGTGGAGAGTAATTATTATTAGAGGGTGGAACTGAGAGAAAGGAATTAAGAAAAGGATCACAAGATCGCAGACTTAGAGATGGATGGGATTTCAGAAGTCATCCAGTCCACCTCTCTCACTTTATAGATAAGAACATTACTGCTTAGGAAGCTAGCTTACTCCTGAAAAAAGCCAGATACCTAAAGAACAAATTGTCATTAGATAGATAGATAGATAGATAGATAGATAGATAGATAGATAGATAGATAGATAGATAGATAGATAGATGGATGGATGGATGGATGGATGGATGGATGGATGGATGGATGGATGGATGGATGGATGGATGGATAGATAGATAGATAGATAGATAGATAGATAGATAGATAGATAGATAGATAGATAGATAGATAGATAGATAGATAGATAGATAGATAGATATGAGTAGCTGGAAGGATGGATGGATGGATAGATAGATAAATGGATGTATAGATAATTTCTTAAAGATTTGCTATGTGTCAGACACTACAATAAGCACTAGAGATACAAATAAAACCAAACAAGGCAGTCCCTATCCTCAAAGATCTTCATGGCATAGAAAGGAGAACATAAAAATGAATTTACATTTTTTTTTCTGAAAAACAATCTACTGCTCAGAAGTCTGCCCACTGAAGGCAATTTGCTTGGGTTGGAGCAGATTCAAACATGGAACATTTGTCTGACCTATCTGGATTTACTACAATCATTCCTACAAACCCATAAAGTAGGAGATCTAGTCTGGTTTAATTTCCCCAGCAAAATTCAGGAGTCCTACTCTCTGGGTACTTCAATTTCCAGATAGCAGGACCCTATGTGACTGAGTAAATAGATTTAGTTTTTTGTTGCTCCAAACACCTTTTATTTTTCTTTCTGGGTTTTAGGAAACCAGTTCTTCATGGAGATTGATCCACTTTGTGTTTAATATTGAAGGACTGCAAAGAGGCCAGGTAGCTCCCTGACTCATCTTCACCTACACAGCCTAAACCAGCAACTTTGTTACCTGAGGCAGAAACGTGCCTGGAACAAGCAGCATGAAAGGGCCCTCAAATTAACTTTGTAATTCATTTTGTGAAAATATTATCAAAAGTGATTAAGATGAATTTAATTAAAGGGGATTGGTTACTATAATAACTATATTTTGTACCCATGAAAATATTGGACCAAAGTTCCTTTGTTCACCTGAAACTGGAGAAAAGTTGTTACATAATGCAATGCTAGCTACTGTGAAGAAATCTGCCACTGCTAAGAACACTTTAATTTGAAGCCCCCCCTTTAATAATGGATCATGAAAGGACTTATCCTAATGAGAATCTCTAACCGTGTGAAATCTAAATTGTAATAGCGAACATTTATATGTTTTGAAGCTTGCAAAGTGCTTTATAAATATGATCTCATTTGATCTAAGTGATGCTATAATAACATAAGACTTGCCAAGACTGGGTTAGGCACATGATCTATCACTGTCTATGGCACAGGCATCAAAAGCGTATTATGGGAAAATGCGGTAAGCTTGCGTGATAACAACCTTTGGACAAGTCACTTTATGGCCCTCAGTTTTCTCATTTGCAAAATGAGGGAGTTGGACTATGATTCAAGAAGCATTTTATTAAGGAATTCTCACATTCCAAGCACTGTGATTAGGGCTAGGAGTTACAAAGAAAGTAAAAGATAGTCCCTGTCCTCAAGGAGCTTACATTCTAATGGGAAAGATGAAATATAAATAACTAGGTACATAGTGGAGAAAATGGAGATTTGTAGCTTCATATACAATCCTGAAGTAAGGATGTCACTTGGATGGAACACCAGACCTGAAGCCAGGAAAACTTGAGTTTGAATCCTGCCTTGGATACTTACTAGCTGTGTGACTCTGTCTGCCTCAATTTCTTCATCTGTAAAATAGGGGAAATAATAGCAACTATCTCCCAGGGTTTGGGGGAGGATGAAATGAGATAATATATGCAAAGTGCTTTACAAACCTGAAAACGCTAAAGTAACTTCCTCATATAGATATATAGAGAGAGAATGAACTATATCTAGTATGCACTATATATACATATATAGTATGAACTCTGTGTGTATATTTATATGTTGTGTGTGTGTATATATGTGCATATATATGTGAATCAAATGAACCAACTTGGTTGTGTGTGTATATATATATATGTATGTATATATACATATATATACACACACATGCATACACGCTTATATGATATGAACCAAATTACTTTTTTGTATGTATATACGTGTGTGTGTGTGTGTGTAGTATGAACCAAGTTACTTTTTTTTTTTGGTGGGGCAATGAGGGTTAAGTGACTTGCCCAGGGTCACATAGCTAGTAAGTGTCAAGCGTCTGAGGCTGGATTTGAACTCAGGACCTCCTGAATCCAAGGCCTGTGCTTTATCCACTGTGCCACCTAGCTGCCCCTGAGCCAAGTTACTTTTAAATTTTTATTTTGAACTTAAACACTGAATAAGAGCATTTCTGCAGGCACAGCAGAACACAAAGGAATAATAATTAATAATAGCCAGCAGTTATATAGTGTCTTAAGGTTTGCAAAGTACTTCACAAATAGCTCATTTCATTCTCCCAACAACCCTGAGAGATGATTGTTTTTTTCCCCCATTTCATATGTAGAGCTACTTGTGTGTATATATACATATGTGTATTGTGTATGTGTATGTATGTATATGTGTATGTATGTGTGTGCAAATAGAAAGGTGGAGAGAGAGAGAAAGAGAGACATAGAGAGACAGAGACAGTAAATGGAAAGTAATCTGGGGAGGGGAAGGAGACACATTAGCAGCTACCAAGACCTGGAAACCTGCAGATAGATAGAATTGGGGTAATATTTGAAAGAAACTAGGGATACTAAGGGGCAGTAGTAAGGAGGCAAAGCATTGCAAACCAGTGCAAGGATAGTCAGGAGATCCAGTGTTGGGTTCAAGGAACAGGAAAGAGTTCAGTGTAACCAGATCATAGAGTGGGTGGAGGGGAGCAAAGTGAAAAGAGATTGGAAAAGTTTTTCTGACTCTCAAAATATATTTTGGACTATAATACTCTAACCCAGAAGATTACATCTGTATTCTAAACATTCTAGTCATCCTTATTAATGACCCAGGATGTTCAGTATGACTCCAATCTATTTGGCCTAGATAGTAATATAGTAGATATGGGTGGTGTGGCAGGACTAGAATGAGCAAAATAGCCACTCTTTGCATCCCATCATCTACTATTCTCTTCTGATGCCCTGCAAGGTGTCTACTGAGGATTGCTGTCTGGGCCACCAACCCTAGGGAGTTAGGATGGGAGCTCTCAAATCTGACCTATCAGTGATCTTCTCCCTTGTGGCTACATCCATTTACTCTATTACACTCAAACCTTGATAAGATTCTACCCTAGTAGGACAGGACACAAGTGAGGCATTAGCTGCTGACTGATCTTATTCAGTGTGACAGCTGTACATTTTCTATTCAGAGGCATTCACTTTCCCTCATCCCGCCCCCAAGTCCCAGAAGATCTAAGCTCCTATCATTCAAACTGTAGATAAAGGACAACAACAGCTCTTAAGACTCCAGCACCTGGAAGGTAGATTCTCTTTTAAACTACTTCCACCTCAGCCCCACTCTTCTCACAATAAGCTTCTTAATCGTGCCATATGTGTTCAATTGATCTGACCTCCTTCACTAAGGCCATGCTCAAGGGCTTCCTTGGGGCATTCAAGTGACCCAATGTAGTGTGAGCTGTGCCAGGCCTTACTAAGCTGTAAGGTAGCAGCAACAGACAGGTCCTTCTGGGCTCAGCCTACATTGAAAGCTTCATCACCAGAGACTTGGTCATCGGGTGATGGGGGGAATATTTTCTTTTGGCCATTGTAACTTAAATGAAGACTGATTGCTATGGTTGGTAAGGAGAAGTATTCTTGGAAAGAGTACCCACACCCATTGCATCCTAGATATTTAAGTATGAGTCAACACATGTATAACCTATGTCAAATTGCTGGCCTGGAGAAAATTTGGAACTCAAAATCTGAAAGAAAGAAAGAATGTGAAAATTGTTTTTACATGGAATTGGAGAAAATATTAAATTTTTAAAAAGCATAAGTCGGGGCAGCTAGGTGGCGCAGTGGATAGAGCACCGGCTCTGGAGTCAGGAGGACCTGAGTTCAAATCTGGCCTCAGACACTTAACACTTACTAGCTGTGTGACCTTGGGCAAGTCACTTAACCCCAATTGCCTCACTAAAAACAAAATTTTAAAAAAGCATAAGTCAGCCCCACTATGGCAATTATTATATTGTTATCAATGAACAAGTATGTATCAAGCATCTACTCTAGATATCAGGCCTGTGTAAGATAACAGAGATAAAAGTACAAAGGATGAAAGGATACCTACTTGTAGTGAGCTTATACTCTAAGAACAAGGCCAGAACATCAAACTGGTAGGTATCCCTATTGATCTACCAAAGGAGGCAATTACTCCATAGTTGGACTTCCTTACGACCCTCTGGTTCTTTTTCTGATTGTAATGATTTCAACACATGTCAAGTTCCTGAGCTCCTAAGTCACCCTCCATCATCCACTCAGACTCAGTGTTCCATCCTGACCCTCAGGGTACTGTAACCTCCTAAATGGTCATTATAGGCTCCTAAATGGTGAATTCTCCATACCTAGGATCTCCCCAAAACATCATAATGCTCTCTGGCCATCTTTATGCCATGCTTCATCTCATTCCCTATTTTCCAACTCATGTTCTGGGAACAATAATCAAATTAACACTACCATCCCTGGAAAAGGTGTGTTAGTGAATGGATATGACCCTCCTCACCATGCCTGTGACTTTCCAGACCAAAACACTCCTCTTTGTCTACCATTCTCCTAGATTAATTCCTTTATTAGAATGTAAGCTCCTCACAAAAAGGGGGGGGCAGCTAGGTGGTGAAGTGGATAAAGCACTGGCCCTCAATTCAGGAGGACCTGAGTTCAAATCCAGCCTCAGACACTTGACACTTACTAGTTGTGTGACCCTGGGCTAGTCACTTAACCCTCATTGCCAGAGAGAGAGAGAGAGAGAAAGAGAGAGAGAGAATGTAAGCTCATTTCTTGAGGGCAGGGACTATCTTGGGTTTTTTTTTATTTGTACCCCATTGTTTAGCCCTGTACTTATCAATAGAAGGCACTCTTTTATAGGATGTAAATTGATACCGAGACTTGTACCATAACTTCATCTACTCACTATTCCCTGGCCTACAAGCCAAAATCTCCCTCTATCGGGGAGGATGACACAAAATACTTGTCTCTTTAGAGGATTCTGCTAAGAGACTTCCCACTTTCTTTCAAAAGACCAACAACTTCACCTCCCCTCTGTCACCAGAAGGCTAGGCATTTCCTTACAATACCCCTTGCTCCTCCAAGCCCTTTCTGAGAATCAAATGCCCAATACCACAGGGTATTATAATGACAAGCCTTATTAGTTCCAGATTACAGTAAACAAAAGGCTACTATGGTAATTGTAACACCTATGAAGCTGATCATGCCAGCACCCACTCTGCTGGGGCCTGCCCACTGCTGCTATACATCCTGATGTGATTAGGGCCTGTGGCACTCTACTGCCCATTGCCACTGCATCCTGTTACACTACCTGCTATGCCAAGGCCAAGAATTTTCCCATTTTCCCAGGCTCATGGGCACTAACACTGCCTCCCCTGCCCCCACCTACATCAGAAAAATGTCCCTCATGCTGGTTTCTGAACACTGAATAGAGCCAATGCCCCCAGTGTCAAGGCCCTCTTGTGCTGAGTTCTAGCAATGCTCTTCTGTGCCAGGGTCAAGAACTTCCATGGATACCACCAGTGTTCTCCTATGCTGTGTCCTGAGCAATGTCCTGCCTCTTCCAGGGGCTAAACACTGCTGCCACCATCCCCCTTCTGCCTGGATAAACTCTCAAACTCACAGTAACATCCATTTTAAAATCTCTGCTCACTTACCTATGCATAGGGAGAGAGACACCAAGTAGAAGGGGTGCCAGAGACTGATCTAGGCCAACATATGTGACCTATCTGCCAGGTACAAGCAGATGCAATTTCTGCAAGAACTGGGGAGGATGTCTGGGCTTTTCATTCACCCCTCACTGGATGTCCCAAAGAGAAAAAAAAAAAGCTATGATTCTGGAGCAAAAAATAAAGCTATTTTTCCCTTTGCATTGACCCAACCCTCTCTGGTCTCAGCAAATCAATTAGGGCATATTTGGTACATTATCCTTATCCTCCATTCTGGAAAGATCTATGGGGGCTGGCAAAGATCAAGGATTATCCTTTCAAGTGTCTCCCCAAGTGCTTTTTTTTTTTTTTAATTTTTTTTTTTGTGGGGCAATGAGGGTTAAGTGACTTGCCCAAGGTCACACAGCTAGTAAGTGTCAAGTGTCTGAGACTGGATTTGAACTCAGGTCCTCCTGAATCCAAGGCCAGTGCTTTATCCACTGCGCCACCTAGCTGCCCCCCCCAAGTGCTTTTTACCAAAAAATACTCGAAAAGCCTACATGGCAGAGTTCCCAATGATTTCTCAAACTCCACACAAAAAAATCCCAAGCAGTCCATTCAGAAATAGTTCTTAGTATCAAAAGCCCAGGCATTTGTGAAGATAAAGGCCTACCACAGCGGGTGTGCCCATAGATCACTTTCATATCCAAATACAAAAGTTATGCAAACTCAACAAATGATACTTTATTGAATTAGTTATCTTCAAGGCAGAGTTCTTAAAGATACAGAAAATAGTCACATCAGTTTTCTAGTTGCTGAATGCCCACAGATGGTTTATTCTCTATTCTCCCCAAGTCACAGAACCAATAGAATTATCTAGAACCAGCAGAAGTACCATCTGAACCAGAGACACAGTGTGTAGGACTTTATCAGTGCCTATGATTAATAGGGCTCGCCTTCTTCCTCATTGTCCTTCTCTCCCTTCAACAACTTTATTGTAATCAGTTTCTACTAATAAATGTCAAATGTTGTAGGCCAAACTTGATTTGGGCTGATATGGCTGTTCAGATTCAGGATTAGAATGAAATCAAGCCCTTGTAGAGCATCTAGAAGTTCACAAAAGGAAGTTTGCTTAACTGCAACATGGAAAGGATGTTCAGGTGGGATATGGCATTGATTCAGTTACGTGTACCTTCCCTCTGCTTTGACCAGACCTGTGTCAAGTCTGAAGTAAGATCTCCTCATTCCTTCTGTGCTGCCTTGTGTATTTAGGCCACCAAGGAAGCAAAAGCAGTGGTTTGAGCATTAGT